>NC_041392.1:70482254-70529290 GCF_002162155.2 Triticum dicoccoides
TTTTTTCTATTTATTTTTTATTTATACTTACAACTAAATACTTATAGTTTTTTAGTGATTTCTTTTTGATTTTAGGTCACAAAAATTATAAACTTTCTGTTAGTGCCATTAGTTTTAAAATTTTGAATAGTTTAAATTGGAATTTTATAAAATTTGTGTGAATCACTAGTTTATGAATAACTTTACTATAAAAATAGAATTTTTTTTCTTCTTTGCTATTTATTTTTTATTTATACTTACAATTAAATACTTATAGTTTGATTTTAGGTCACAAAAATTATATTCTTTTTGCTATTGAAGAATATTATAGTTTTATTTTAGTTGATCATAACATAATATTTTAATTGATTGTTTTTATTTTCATAAAACTTTTGTAGTTCATTCTGTTTGCTATTAATTCATTCTTTGAGCTAAATGACTCTAAAATTGGAAAGCATTTCAAAATGAACTCTGAAAAAGTTAAAAGTTGGCATGGTATCATCATTTCACCCACATAGCATGTTCCAAAAACTAGAGAGGGTTACGACAAAAACTTGATGCACTTCGTGTACAAAATGGACAATCACTTTCGAAGTATCAAAGTTTCGAACCATAAGACATGAAAGCATTTCAAATGAACTCTGAAAAAGTTGAAAGTTGGGATAGTATCATAATTTCACCCACATAGCATTTGCTTATTGCTGGAGAAAGTCTTCACTTTTTCTTCGCTTGTGTCATTTGCTTATTGCGTCGTAACCATGGATAATCTTCATTGTTTATCAGGATGCTTGGGTCAGCCTTGACATTGAAGGGAGGAATTTCATGAAACTTTTCATAATCTTCAGACATGTCTGTCTTGCCGTCCACACCCAGGATGTCCCTTTTTCCTGAAAGAACTATGTGGCGCTTTGGCTCATCGTATGATGTATTCGCTTCCTTATCTTTTATTTTTCTCGGTTTGATAGACATGTCCTTCACATAGATAACCTGTGCCACATCATTGGCTAGGACGAACGGTTCGTCAGTGTATCCAAGATTTTTCAGATCCACTGTTGTCATTCCGTACTGTGGGTCTACCTGTACCCCGCCGCCTAACAGATTGACCCATTTGCACTTAAACAAAGGGACCTTAAAATCAGGTCCGTAGTCAAGTTCCCATATGTCCACTATGTAACCATAATATGTGTCCTTTCCGCTCTCGGTTGCTGCATCAAAGCGGACACCGCTGTTTTGGTTGATGCTCTTTTGATCTTGGGCGATCGTGTAAAATGTATTCCCATTTATCTCGTATCCTTTGTAAGTCAATACAGTCAAAGATGGTCCCCTGGACAACAAGTACAACTCATCACAAACAGTGTTGTCACCTCTGAGACGTGTTTCCAACCAACTGCTGAAAGTCGTGATGTGTTCACATGTAATCCAGTCGTCGCATTGCTCCGGGTGTTTGGAGCACAGACTGTTCTTGTGTTCATCGACATACGGGGTCACCAAGGTAGAGTTCTGTAGAACTGTGTAGTGTGCTTGAGACCAAGAATATCCGTCCCTGCATATTATTGAGTCTCTTCCAAGAGTGCCTTTTCCAGTCAGTGTCCCCTCATACCGCGATTTAGGGAGACCTATCTTGTTAAGGCCAGGAATGAAGTCAACACAAAACCCGATAACATCCTCTGTTTGATGGCCCATGGAGATGCTTCCTTCTGGCCTAGCGCGGTTACGGACATATTTCTTTAGGACTCCCATGAACCTCTCAAAGGGGAACATATTGTGTAGAAATACGGGTCCCAGGATGACAATCTCGTCGACTAGATGAACTAGGACGTGCATCATGATATTGAAGAAGGATGGTGGGAACACCAGCTCGAAACTGACAAGACATTGCGCCACATCACTCCTTAGCCTTGGTACGATTTCTGGATCGACCACCTTCTGAGAGATTGCATTGAGGAATGCACATAGCTTCACAATGGCTAATCGGACGTTTTCCTGTAGAAGCCCCCTCAATGCAACCGGAAGTAGTTGCGTCATAATCACGTGGCAGTCATGAGACTTTAGGTTCTGAAACTTTTTCTCTGGCATATTTATTATTCCCTTTATATTCGACGAGAAGCCAGTCGTGACCTTTATACTGAGCAGGCATTCAAAGAAGATTTCTTTCTCTTCTTTCGTAAGAGCGTAGCTGGCAGGACCTTTATACTGCTTCGGAGGCATGCCGTCTTTTTCGTGCAAACGTTGCAGGTCCTCTCGTGCCTCAGGTGTATCTTTTGTCTTCCCATACACGCCCAAGAAGCCTAGCAGGTTCACGCAAAGGTTCTTCATCACGTGCATCATGTCGACTGAGGAGCGTACCTCTAGGTCTTTCCAGTAGGGTAGGTCCCAAAATATAGATTTCTTCTTCCACATGGGTGCGTGTCCCTCAGCGTCATTCGGAATAGCTAGTCCACCGGGACCCTTTCCAAAGATTACGTAGTGTAAATCATTGACCATAGCAAGCACGTGATCACCGGTGCGCATGGCGGGCTTCTTCCGGTGATCTGCCTCGCCTTTGAAATGCTTGCCTTTCTTTCGACATTGATGGTTGGTCGGAAGAAATCGACGATGGCCCAGGTACACATTCTTCCTGCATTTGTCCAGGTATATACTTTCAGTGTCATCTAAACAGTGCGTGCATGCGTGGTATCCTTTGTTTGTCTGTCCTGAAAGGTTACTGAGAGCGGGCCAATCGTTAATGGTCACGAACAGCAACGCCTTAAGGTTAAATTCCTCCTGTCTGTGCTCATCCCACGTACGTACACCGTTTCCATTCCATAGCTGTAAAAGTTCTTCAACTAATGGCCTTAGGTACACATCAATTTCGTTGCCGGGTTGCTTAGGGCCTTGGATGAGAACTGGCATCATAATTAACTTACGCTTCATGCACATCCAAGGAAGAAGGTTATACTGAAGGAAATATGCCCTAGAGGCAATAATAAAGTTATTATTTATTTCCTTATAATCATGATAAATGTTTATTATTCATGCTAGAATTGTATTTTCCGGAAACATAATACATGTGTGAATACGTAGACAAACAGAGTGTCACTAGTATGCCTCTACTTGACTAGCTCGTTAATCAAAGATGGTTATGTTTCCTAACCATGAACAATGAGTTGTTATTTGATTAACGAGGTCACATCATTAGTAGAATGATCTGATTGACATGACCCATTCCATTAGCTTAGCACCTGATCGTTTAGTATGTTGCTATTGCTTTCTTCATGACTTATACATGTTCCTACGACTATGAGATTATGCAACTCCCGTTTACCGGAGGAACACTTTGGGTACTACCAAACGTCACAACGTAAATGGGTGATTATAAAGGAGTACTACAGGTGTCTCCAATGGTCGATGTTGGGTTGGCGTATTTCGAGATTAGGATTTGTCACTCCGATTGTCGGAGAGGTATCTCTGGGCCCTCTCGGTAATACACATCACATAAGCCTTGCAAGCATTACAACTAATATGTTAGTTGTGAGATGATGTATTACGGAACGAGTAAAGAGACTTGCCGTTAACGAGATTGAACTAGGTATTGGATACCGACGATCGAATCTCGGGCAAGTAACATGCCGATGACAAAGGAAACAAACGTATGTTGTTATGCGGTCTGACCGATAAAGATCTTCGTAGAATATGTAGGAGCCAATATGGGCATCCAGGTCCCGCTATTGGTTATTGACCAGAGACATGTCTCGGTCATGTCTACATTGTTCTCGAACCCGTAGGGTCCGCACGCTTAAGGTTACGATGACAGTTATATTATGAGTTTATGCATTTTGATGTACCGAAGGTTGTTCGGAGTCCCGGATGTGATCACGGACATGACGAGGAGTCTCGAAATGGTCGAGACGTAAAGATTGATATATTGGAAGCCTATGTTTGGACATCGGAAGTGTTCCGGGTGAAATCGGGATTTTACCGGGTTACCGGGAGGTTACCGGAACCCCCCGGGAGCCATATGGGCCATCATGGGCCTTAGTGGAAAGGAGAAAGGGGCAGCCCAAGGTGGCTGCGCCTCTTTCTCCTCCCCTAGTCCTATTAGGACTAGGAGAAGGTGGCCGGCCCCCCTCTCTCCCTTCCCCTCCGAGGAATCCTAGTTGGACTAGGATTGGGGGGAGGAATCGTACTCCCAGAGGGAGTAGGACTCTCCTGCGCCTCCCTCTTTGGCCGGCCAGCCTCCCCTCCTCTCCTCCTTTATATACGGAGGCAGGGGCACCTCTAAACACACAAGTTGACACAAGTTGATCCACGTGATCGATTCCTTAGCCGTGTGCGGTGCCCCCTGCCACCATATTCCTCGATAATACTGTAGCGGAGTTTAGGCGAAGCCCTGCTGCTGTAGTTCATCAAGATCGTCACCACGCCGTTGTGCTGACGAAACTCTTCCCCGACAATTTGCTGGATCGGAGTCCGGGGATCATCATCGAGCTGAACGTGTGCTCGAACTCGGAGGTGCCGTAGTTTCGGTGCTTGATCGATTGGATCGTGAAGACGTACGACTACTTCCTCTACGTCGTGTCATTGCTTCCGCAGTCGGTCTGCGTTGGGTACGTAGACAACACTCTCCTCTCGTTGCTATGCATCACATGATCCTGTGTGCGCGTAGGAAATTTTTTTGAAATTACTACGAAACCCAACAGTGGCATCCGAGCCTAGGTTAATGATGTTGATGTTATATGCACGAGTAGAACACAAGTGAGTTGTGGACGATACAAGTCATACTGCCTACCAGCATGTCATATTTTGGTTCAGCGGTATTGTTGGACGAGACGACCCGGACCAACCTTACGCGTACGCTTACGCGAGACCGGTTCCCTCGACGTGCTTTGCACAGAGATGGCTTGCGGGCGACTGCCTCTCCAACTTTAGTTGAACCAAGTATGGCTACGCCCGGTCCTTGCGAAGGTTAAAATGGAGTCTATTTGACAAACTATCGTTGTGGTTTTGATGCGTAGGTGAGATTGGTTCTTACTTAAGCCCGTAGCAGCCACGTAAAACATGCAACAACAAAGTAGAGGACGTCTAACTTGTTTTTGCAGGGCATGTTGTGATGTGATATGGTCAAAGCATGATGCTGAATTTTATTGTATGAGATGATCATGTTTTGTAACCGAGTTATCGGCAACTGGCAGGAGCCATATGGTTGTCGCTTTATTGTATGCAATGCAATCGCGATGTAATGCTTTACTTTATTACTAAACAGTAGTGATAGTCGTGGAAGCATAAGATTGGCGAGACGACAACGATGCTACGATGGAGATCAAGGTGTCGCGCCGGTGACGATGGTGATCATGACGGTGCTTCGGAGATGGAGATCACAAGCACAAGATGATGATGGCCATATCATATCACTTATATTGATTGCATGTGATGTTTATCTTTTTATGCATCTTATCTTGCTTTGATTGACGGTAGCATTATAAGATGATCTCTCACTAAATTATCAAGAAGTGTTCTCCCTGAGTATGCACCGTTGCGAAAGTTCTTCGTGCTGAGACACCACGTGATGATCGGGTGTGATAGGCTCTACGTTCAAATACAATGGGTGCAAAACAGTTGCGCACGCAGAATACTCAGGTTAAACTTGACGAGCCTAGCATATGCAGATATGGCCTCGGAACACGGAGACCGAAAGGTCGAGCGTGAATCATATAGTAGATATGATCAACATAATGATGTTCACCGATGAAACTACTCCATCTCACGTGATGATCGGACATGGTTTAGTTGATTTGGATCACGTGATCACTTAGAGGATTAGAGGGATGTCTATCTAAGTGGGAGTTCTTTAATAATATGATTAATTGAACTTAAAATTTATCATGAACTTAGTCCCTGATAGTATCTTGCTTGTTTATGTTGATTGTAGATAGATGGCTCGTGCTGTTGTTCCGTTAAATTTTAATGCGTTCCTTGAGAAAGCAAAGTTGAAAGATGAAGGTAGCAATTACACGGACTGGGTCCGTAACTTGAGGATTATCCTCATTGCTGCACAGAAGAATTACGTCCTGGAAGCACCGCTAGGTGCCAGGCCTGCTGCTGGAGCAACGCCAGATGTTATGAACGTCTGGCAGAGCAAAGCTGATGACTACTCGATAGTTCAGTGTGCCATGCTTTACGGCTTAGAATCAGGACTTCAACGACGTTTTGAACGTCATGGAGCATATGAGATGTTCCAGGAGTTGAAGTTAATATTTCAAGCAAATGCCCGGATTGAGAGATATGAAGTCTCCAATAAGTTCTATAGCTGCAAGATGGAAGAGAACAGTTCTGTCAGTGAGCATATACTTAAAATGTCTGGGTATAATAATCACTTGATTCAATTGTGAGTTAATCTTCCAGATGATTGCGTCATTGACAGAATTCTCCAATCACTGCCACCAAGCTACAAGAGCTTCGTGATGAACTATAATATGCAAGGGATGAACAAGACTATTCCCGAGCTCTTCGCAATGCTAAAAGCTGCGGAGGTAGAAATCAAGAAGGAGCATCAAGTGTTGATGGTTAACAAGACCACTAGTTTCAAGAAAAAGGGCAAAGGGAAGAAAAAGGGGAACTTCAAAAAGAACGGCAAGCAAGTTGCTGCTCAAGAGAAGAAACCCAAGTCTAGACCTAAGCCTGAAACTGAGTGCTTCTACTGCAAGCAGACTGGTCACTGGAAGCGGAACTGCCCCAAGTATTTGGCGGATAAGAAGGATGGCAAGGTGAACAAAGGTATATGTGATATACATGTTATTGATGTGTACCTTACCAATGCTCGCAGTAGCACCTGGGTATTTGATACTGGTTCTATTGCTAATATTTGCAACTCGAAACAGGGACTACAGAATAAGCGGGCACTGGCAAAGGACGAGGTGACGATGCGCGTGGGAAACGGTTCCAAAGTCGATGTGATCGCGGTCGGCACGCTACCTCTACATCTACCTTCGGGATTAATATTAGACCTAAATAATTGTTATTTGGTGCCAGCGTTGAGCATGAACATTATATCTGGATCTTGTTTAATGCGAGACGGTTATTCATTTAAATCAGAGAATAATGGTTGTTCTATTTATATGAGTAATATCTTTTATGGTCATGCACCCTTGAAGAGTGGTCTATTCTTACTAAATCTCGATAGTAGTAATACACATATTCATAATGTTGAAACCAAAAGATACAGAGTTGATAACGAAAGTGCAACTTATTTGTGGCACTGTCGTTTAGGTCATATCGGTGTAAAACGCATGAAGAAACTCCATACTAATGGACTTTTGGAACCACTTGATTATGAATCACTTGGTACTTGCGAACCGTGCCTCATGGGCAAGATGACTAAAACACCGTTCTCCGGTACTATGGAGAGAGCAACAGATTTGTTGGAAATCATACATACCGATGTATGTGGTCCGATGAATATTGAGGCTCGTGGCGGATATCGTTATTTTCTCACCTTCACAGATGATTTGAGCAGATATGGATATATCTACTTAATGAAGCATAAGTCTGAAACATTTGAAAAGTTCAAAGAATTTCAGAGTGAAGTTGAAAATCATCGTAACAAGAAAATAAAGTTTCTACGATCTGATCGTGGAGGAGAATATTTGAGTTACGAGTTTGGTGTACATTTGAAAAACTGTGGAATAGTTTCGCAACTCACGCCCCCCGGAACACCACAGCGTAATGGTGTGTCCGAACACCGTAATCGTACTTTACTAGATATGGTGCGATCTATGATGTCTCTTACAGATTTACCGCTATCATTTTGGGGATATGCTTTAGAGACGGCCGCATTCACGTTAAATAGGGCACCATCAAAATCCGTTGAGACGACGCCTTATGAACTATGGTTTGGCAAGAAACCAAAGTTTTCGTTTCTTAAAGTTTGGGGCTGCGATGCTTATGTGAAAAAGCTTCAACCTGATAAGCTCGAACCCAAATCGGAGAAATGTGTATTCATAGGATACCCAAAGGAAACTGTTGGGTACACCTTCTATCACAGATCCGAAGGCAAAACATTTGTTGCTAAGAATGGATCATTTCTAGAGAAGGAGTTTCTCTCGAAAGAAGTGAGTGGGAGGAAAGTAAAACTTGACGAGGTAACTGTACCTGCTCCCTTACTGGAAAGTAGTTCATCACAGAAAACTGTTTCAGTGACACCTACACCAGTTAGTGAGGAAGCCAATGATAATGATCATGAAACTTCAGATCAAGATACTACTGAACTTCGTAGATCAACCAGAGTAAGATCCGCACCAGAGTGGTACGGTAATCCTGTTCTGGAGGTCATGCTACTAGATCATGATGAACCTACGAACTATGAAGAAGCGATGGTGAGCCCAGATTCCGCAAAGTGGCTAGAAGCCATGAAATCTGAGATGGGATCCATGTATGAGAACAAAGTATGGACTTTGGTTGACTTGCCCGATGATCGGCAAGCGATTGAGAATAAATGGATCTTTAAGAAGAAGACTGACGCTGATGGTAATGTTACTGTCTACAAAGCTCGACTTGTCGCAAAAGGTTTTCGGCAAGTTCAAGGAATTGACTACGATGAGACCTTCTCACCCGTAGCAATGCTTAAGTCCGTCCGAATCATGTTAGCAATTGCCGCATTTTATGATTATGAAATTTGGCAAATGGATGTCAAAACTGCATTCCTGAATGGATTCCTGGAAGAAGAGTTGTATATGATGCAACCAGAAGGTTTTGTCGATCCAAAGGGAGCTAACAAAGTGTGCAAGCTCCAGCGATCCATTTATGGACTGGTGCAAGCCTCTCGGAGTTGGAATAAACGTTTTGATAGTGTGATCAAAGCATTTGGTTTTATACAGACTTTTGGAGAAGCCTGCATTTACAAGAAAGTGAGTGGGAGCTCTGTAGCATTTCTGATATTATATGTGGATGACATATTACTGATTGGAAATGATATAGAATTTCTGGATAGCATAAAGGGATACTTGAATAAAAGTTTTTCAATGAAAGACCTCGGTGAAGCTGCTTACATATTAGGCATTAAGATCTATAGAGACAGATCAAGACGCTTAATTGGACTTTCACAAAGCACATACCTTGACAAAATTTTGAAGAAATTCAAAATGGATCAAGCAAAGAAAGGGTTCTTGCCTGTGTTACAAGGTGTGAAATTGAGTAAGACTCAATGCCCGACCACTGCAGAAGATAGAGAGAATATGAAAGATGTTCCCTATGCATCAGCCATAGGCTCTATCATGTATGCAATGCTGTGTACCAGACCTGATGTGTGCCTTGCTATAAGTTTAGCAAGGAGGTACCAAAGTAATCCAGGAATGGATCACTGGACAGCAGTCAAGAACATCCTGAAATACCTGAAAAGGACTAAGGATATGTTTCTCGTATATGGAAGTGACAAAGAGCTCATCGTAAAAGGTTACGTTGATGCAAGCTTTGACACTGATCCGGACGATTCTAAATCGCAAACCGGATACGTGTTTACATTAAACGGTGGAGCTGTCAGTTGGTGCAGTTCTAAACAAAGCGTCGTAGCGGGATCTACATGTGAAGCGGAATACATAGCTGCTTCGGAAGCAGCAAATGAAGGAGTCTGGATGAAGGAGTTCATATCCGATCTAGGTGTCATACCTAGTGCATCGGGTCCAATGAAAATCTTTTGTGACAATACTGGTGCAATTGCCTTGGCAAAGGAATCCAGATTTCACAAAAGGACCAAACACAGCAAGAGACGCTTCAACTCCATCCGGGATCTAGTCCAGGTGGGAGACATAGAGATTTGCAAGATACATACGGATCTGAATATTGCAGACCCGTTGACTAAGCCTCTTCCACGAGCAAAACATGATCAGCACCAAAGCTCCATGGGTGTTAGATTCATTACAGTGTAATCTAGATTATTGACTCTAGTGCAAGTGGGAGACTGAAGGAAATATGCCCTAGAGGCAATAATAAAGTTATTATTTATTTCCTTATAATCATGATAAATGTTTATTATTCATGCTAGAATTGTATTTTCCGGAAACATAATACATGTGTGAATACATAGACAAACAGAGTGTCACTAGTATGCCTCTACTTGACTAGCTCGTTAATCAAAGATGGTTATGTTTCCTAACCGTGAACAATGAGTTGTTATTTGATTAACGAGGTCACATCATTAGTAGAATGATCTGATTGACATGACCCATTCCATTAGCTTAGCACCTGATCGTTTAGTATGTTGCTATTGCTTTCTTCATGACTTATACATGTTCCTACGACTATGAGATTATGCAACTCCCGTTTACCGGAGGAACACTTTGGGTACTACCAAACGTCACAACGTAAATGGGTGATTATAAAGGAGTACTACAGGTGTCTCCAATGGTCGATGTTGGGTTGGCGTATTTCGAGATTAGGATTTGTCACTCCGATTGTCGGAGAGGTATCTCTGGGCCCTCTCAGTAATACACATCACATAAGCCTTGCAAGCATTACAACTAATATGTTAGTTGTGAGATGATGTATTACGGAACGAGTAAAGAGACTTGCCGTTAACGAGATTGAACTAGGTATTGGATACCGACGATCGAATCTCGGGCAAGTAACATACCGATGACAAAGGGAACAACGTATGTTGTTATGCGGTCTGACCGATAAAGATCTTCGTAGAATATGTAGGAGCCAATATGGGCATCCAGGTCCCGCTATTGGTTATTGACCAGAGACATGTCTCGGTCATGTCTACATTGTTCTCGAACCCGTAGGGTCCGCACGCTTAAGGTTACGATGACAGTTATATTATGAGTTTATGCATTTTGATGTACCGAAGGTTGTTCGGAGTCCCGGATGTGATCACGGACATGACGAGGAGTCTCGAAATGGTCGAGACGTAAAGATTGATATATTGGAAGCCTATGTTTGAACATCGGAAGTGTTCCGGGTGAAATCGGGATTTTACCGGGTTACCGGGAGGTTACCGGAACCCCCCGGGAGCCATATGGGCCATCATGGGCCTTAGTGGAAAGGAGAAAGGGGCAGCCCAAGGTGGCTGCGCCTCTTTCCCCTCCCCTAGTCCTATTAGGACTAGGAGAAGGTGGCCGGCCCCCCTCTCTCCCTTCCCCTCCGAGGAATCCTAGTTGGACTAGGATTGGGGGGAGGAATCCTACTCCCAGAGGGAGTAGGACTCTCCTGCGCCTCCCTCTTTGGCCGGCCAGCCTCCCCTCCTCTCCTCCTTTATATACGGAGGCAGGGGCACCTCTAAACACACAAGTTGACACAAGTTGATCCACGTGATCGATTCCTTAGCCGTGTGCGGTGCCCCCTGCCACCATATTCCTCGATAATACTGTAGCGGAGTTTAGGCGAAGCCCTGCTGCTGTAGTTCATCAAGATCGTCACCACGCCGTTGTGCTGACGAAACTCTTCCCCGACACTTTGCTGGATCGGAGTCCGGGGATCGTCATCGAGCTGAACGTGTGCTCGAACTCGGAGGTGCCGTAGTTTCGGTGCTTGATCGATTGGATCGTGAAGACGTACGACTACTTCCTCTACGTCGTGTCATTGCTTCCGCAGTCGGTCTGCGTTGGGTACGTAGACAACACTCTCCTCTCGTTGCTATGCATCACATGATCCTGTGTGCGCGTAGGAAATTTTTTTGAAATTACTACGAAACCCAACATATACATACATAGAGTCACGGGCCAGGTGCTGTGATTGCTGCTCTGCTCCCCGAAAGGATTAATGCCATCCGCGCTTAAAGCAAACCATACATTCCTTGGGTCCTTTACAAACTCATCCCAGTATTTTCTCTCGATTTTTCTCCACTGCGACCCGTCAGCGGGTGCTCTCAACTTTCCATCTTTCTTTCGGTTCTCACTGTGCCATCGCATCAACTTGGCATGCTCTTCGTTTCTGAACAGACGTTTCAACCGTGGTATTATAGGAACATACCACATCACCTTCGCAGGAACCCTCTTCCTGAGGGGCTCGCCGTCAACATCACCAGGGTCATCTCGTCTGATCTTATACCGCAACGCACCGCATACCGGGCATGCATTCAAATCCTTGTATGCACCGCGGTAGAGGATGCAGTCATTAGGGCATGCATGTATCTTCTCCACCTCCAATCCTAGAGGGCATACGACCTTCTTTGCTGCGTATGTACTGTCGGGTAATTCGTTATCCTTTGGAAGCTTCTTCTTCAATATTTTCAGTAGCTTCTCAAATCCTTTGTCAGTCACAGCATTCTCTGCCTTCCACTGCAGCAATTCCAGTACGGTACCGAGCTTTGTGTTGCCATCTTCGCAATTGGGGTATAACCCTTTTTTGTGATCCTCTAACATGCGATCGAACTTCAGCTTCTCCTTTTGACTAATGCATTGCGTCCTTGCATCGACAATGACCCGACGGCGATCATCATCATCGGGGACATCGTCTGGTTCCTCTTGATCTTCAGCAGCTTCACCCGTGGCAACATCATTGGGCATATCGTCTGGTTCCTCTTGATCTTCACCAGCTCCCCCCGTTGCAGCATCACCGTATTCAGGGGGCACATAGTTGTCATCGTACTCTTCTTCTTCGCCGTCTTCCATCATAACCCCTATTTCTCCGTGCCTCGTCCAAACATTATAGTGTGGCATGAAACCCTTGTAAAGCAGGTGGGAGTGAAGGATTTTCCGGTTAGAGTAAGACCTCGTATTCCCACATTCAGTGCATGGACAACACATAAAACCATTCTGCTTGTTTGCCTCAGCCGCATCGAGAAACTCATGCACGCCCTTAATGTACTCGCGGGTGTGTCTGTCACCGTACATCCATTGCCGGTTCATCTGCGTGCATTATATATAATTAAGTGTCCAAATTAATAGAAGTTCATCATCACATTAAAACCAAAGTGCATACATAGTTCTCATCTAACAACATATAGCTCTCCAGAGCATCTAATTAATTAAACCATACATTGAAACTATGTAAAACATTTCAATGCGAAAACAAATGCGATCATAATCGCAACCAAGGTAACAATTGATCCAACGGCATAATGATACCAAGCCTCGATATGAATGTCATATTTTCTAATCTTTCTAATCTTCAAGTGCATTGCATCCATCTTGATCTTGTGATCATCGACGACATCCGCAACATGCAACTCCAATATCATCTTCTCCTCCTCAATTTTTTTTTCCTTCAACAAATTGTTTTCTTCTTCAACTAAATTTAACCTCTCGACAATAGGGTCGGTTGGCATTTCCGATTCACATACATCCTAGATAAATAAAACTATGTCACGTTGGTCGGCATAATTTTCATAAACAATAAATGAACCAATAGTTATAAAGATAATATACATACCAAATCCGAATCATAGACAGGACGAGGGCCGACGGGGGCGGATACCAAAACCATCGCACTATATAAGATGCAATAATAAATGTAAGAAAATGATACAAGTATCTATCTAAACATACAAGTAAGAATATTTTTCCTTTCAGAAAGAAGATAAGAACAAGAGGCTCACCACGGTGGTGTCGGTGATGAGATCGGCGCGGGTGATCGACGGCGGTGAAGACGGGGACGGGGCGTGACGGACCGCTAAATCTAGACAAATCTCGAGGAAAATGGAGCTTGGAGGTCGAGCTTCGAGAGGAGAAAGCTTAAGTAGTATGGCTCGGGCATTCCATCGAACACCTCATGTGCATAGGAGGTGAGCTAGAGCACCACAAAGCCCTCTCCCCCTCGGCCAGAAAAAACAGAGCATTGTGCTCTGCTCTTGCGCGAGGGGGTATATATAGGCACCTCATTGGTCCCGGTTGGTGGCATGAGCCGGGACTAAAGGGGAGCCTTTGGTCCCGGTTCAAGCCACCAACCGGGACCAATGGTGGAGGGCCAGGAGCGAGGCCCATTGGTCCCGGTTCGACCCACCAACCGGGACCAAAAGGTCCAGACGAACCGGGACCAATGGCCCACGTGGCCCGGCCGGCCCCCTGGGCTCACGAACCGGGACCAATGCCCACATTGGTCCCGGTTCTACACTGAACCGGGACTAATGGGCTGAGCCGGCCTGGACCATAGCCCTGTTTTCTACTAGTGATATTATGAAGTGATAATCTGCGAAACTTCCTTTGCAGATTAGGTGCATGGCACTCAGCATTATTCAATATGAAGATAAAATTTTCCGCACTTGACAGTGAGCATATAAGGTCAAGCACCACATCATGTATACGACAAGTTACTACCGTTCCTTCGTCATTGATTTTCGCTGGCTGGATCAAGCTCCTATTCATGAGCTCGTTGAAGTAGCGCTCTCCGATCTCAAACAGCCTGGTTTCTTCTTTGTCACATTGGATAAACCCTTCAGCAAGCCACCTCCATATCAGCCAATCTCTCTTAATCTCAAAGTCTTCAGGAAAGATGCTTAGATATAATAAACAAGGCTTCAGATGGGATGGCAAATCATAATAGCTGAGTGGTAATATCATGTTCATGTCCTTCACAATATCACCTTGTGTAACTCCATGGCCAATCGAATTGTGCAAATGCATCCACTCATATTTTTGCTTTACTCGTTGATTACTAGCAAGTAGGCTAGCTATTGTAATGATGGCTAATGGTACACCACCACATTTCTTCAAGATGTCTCTTGATACTACCTGCAAATCTTCTGGACATTTGTCCTCGCTTTGAAATATTCTTCTATGGAAGAGTATTCGCGAGTCTTCATCAGAAAGAGGTTTCATTCTATGAATCGTGTCATCACTGGAAGAGAGACATGCTTCAGACAAACTCACATTGCGGGTTGTTGTGAACATTGTGGTCGATTATGGATTATGTAATGTTGTCCTGGTTAATGAACTCTGACTGACTGTGATTGGACTATTGTGTTTGAACATGGACTGACCATGATTTAGTGGTTGATGTTTGAAGTTGTGGCCCTATTTTGGAGTTGTGGCCCTATTCTCTGGGTTTATAAGGCTCCTGTCCATTTCTAGATCGCTAGTTTGATTGAAATATGTATTATGTCACATTGAGTTCATATGCGTTAGAAGTTAACAGTGATATATTTTTGATATGTAACTCACATTTCATTAGTTCAATTTGATTATCTGGGACGTATGTGCCTAATGAAAAAACGGGAGAGGGAGAGCGGGCGAGTTATATGGTTGGCTGCTGTGGGAGCCAAGGTTTTTGCAATACAGAATTGCAGTGGATTTCTTATGTTTTAGTCACTAGTTATGCAGCAGTTATTTCCATGAGAAAGGAAAGAGCGAAATCTTGGAGATCAATTTTGGCCCTGATTTGGTGGAACCTCTGGAAAGAAAGGAAATAAATGATAGAACATTCAGAAATATTTCTTGTAGAATCCTGTTAGCAACCCACTACTCGTTCCAAAACAGGAGTTGCAGCAAGAAGAGGTAACCATAGAAAACATCGAAAGAACGTACAGATTGTCAAGATGAAATATAAAGTTGACTCAAGCCATCGAAAGAACGTACAGATTGTCAGCTGTAACCATAGAAAACATAAGTTATATGAAGTGTATGTGTTCTTAAGCTTTCCATGACCTGTTGACTATTTCAATTCATTCAAGATGCAAGATATGTCAAATATAAAGTTGATATGCATTCAAGATGAAATATAAAGTTGACTCAAGCCATCGAAAGAAAGTACAGATATGTCAAATTGTATTGTCTTGGTGTATGCGTTTTTTGTGCAAGATGTAAAAACTAGACATTATGTAAGGCATGTGGCCCTGTTGCTGCTAACCATAGTTATTGCCTTTTTGGAAGATTTTTTTTTAAGTATGAATTAATGCTACGAAGGGGAGCCTTGGTGCAGTAATAAAGCTGCTGCCTTGTGACCATGAGGTCACGGGTTCAAGTCCTGGAAACAGCCTCTTACAGAAATGTAGGGAAAGGCTGCGCACCATAGACCCAAAGTGGTCGGACCCTGCGCAAGCGGGAGTTACATGCACCGGGCTGCCCTTTTTTTATGAATTAATGCTACAAAATATGTTTCTTACAAGAGGACATTTCTTATGCAGATTGTTGCAATAAGGGATATTATACCTCCTGCACAAAGGACTGCATTTAATGATGTCTATATTGCATATGAATTGATGGACACCGACCTGCATCAAATTATTCGCTCAAATCAAGCTTTATCGGAGGAGCACTGCCAGGTACTTATTATTTATTTCGATATAGAAGTAAAACCTTCTCATACCCCCTTTGTAGGATAAGTTTGCTTATCTAATTATATTATTGTTTGTCTATAGAAATTCTTTTCTCTAGTATCTCATTTCATCTGATTCCCCGAGTACATTATACTGTCAATTATCTGTTTCATTATTATTTTCTGCCTCAGCTCGTACATACTTCTGTAAGATATTAGTATTCTGGGAGCAGGGAGCTAATGAGTAATAACTAAAGCAAGTCAATTCTTTTTCTGCTCAGCCTGAATCATCTTGCTACTTTGCTAGTCTAGGACTACGTGCCCTAAATAAGTTTGCCTGGTGTATAGTATAAAAATTGACCTTTGTGGTGGAATTATAGGGATATATTTGATGACTGTAGATATATTGGATTAGCACTCTGACATAGGTGAACTGTAATATACTGACATTGAATAAGTACCTTACTGTATTACACCTCTTAGAAAGGATACGACATATTAGAAACATTCAATGCACCCCTCTGAACATTCGGTCGAACAAAGGGAGCAGTTGAACAAGTTCATCACATATAGTACTCTCTCCGTTCCAAAATAAGTGACTCAAATTTCTACTAACTTTGTACTAAAGCTAGTACAATGTTGAGTCACTTATTTTGGGATGGAGGGAGTACATGCTTAGCGCTGACACATCAGTATACTACTTAATGCTAGCAATTCTTTTTTCTATCCTTTGTCAAACACAGCCATGCATCATTGCTAAGGGATGTTTCCTAAATAGAAGTGCTTTCTATATATCAGAGTGGTCTCTTTTGCTAACAATACCATGCTTGCTGATATAAAATCATGTTCTACTTTCGCAAATACCATCGGATAATCCTTGGTGGAAAAGTTCCATGGAAAAACTGTTTCCTATAAATAATATGCCTGTACTGTCAGTGCATACTTGGGGATTTCTAGCATAAAGAATTGACGCTAAATCACACGTGAGAAATCAGTGGTTTTCTGGAGTGGTCACGTTTCTCTTCCGTTGATCTTGTTCTTTCTAGTTTCTTTTCAATCCCCAAACTTCTGTCTTGTTCTCAGAAATTGTACTTAATCTGATGTGGATGTTTTGTGTAATTTTTCCTTGTGCAGTATTTCCTTTATCAGATCCTTCGTGGCTTGAAGTATATACATTCAGCAAATGTTCTCCACCGAGACTTGAAGCCTAGCAATCTTCTTTTGAATGCAAACTGTGACCTAAAAATTTGCGATTTTGGGCTTGCTCGTACCACCTCAGAAACTGATTTTATGACCGAGTATGTTGTGACAAGATGGTACAGGGCACCAGAGCTTTTGTTGAACTCCTCCGAATACACTGCAGCAATTGATGTGTGGTCTGTGGGCTGTATATTTATGGAACTGATGGACCGGAAACCTTTGTTTCCAGGAAGAGACCATGTCCATCAGCTACGTCTACTAATGGAGGTTTAGATAGTCCCCTATGAACTTCTTTTATATCGAATTTAAATCATGTTGTGTGGTCCTGTTTTAGCATATCTAGTATGATCATAGTTTTTTTCTCGAAGTAGAGGTATTTAAGCACTTGACTGGTATATATAATAAGTACTTTTCTGGTGCACATTAATTCATTTTCAATTCCCTTGTGGTATTTCCTTGTTGCAGCTCATTGGAACACCAAATGAGGCTGATTTGGATTTTGTAAATGAAAATGCAAGAAGATATATCCGCCAACTTCCCCGTCATGCAAGGCAATCATTATCTGAGAAGTTTCCACATGTTCACCCTTCAGCAATTGACTTGGTTGAAAAGATGCTGACTTTCGATCCTAGACAGAGAATAACAGGCAAGTTCTGGCATGTGTTCTAGTGATTTAACCATCCGCGTCCATCTGCTGGGATTTATTGTTGCTTGACTGACGATCTTATGTTCCAAACAGCAAGATAAAAAGAGCCGTCTTTTTTTTTCGGTATCATGAATAGTTTAATTTAGAACTTGCTCCATTTGTTAAATATTAGTACCTGGAATCTCATCTGGGTATGCCATCCTAGTGTTTCGTTTTATATATCATTAGCTAACATCACTTCCTCCATTCAAATGGAAAAAAGTAATTAAATTGGGAAGATCACACAGTTAAATATATGGACTATCCGGGCTGGATTTACAGCCCAAGTGGGTAGGAATGTGTCCATACTCTCTGTAGGTATGCAAAGTGCATTAGTTTGAAGTGGGAATGCTAAAGTAATCATTGTTGCCTGTTGGGTGGTGTTGCTATAGTTGACAATCCATAGTTTTGACTGCAAAATATCCGTCTCCAAGATTCATCCTTTACTTTCTTTGGTCAGTTATTGATCGATAGTTACTGATTGTTCCTTTATTTTTTGGTCAGTTGAAGGCGCACTTGCGCATCCTTACTTGGCATCGCTGCATGACATAAGTGATGAGCCAGTCTGCACGATGCCCTTCAGCTTTGACTTCGAGCAGCATGCATTGTCAGAAGAACAAATGAAAGATCTAATCCACCAAGAGGGCATCGCGTTCAACCCTGATTACCAGTAGGTGGAGTTCCTTTGATCGGCTTCATTCATATGGAAAGTTTTCGGTCCTCCTGCCGCCATAAAATGTCGCTAGCTGTAAATAATTGCCTCACCCAGAGAATCAAAAGGAGATGGCGTGTTAAGGGTAGATGACAAGAGCTGTGGTGGTCAAATTTCCGTGTAGCCTATGGATTCTTGTGCTTGTGTATGTTGTTTTATGTGGATTTTTTCCCCTTCTGCTTGAAGATGTTTCAGCATTTTCCGTAAGATGCGATAGTCCGTGAACGATGGCTGCCTAATTTCTGTGGCCGTCATGAGATTTTTACATTGTGGTGGATTATGGATTATGTAATGTTGTCCTGGTTAATGAACTCCGACTGACTGATTGGAATATTGTGTTTGAATGCGGACTGACCGTGATTTAGTGGTTGCTGTTTGAAGTTGTAGCCCTATTTAAGAGTTATCACCCTATTCTCTGGGTTTACAAGGCTCTTGTGCATTTCTAGATCACCAGTTTGATTGAAATATGTATTACGTCACAAAAAATAAGTATCTGGGATGTGCCTAATGAAAAGCCGAGAGAGGGAAAGCAGGCGAGTTATATGGTTGGCTGCTGTGGGCGCCAAGGTTTTTGCAATACAGCATTGCTGTAGATTTCTTATGTTTTAGTCAGTAGTTATGCAGCAGTTATTTCCAGCAGAATCTCTCAACAATATTAGTATGAACCTCTCAACAATATTAGATGACAAGAGCTGTGGGTGGTCAAATTTCCGCGGAGCATATGGATTCTTGTGCTTGTGTTTGTTGTTTTATGTGGATTTTTTTCCTTCTGCTTAAAGATGTTTCAGCATTTTCCGTAAGATGCGATAGTCCGTGAACAATATTAGTATGAACCTCTCAACAATACTAGACCAATTGTGGTAATCATCCACCATCGCCACAAACCTAATCGCATTTGCTTGTAACAAGCCAAGGCAATCGTCTGTGAAAAGAATATACGAGGAAGCGAAAGCAGTCTGGAGCAGTTCTCAATCTCATTCCTTGGAGAGGATTTGGTTGTCTATTTCTCTGTAGATTTCCAGCTTGTAGAATCCTGTTAGCAACCCACTACTCGGCTCAATCAATTACCACTTGATTGTCTGTTAGTAGTAGATAATCGATTTGGTTGAATATGTATTTGCATGAAAAAAGTATTACCATTGAATTGATTTCGTTAGTCCAATTGATAATCTAGAAGGAAAATATGTTCCAAAGGAAACCGAAAGAGAGACAGTAATTGCCACTGTTGATGTTATGCGAAACAGCAGCGAGTGAGCGGTGGTTGGCTGTTGTGTGCTTTTTTGCATACAAAATGATAATATAAATTTTCTGTATGTAACCTTGAGGCATGAAGTTGTGGCTCTTTCTCTCACGAGCTCGAAAACAGGAGTTGCAGCAAGAAGAGGTAAATCTGGAGCTACAATTGCCTTTCGTTGTTGTACGGGTACGAGTCTTGACTGAATAAGTGCCAAGCAAGCAAAACAAGCCAGCAGGAGTTCAATCAACTCTTAATTAATACTCCCTCCGTTCCTAAATATTTATCTTTCTAGACATTTCAAATGACTACTACATACGGATGTATGTAGACATATTTTAGAGTGTAGATTCACTCATTTTGCTCCGTATGTAGTCACTTGTTGAAATGCCTAGAAAGACAAGTATTTAGGAACGGAGGGAGTATAAGCCAGTAAAACATAACAATGTTGTATGTGAACAATCAAATACACGTAGAGGCATTACTGCTACAAATAGTGCCAACTGAATGCAAACTTTTATTGTACAGAGTCTTGACTTAATAAAGGAAATGAGGTGCTGCGTTTCTGAAAGCAAATGCAGGAGAAATAAATAGTTCATCATGAACAATCATGTGAAAGGGCAGAATCTGAGCATACGTTGGAGGGAATGAGCCTTGGTTTATTGGGAGTTGCGGCGGTACAGTGAATTGTTGGTGACTGCGACGGCACAGTGAATTGTTTGTGGCCTATCAAAATGTTGGAACAGCATCCACGGCATCAACTGATGGAATTACTAGTACCTGCATATCCAGGATCTTGTTGAAGCCCTGAAATTGGGGAAGTAAGAGGGACAAATTAAACAATGTGGTAATGAGCATATTCAGGAAAAGACAATTCATGGTTGCTCAGATGAGAATACCATACCTTACTGGCGGCAAAGGCATGTCAGCACTCAACAGTCAAGGATGTGAATGGTGGGACGTTTTGGATGGGCTTGTGCTGCGCGCCTCAGCCAAGCCTTGGCTGTCTCCATCTCTTCGTCGCTAGAATTCTCACGCTGCAGACAAACATGAAGATGCTCGAGATGATGGCTAATGGTACACCACCACATTTCTTCAATATCTCTCTTGATATTGCTTGCAAATCTTCTGGACATTTCTCCTCGCTTTGAAATATTCTTCTATGGAAGAGTATCTGCGAGTCTTCATCGGAAAGAGGTTTCATTTTGTGAATCATGTCATCACTGGAAGAGAGACATGCTTCAGACACGCTCATATTGCGGGTTGTTGTGATTACCCGACTATGAAGTTTGTTTTTATACAAAGCACAATTTATACATCTCCATATTTGTTCTTCCCATATATCATCAATTACGATGAGGTACCTATGTCAAATATTTTGATATCATTAGTTGGCAAGTCATCTATATACAACTAAAGTTTGTAACAAGGATAAACTGTAAGGTACTAAAGGAAACCATAGGCTTATATAACCACTAAGGATATGCATGTAAAAATATTAAGAAATAGAAATTGCTTAAAAGTATACATGAATAACAAAAATAAGGCGTGTGCGCAAAAAAGAAAGAAGTAGAATTTGCTAAGAAAGAACAAAACTACTACAGATATAAAAGTATAACAAATAAGGAATGAAGATATGAAACTCAGTATACATCTCACTACTTCACACATTTCCGAAATGTATACAAAAGGACACAAGCACTACGTGATGAATACCTCTTATCCACAAGGTAATCACTGATTTGCTTGATGAGTAGATTTTCATCCCGTGTTGTATTATGAATGTCACTGAATTTTTCATTGTCAAGTTCATAGAGTAAGTCCTTGAAAACTTTTTTGATATCTGGGTTCTGACCCACTGGGACAAAAGCCACACGACCAAATTGGGCTTTGATCTTCTCATAGACTGCTTTGGTGAGTGTTGTCTTGCCTAGCCCACCAACACCAACAATAGAGATGGTCTTCAATTGCTCCTTGGAACTCCCGTCCTCACAAATCAGTGTTTTGATAAGCTCATCCCTTGTGCAGTCAACGCCAACAAGCTCCCCTACATCTTTGTGCAGAGCTAACACACGAGGGTCAATGGTAGCACCATTGCTAGTGCTACGCATGTCAAGCTCATACTTTTTACGCAGCCCCACCAACTCCGTGGCAAGGTCCTCAGCTTCTTTGATGGCACTAGAGATTTGATGAAGTGCTTTGCCATTACCAAACAATTTGGTGGTCTTCTTGAGGAACTTCTTGACACGATTCCTCATGTTCGTTGGCTTGCTGCTTGGACCCTCATCCACACGCACCAGAAAGTCATCAACAGCGTCTTCCATGTCGCAAGAGAGGTCTCTCACCTTGCCAGCCCAAATCCGGACCGGCTCCTGGAGCTGATCCAGTGGCACCTTGCCAACCTCACGAAGTACGGCGTGTATCATCTCCAGTTCTGTACGAAGTGATTGTACACCTTTCTTTACTCGCTTCTCCAGGTTGTATTCTCCGGCGAGCAGCTCACCGAGCTTACGGAGGACAGGGCTCAACGCCCCAGCAGCGGCCTCCATACCTCGATATTTTATTTGTCTTTGCTCTCTGATCTGCACACCGCTATAGCATTGTCCTTGGGTCGAAATTCTGTAATGCAAACATGATGGTTTTCAAAAGACAGAATGAGCAAAACCTGAACCTGATTGGTTGGTGAAAGTGACTGTAAACATAGCGCATATGCATTGTTTCTTTCCAACGCAGAAGCAGAAGCAGAAGATGGGTACCTTGAATAGCAGCTCCTTCAAATCCAATTTGCAGCAACCCAAGATGAACTACTGGAGAATATAGATCCAATTCTGCAAATAATACATTCATGTCAGAATCAGCAAAAAATCATACTAACTGTTTTCAGAGAACCACCGGATGAGCAAAAGATAGACATTTGTGTTTTGTGAAAGTAACAGCTCGTGGTACTACTAATTTGTTTGGAAAAGCATGATCCGATTTTGTTTGGAAAAACTAGATATAGTACTAATTGTTTTCAGATACTAATTTGTTCGGTAAAGCATGATCTGATTTTGTTTGGAAAAGCTGAACAGAGTGAAAAGAAAAAATGCAGCACCCCTCAGAACATGGATAGATATACTAAGCTCTGGCCACTGACCATTTTTTTCTCTTTGCTTTATTTTATCTTATTCCTTTTTCTTTTTCCTAATGTACATATTTAAACACTTTTACTGTAATATAATTATACAGTAAAAGAAATACTAGTAGCAAACAAGAGATTAATAAGGAGGGGAGAAACAGATGGAGCAAGATCTGACCCTCCCCTTGCTCTGGATCTACACGCACGGCCGCAGTGGGAACACAATCGTTTCCACTTCTCAGGATGAGCAAAATCTGAACTTGTGACAGAGGGCAGAATAAAAATAGAAAAAGGGCATCACCTGGCTTGGCTCAATCGAAGAAGAGCATCCTGAAGAACACCGAACAGCAACTCTTCGCCTCTGCTGAGCGAACGTTGAACAGATCGAGCTCTGCAACATGAAAACCACAAAGAATGAAAAAGAGGAGAGAGCTGTACGCTAACTAGATCCAAGGAAATGTATGGAACAGAGGAGGAAGGGGAGGGGACGAGTCGAAGGAAGAGTACCTTCGACGCCGTCGCCGCCGCAGATTGTGGGGAGACCCACTGTAGTCTAGTCGCCGCAGAGAACAACGAGAGACCAAGGAAAGAAGCGGCAGCAAGTAGCACTAGCAGTGTGGATACGACCGGCCGGAGTGATTTGTGGTCGTCTCGTCTGTGTGTCCGTAAGGTTTGCGTTCATTCAACACACTGAGGCCAACTCCACCGCGCGACCCTATCGTGTCCGCCCTCGTTCGTTTGGGATAAAACGAACAAATAGCGCGGCCCAGCGCACGGCCTTAAACGGACAAATGTCCGGATTTCGTCCGTTTTCGACCCATCCCAGCCCAAACTTGTGCTCGGTTTTGGGTGAAACGGACGCGCGCGGATGGCCTGGACGCACGCCCTTGTCCCCCCGTGGCCCGCCTATCGGGGACACTAGCAGTCCCTCCGCTCCCAACGCTTCCACCCTCTCTCTCCCGCCCTGCCCCGTCGCCGGCGCCGCCGCTATTCTCCGGCCGCCTCCTCACCGCGCAGCCCCCGGCCGTCCCTACCATACCACGTCTCGACATGGCCGCCACCACGCCCGCGCCTTGGCCGTAGTTTTGGTCATCGATCGGAGGTTTAGCCGTCGCCGTCTTTGCTGGTCGCAGAGGGGACAGGACCGTCGACGACGCACCACGGCGTCCTCGGCAGCTTCCGACGAGAGCTCCACAGCGGCCAGTAGCCGGCCGGCAACCACCCCTGCTGCGTCGAGGTGATCATCGCGGCCTCTTCGCCACCACGCCCGCAAGGTGTTCGGCATTTTGCCCACAAAGGTATGGACAGTGGAGACGAGTTTTTCTTCCGTCACTTCCTTTGTTCATCGGACGATTCATCGTCGGATGATGAAGATATTGTGGTGGCTGCACTGGTCGTTCACGACCACATTCAACGGCAGCTTTCTCGGTACAGGGGGTCACTCCCTGGCCGTGCTCCCAACCTGAACCGCAACAGGGAGAGAGGTCACGTCCTGCTCTATGTTGATTACTTTGTCAACACCCCTCTTTTCAAGCCGGATAAATTCCGTCGCCGTTTTCGAATGGCTAGGCATGTGTTCAATCGTATCCGAGAGGGAGTGGTTGCTCATGACCCATACTTCGAGTGCAAGACGGATGCCCTTGGCAAGCCTGGATTCTCTTCTTACCAGAAATGCACCGCGGCCATCCGCATGCTTGCATATGGAATTCCACAGGATCTGTGGATGAGTATGTGCGTATGAGTGAGACAACATGTCTGATGTCAATGTACAAGTTTTGCCAGGCTGTGATCGAGGTGTTTGGCCCAGAGTACTTGAGGCAGCTAACTGCCGCTGATACAGAGAGATTGTTGACGACCAACGCAGCTAGAGGCTTTCCAGGCATGCTTGGCAGCATAGATTATATGCACTGGGAGTGGAAGAACTGTTCATTTGCTTGGCAGGGCCAGTACAAAGGGCATGTCAAGGCGTGCACTGTCATATTAGAAGCGGTGGCATCACAGGATCTTTGGATATAGCATTCTTTCTTCGGCATGGCAGGTTCTCACAATGATATCAACGTGCTGCAGCGTTCTCCAGTCTTCACGAGGCTTGCAGAAGGCCACTCCCCACCTGTCAACTTTGAGATCAACGGCCACCATTACAACAAGGGATACTATCTAGCAGATGGTATATATCCTCAGTGGTCAACTTTTGTGAAGACAATCTCGAAACCCCAAGGTGAGAAGAGAAAGAGATTTGCCCAAATGCAAAAGAGTGTTAGAAAGGATGTGGAACGTGCTTTTGGTGTGTTTCAATCCCGGTGGGGTATCGTTCCAAACCCTGCACTGTCATGGGATGAAAGGAAGCTTTGGGAGGTGATGACTGCTTGTGTGATCATGCACAACATGATCGTCGAGGACGAGGGTGATGAGAGTATCTTCGACCAAGGATTTGACTATCAAGGTGGAAATATTGAGCCCCTGCATCAAAATCCGGCCACATTTGAACAGTTTGCCTAATTCCATCATGAGATGCGTGATTGACACACTCATTTGAATCTTTAAAATGACTTGGTTGAGCACGTGTGGAATCACATTGGCAACCAATAGATGTATTGGTCCATTTTATATTTAGTCAAGACAATTTCGATTTGGTTGTAAAACTATTTTATTAAAGACAATTTCAATTGGGTTGTAAAATTATTTTAATTTTCAGACAAATATTTGGGTTGGAAACTAGTTTTGATGAAAATTTGGACTTTTTGGCCCTGACGGACAAAATGGGGCAAAAGGATACGTCCGCTTGCTGGGTGCACGGCCATCGCAGGACACGTCCGGACACGACTTCGAATCCATACCCAAACGGACAAAATCCGAACAAAACGGACGTTCGTTTGCAGTCGCATGGTAGAGTTGGCCTGATCTACTCGTGGTGATTTCAAACACACATGGATGCATGCACGTGATGCCATACACGCCGATGCATGCACCGAGTCAAAAGTTGTACAGCCCATCACGTGCACGTACGTGGTTAGGTGTGTACGGCACGTGACGCCGTCACCCAATGCGTGCACCGTGTCGGCCGGGACTAAGTATATACGTACACTTTTTACTCTAGAGTACTTGTCTGGGTGTGTGGGCGGTGGTGTATAGGCGCTATGTGTGCGTTTCTCCCGAAAGGTTATGGGAATAAAGAATCTAGTACGGCTGATCATAGTGGGGAGTAATTTAGACTAGTAACATGCATATGTTATTAATCTATGTTATTATTTTTATAGTGGGTAATAACATATGTGTAGTGTCATGCATCATCTTATTTATTACTTTATAGACTCATTTTGCATTGGAAACCGCTATGTGATGGTAACATATTATATTACTCCATTTATCTCTCTCTTTATTAATTACCTGAGACATCATCTTTTTTGCTTATGTGACATGTATGTTACCATCTATGTTACTTTCACTATGACCAGCCTACTAGTAACGTGCAAGCGGGCATTGGGGCTTGCATGTAGCGCTTGTCCGCACGCCTAAGTGCATGATGCTTGCCTTAACCCATGAATTAGAGCACTACTTTTGAGTTTATAGTCCGATTCACTATGCATCACCCGTCACTAGGCATTAGTTAACCTGTAAATCAGTCCGCTAGCGACTCAGTTGGTCGGCGGTAAGAACGGATCTGGTCGCATCATCGATCTATGTAACGTGATTGCATATGCATAAACTACTCCGGATTAGCGTACACAAGTACGAAATGTGATACAATATAGGAAAAGAGAGATGCATTGTTCTTATCAAGAGAGAAAGAGAGAGAGGGAGGGAGGAGGAGAGAGAGACATGCCCTGTTTAATCAAGAGACAAATTCTATTCTAGAGTAAGCTATGCTCTGTCTGACGAATCCAATGCATTTGCTTTTGTGAAACCACTACGCCAGGAAACCCCTTCGTATTTGTTACCATTGAAAGACACTAACACCCTGTTGCTGCTACTCCCTCTGTAACTTTTAAAAGACGTTTTTAGAGTCTATAGCAGTGTCTAAAAACGTCTTATAAAAAGTTATAGAGGGAGTGCTATACCATTGACGAGCAGCGAACACCTCATCAATATGTGACTGGATGCATCTCAGCTCTAGCAAATGTTGGGTTTGTAGTGTCCAAAAACAAGTCTGCCACTTGGTACAAGTTTCGATGCAACTTAGTTCAGCTGTAACCGATAGCCAACATAAGTTAAGTGTATGTGTTTCTCAGCTTTCCACAACTTGTTGATTATTTCAATGCATTCAAGATGAAACATAAAGTGGACTCGAGGCATCGAAAAATCATACATATATGTCAGCTGTAACAATAGCAAACATAAGTTAAATGAAATGTATGTGATCTTCAGCTTTCTATGACCTGTCCAAATCATTCAAGATGAAAGATAAAGCTGACTCAAGCCATGGAAAGAACATACAGATATATCAAATTGATTTTTTAATGATATATACATTATGTAAAACCCATGAATGATGCAGATATCGATGCGTTGGAGGTCAGGGTGCTCGATAATTTTTGTGCGGATCTTTTATCATCCATTCCTGGGTCAGAGGAAGAGGATGACACTCTTGAGGCTGCGGTAGTTCGATCCACTGAGCCCGGTTGTGAGGACCGGGTGGAGGATCAAAACAAACCTAAACGCAAGTGGAAGCGGAAGATCTACCCTGCTTCAGCGGTGCGTAGGAGTGCTAGGATCCGTACTACTAAAAAATTTCATGATGAAATATGAAAGGAATCTTTTGGAATAGCAGAGGTTTGAAAGACTTGGCTAAAAGAAGGTTTCTTGCAGATGCGTCTATCGAGCATAGATTGGATTTTATTGCTCTCTCGAAAACTGCTAGAGATAATTTTTCGCCCCAGTTTCTTAGTACTTTATCGGGAGGTGTAGATTTCGATTGGCACTGCCTGCCTCCGAGAGGAAGATCGGGTGGGATCTTATTGGGAGTGAGATGCGATTCGCTGGAAGTCCAAAGTGTAGTGATAGGAGATTTCGCAGTTAAGTTTCGGGTTAGGTCGAAAGCTGATGGGTTTAATTGGGCTCTGGTGGCGGTTTATGGTGCCGCGCAACCCGAGCTCAAACCAGAGTTCTTGGCGGATCTTGTTCGAATTTACGGCTCTGAGCAGCTCCCAATTCTGGTTGGGGGTGATTTCAATATCATTAGGAGGAGAGAGGAAAAGAACAATGATAACTTCAACGGCAGGTGGTCGTTTATGTTTAATACCATTATTGAAAGCTTGGATCAGAGAGAGATAGAGCTTTCGGGTAGAAAATTTACCTGGGCTAATGCTTTGCCAAGTCCGACGTTTGAGAAGCTGGATCGAGTTCTAGCGAGCGTCGAATGGGAACAAAAAATTCCTTTGGTAACGGTCCAGGCACTCTCGCGTGGAATTTCCGATCACACGTCTTTATTTGTGGACTCGGGTGAGCCACCCCACATGGGGAACAAAAACTTCTTTTCATTCGAGCTGGCATGGTTTGAACGAGAAGTCTTCTTGGATCTGGTAGCGAGGGAATGGGCTAAGGATGCAGGAGGTAGGACTTCGGTTGAGCGATGGCAGAATAAGATAAGGCATTTGAGAAGTTTCTTACGTGGGTGAGCTAAGCATCTTAGTGGGATTTATAAGGTCGAAAAGGAAAGGCTCCTTACACTTATTTCAGTCCCTAGATTTAAAAGCCGAGTCCACAATTTTGCAAGCCACGGAGCTTCATGCTAAAGTGGAGGCGGAGATGAGGTTGAAAGAGCTTCTCCGTGAAGAGGAATTAAAGTGGGCGCTGCGAGCTAAGGTTCGCAAAGTTGTCCAGGGGGACACGAACACTCAATTCTTTCACATGATCGCTAATGGCAAGCACAGAAAAAAAGAGGATCTTTCAGCTTGAACAAGATGAAGGAACGATTTTAGGACATGAAAACCTAAAATTATACATAACCGAATACTACAAGCAGTTGTTTGGGCCTCCGAAGGATAATTGTGTATCCCTGGATGAGTCCAAGATTGAGGATGTGCCTCAATTTACTGCTGATGAGAATGATATTTTGATTGCCCCGTTTTTGGAGAAAGAGGTGTTTGAAGCCATTACACAAATGAAAAACAATAAGGCTCCAGGGCCGGATGGATTTCCGGCGGAATTCTATAAAAAGTGTTGGCATATTATTACGGGGGATTTGCTACCAATGTTCCATGATTTATTCCCTGGACAACTTCAGTTATTTCACTTGAATTTTGGAACAATAACATTGCTTCCTAAGAAAACAGAGGCTGTGAGAATTGAGCAGTTCAAGCCGATCTGTCTTTTCAATGTTAGTTTCAAAATTTTCACCAAGGTTGGGACTAATAGGCTCACGCAGATTGCACATTCTTTGGTGCAGCATTCCCAAACTGCTTTCGTGCCGGACAGAAACATCCTAGAAGGGGTTGTGGTCCTTCATTAAACGCTCCATGAAATTCACACGAAAAAACTAGATTGAGTTGTTTTTAAGGTGGATTTCGAGAAAGCATACGATAAAGTCAAATGGCCTTTCCTTCAACAGGCCTTGCGTATGAAAGGTTTTAATGAAGCCTGGCGACGCCAGGTAGAATCGTTCACGCAAAAAGGGAGTGTTAGAATTAAAGTGAATGACGACATATGTCATTATTTCCAGACACGTAAGGGCCTGAGACAAGGGGATCCGATGTCTCCTATTTTGTTCAATATTGTAGTTGATATGTTGGCAATTCTAATAGGAAGGGCTAAGGAGGCTGATACGTCTCTGTCATATCTATAATTTTTGATTGTTCCATGCCAATATTCTACAACTTTCATATACTTTTGGCAACTTTTTATACTATTTTTGGGACTAACATATTGATCCAGTGCCCAGTGCCAGTTCCTGTTTGTTGCATGTTTTTTTGTTTCGCAGAAAATTCATATCAAACGGAGTCCAAACGGGATAAAAACGGACGGAGGATAATTTTGGAATATTTGTGAAATATGGGAAGAAGAATCAACGCGAGACGATGCTCGAGGGGGCCATGAGGCAGGGGGCGTGCCCCTGACCCTCGTGGGCCCCCCGTAAGGCGGTTTCTGCTCTTCTTTGGCCGCAAGAAAGCTAATTTTCGGAGAAAAATCTAGGCGAAGGTTTCAATCCAATCGAAGTTACGGATCTCCGGATATATAAGAAATGGTGAAAGGGCAGAATCCAAGAGCGTAGAAACAGAGACAGAGACAGAGAGACAGATCCAATCTCGGAGGGGCTCTCGCCCCTCCCATGCCATGAAGACCAAGGACCAGAGGGGAAACCCTTCTCCCATCTAGGTAGGAGGTCAAGGAAGAAGAAGGGGGGCTCTCCCCCTCTCTTTCGGTGGTGCCGGAACGCCACCGGGGTCATCATCATCATCGCGATCTTCACCAACACCTACGTCATCTCCACCAACATATCCATCACCTTCCCCCCCTCTATCTACAGCGGTCCACTCTCCCGCAACCCGTTGTACCCTCTACTTGAACATGGTGCTTTATGATTCATATTATTATCCAATGATGTGTTGCCATCCTATGATGTCTGAGTAGATTTTCGTTGTCTTATCAGTGATTGGTGAATTACTATGGTTGATTTAATTTGCTTGTGGTTATGTTGCTGTCCTTTGGTGCCCATCATATGAGCGCGCGCGTGGATCACACCATAGGGTTAGTTGTATGTTGATAGGACTATGTATTGGAGGGCAAGAGTGACAGAAGCTTCAACCTAGCATAGAAATTGATGCATACGGGATTGAAGGGGACCAATATATCTTAATGCTATGGTTGGGTTTTACCTTAATGAATGTTAGTAGTTGTGGACGCTTGCTAATAGTTCCAATCATAAGTGCATAGAATACCAAGTCAGGGATGACATGCTAGCAGTGGCCTCTCCCACATAAAACTTGCTATCGGTCTAGTAAAGTAGTCAGTTGCTTAGGAACAATTTCGCAAATCCTACCACCACTTTTCCACACTCGCTATACTAACTTTATTGCTTGTTTACCTAAACAGCCCCTACTTATTATTTACGTGCACTTTATATTCTTGCAAACCTATTCAAAAACACCAACAAAGTACGTCTAGTTTCATACTTGTTCTAGGTAAAGCAAACGTTAAGCGTGCGTAGAGTTGTATCGGTGGTCGATAGAACTTGAGGGAATATTTGTTCCACCTTTAGCTCCTCGTTGGGTTCGACACTCTTACTTATCGAAAGAGGCTACAATTGATCCCCTATACTTGTGGGTTATCAAGACCTATTTCTGGGGCCGTTGTCGGGGAGTCAAAGCATGGGGTGAATATTCTCGTGTGTGCTTGTTTGCTTTATCACTAAGTAGTTTTTATTTTGCGTTCTTGTTTTCTACCTTTAGTTATGGGTAGGAAACGCAAAATACCAAAAAAATTAGTTGTACCTATTGCTACCTCTTGAGCACTGCGTTGGTTTTCCCTTGAAGAGTAAAGGGTGATGCTATAAAGCAGCATAAGCTTTTCCCTCGGTTTTTGAGAACCAAGGTATCAATCCAGTAGGAGACCACGCGTGAGTCACCTCGTACCTACACAAACAAATAAGAACCTCGCAACCAACACGATAAAGGGGTTGTCAATCCCTTCACGGCCACTTGCAAGAGTGAGATCTGATAGAGATAATGATAATAAGATAAATATTTTTGATATTTTTATGATATAGATTAAAAGTAAAGATTGCAAAATAAAATAGATTGGAAACTTGTATGATGGAAAATAGACCCGGGGGCCATAGGTTTCACTAGTGGCTACTCTCAAGATAGCATAAGTATTACGGTGGGTGAACAAATTACTGTCGAGCAATTGATAGAAAAGCGAACAATTATGAGAATATCCAGGTATGATCATGTATATAGGCATCACGTCCGTGACAAGTAGACCGACTCCTGCCTGCATCTACTACTATTACTCCACACATCGACCGCTATCCAGCATGCATCTAGAGTGTTAAGTTCATAAGAACAGAGTAACGCCTTAAGCAAGATGACATGATGTAGAGGGATAAACTCATGCAATATGATATAAAACCCATATTTTTATCCTCGATGGCAACAATACAATACGTGCCGTTTCCCTTTCTGTCACTGAGATCTAGCACTGCAAGATTGAACCCAAAGCTAAGCACTTCTCCCATTGCAAGAAAGATCAATCTAGTAGGCCAAACCAAACTGATATTTCGAAGAGACTTGCAAAGATAAACCAATCATACATAAAAGAATTCAGAGAAGATTCAAATATTGTTCATAGATAGACTTGATCATAAACCCACAATTCATCGGATCTCGACAAACACACCGCAAAAGAAGATTACATCGAATAGATCTCCAAGAGAATCGAGGAGAACTTTGTATTGAGATCCAAAGAGAGAGAAGAAGCCATCTAGCTACTAGCTATGGACCCGAAGGTCTAAGGTAAACTACTCACACATCATCGGAGGGGCCATGGAGTTGATGTAAAGGCCCTCCGTAATCAATGCCCCCTCTAGCGGAGCTCCGGAAAAGGCCCCAAGATGGGATCTCTTGGGTACAGAAGGTTGCGGCAGTGGAAATAGGGTTTCGTGGTGCTCGTGGATGTTTTCGGGGTATGTGAACATATATAGGAGAAAGAAGTAGGTCGGTTGAGCCACGAGGGGCCCACGAGGGGGGAGGGCGCGCCTAGGGGGTAGGCGCGCCCCCTGCCTCGTGGCCGCCTCGTTCGTTTCTTGACGTCCACTCCAAAGTCCTCTGGATCACGTTTGTTCCAAAAATCACGCTCCCGAAGGTTTCATTCCGTTTGGACTACGTTTGATATTCCTTTTCTACAAAACACTAAAATAGGCAAAAAAATAGCAATTTGGGCTGGGCCTCCGGTTAATAGGTTAGTCCCAAAAATATTATAAAAGTGTAAAATAAAGCCCATTAACATCCAAAACAGATAATATAATAGCATGGAACAATCAAAAATTATAGATACATTGGAGACGTATCAAGCATCCCCAAGCTTAATTCATGCTCGTCCTCGAGTAGGTAAATGATAAAAACAAAAGTTTTGATGTGGAATGCTTTCTAGAATATTCTTCAATGTATTTCTCTCTATTGTGGCATGAATGTTCAGATCCGAAAGATTCAAGATAAAAGTTTATTGTTGACATAAAAATAGTAATACTCCAAGTATGTTAATCAAGCAATTATGTCTTATCAAAATACCACAGCCAAAGAAAACTTATCCCTACAAAGTCATATAGTTTGGCCATGCTTCATTTTCATCAGACAAAATGCTCTCATCATGCACAACCCCGATGACAAGCCAAGCAATTGTTTCATACTTAGCCTTTTCAAACTCTTTCAACTTTCATGCAATATATGAGCGCGAGCCATGGACATAGCACTATGGGTGGAATAGAATGTGATTATTGAGGTTGTGTGAGAAGAGAAAAAGGGAGAAAGTCTCACATTGACGCGGCTAATCAATGGGCTAATGAGATGCCCACCGATTGATGTCAATGCGAGGGGTAGGGATTGCCATGCAACGGATGCACTAGAGCTATAAATATATGAAAGCTCATCAAAGAAACTAAGTGGGTGTGCATCCAACTCGCTTGCTCATGAAGACCTAGGGCATTTGAGAAAGCCCATCACTGGAATATACAAGCCAAGTTCTATAATGAAAAATTCCCACTAGTATATGAAAGTGACAAAATAAGAGACTCTCTATCATGAAGATCATGGTGCTACTTTGAAGCACAAGTGCGGAAAAAGGATAGTAACATTGTCCCTTCTCTCTTTTTCTCTCATTTATATTTATATTTTTTGGGCCTTCTTTTTTCTTTTCTTTTGGCCTCTTTTCTTTCCTTTTTTTATTTTTCGTCCGGAGTCTCATCCCGACTTGTGGGGGAATCATAGTCTCCATCATCCTTTCCTCACATGGGACAATGCTCTAATGATGATCATCACACTTTTATTTTCTTACAACTCAAGAATTACAACTCGATACTTAGAACAAAATATGACTCTATGTGAATGCCTCCGGCGGTGTACCGAGATTGCGTTGAATCAAGAGTGATATGTATGAAAAAATTATGAACGGTGGCTTTGCCACAAATACGATTTCAACTACATGATCATGCAAAGCAATATGACAATGATGATGCGTGTCATAATAAATGGGACGGTGGAAAGTTGCATGGCAATATATCTCGGAATGGCTATGGAAATGCCATAATAGGTAGGTATGGTGGCTGTTTTGAGGAAGATATAAGGAGGCTTACGTGTGATAGAGCGTATCATATCACGGGGTTTGGATGCACCGGCGAAGTTTGCACCAACTCTCAAGGTGAGAAAGGGCAATGCACGGTACCGAAGAGGCTAGCAATGATGGAAGGGTGAGAGTGTGTATAATCTACGGACTCAACATTAGTCATAAAGAACTTACATACTTATTGCAAAAATCTACAAGTCATCAAAACCAAGCACTGCGCGCATGCTCCTAGGGGGATAGATTGGTAGGAAAAGACCATCGCTCGTCCCCGACCGCCACTCATAAGGAAAGCAATCAAAGAACACCCCATGCTTGAAATTTGTCACATAACGTTTACCATACGTGCATGCTACGGGACTTGCCAACTTCAGCACAAGTATTCATCAATTTCACAATTACTCAACTAGCACACTTCTAATATTACCACCTTTATATCTCAAAACCATCTATCAAGCATACAACTTCTCTTAGCATTTAAAATTTGTAACCAAAGTGAATTACCATGATGTTCTAAAGGACTCTCAAAATGATATAAGTGAAGCATGAGAGATCAATTATTTCTATAAAATAGAACTACCGCCGTGCTCTAAAAGATATAAGCAAAGCACTAGAGCAAAAATTATATAGCTCAAAAGATATAAGTGAAGCACATAGAGTATTCTAATAAATTCCAATTCATGTGAGTCTCTCCCAAAAGGTGTGTACAGAAAGGATTATTTTGGTAAACTAAAAAGAAAAGACTCAAATCATACAAGACGCTCCAAGCAAAACACATATCATATGGCGAATAAAATAGCTCCAAGTAAAGTTACCAATGGACGAAGACGAAAGAGGGGATGCCTTCCAGGGCATCCCCAAGCTTAGGCTTTTTGGTGTCCTTGGATTTTACCTTGGGGTGCCTTGGGCATCCCCAACCTTGGTCTCTTGCCACTCCTTGTTCCATAATCCGTCAAATCTTTACCCAAAACTTGAAAACTTCACAACACAAAACTTAAAAGAAAATCTTCGAGAGCTCCGTTAGTAAAAGAAATTAAACCACCACTTCAAGGTACTGTAATGAACTCATTCTTTATTTATATTGGTGTTAAACCTACTGTATTCCAACTTTTCTATGGTTCATAAACTTTATTACTAGCCATAGATTCATCAAAATAAGCAAACAACACACGAAAAACAGAATCTACCAAAAACAGAACAGTCTGTAGTAATCTGTAGGTTTCAAATACTTATGGAACCCTAAAAATTCTAAAATAAATTTCTGGACGTGAGGAATTTATCTATTAATCATCTGCAAAAATAATTAACTAAATAGAACCCTCCAATAAAAATTGGCAGCAATTCTCGTGAGCGCTAAAGTTTCTGTTTTTTACAGCAAGATCAAAAAGATTTTCCCCAAGTCTTCCCAACGGTTCTACTTGGCACAAACACTAATTAAACACAAAAAACACAACCAAAACAGAGGCTAGATAAATTATTTATTACTAAACAGGAACAAAAAGCAAGGAATAAAAATAAAATTGGGTTGCCTCCCAACAAGCGCTATCATTTAACGCCCCTAGCTAGGCATAAAAGCAAGGATAGATCTAGGTATTGCCATCATAATGATAAGGTAAATCGCGAAAGCTCATCTCATACTCCCTACGTTCAGCAGCAAGCTTTCTTTGTGGAAAGCAAAAGTAATCAAAAGGGCTAAATTTAATGGACAAAAGTCCACAAGATCGAGCTCGGGAGGTGTTGGTTCCTCCTTTGGCCCCTCATATTGCACAATCAATTCATCATTATAAGCATTCTTTTGGCAAAAAGTCATGAGCCTTTGTTTAAGGGAAAAACCTAGCCCATTGTTCTGGATGGCAAAATTATCATTAAGTTCAAAGATCCTATTAACAAGAGCATCAGTAGGAACCTTTTTTCTAAGGTTTTCATTAAAAGCAACATGGTCTAAAGATCGTAAATGCATAATGTCTTCTTGATAGAAAAGTATCGCTTCTATGGGAGGACAACCAGCATCCACCCTATAATGCGCAAAAATTTCATTGGCTTCTTTTATTATAAATCTGAACTCATGAGCTAAAAAGATGGTTGCTGCTCGCTTAACAGAAGAATGCTCAATATTAGAAAATTCTAGGAAAATCCTTTGTATGGAAGGATGCATATGTAAAAATTGTCTTCCGAGTTCAACTATGAGCAAAGATATAGCATCTGCGAGACTACTAGTTTTATGACGGATAGATCTACTCATGGTGGGCAAAGCACCGACACAAGTTAAGAAATCTTGAATAACTCCCTTCCCAATAATATTACCGCTACCAATGCGAAACTTTTTAGTGTGCAAAATAATAGGATTTTCAAGAGGATCATCAATAGCATCAAAGTTTTCCATATTATTATCCTTATCAATGATAACCTCCCCAGTTTCAGACATGATGGCAACACATTGCAAAAAGAACAAGCACACAGAAGGCAGGAAGGAAAAAGAGGCGAATGGAAAAAGAGGGCGAATAAAACGGCAAGGGTGAAGTGGGGGAGAGGAAAACGAGAGGCAAATGGCAAATAATATAATGCGAAGGATAAGAGTTGTGATGGGTACTTGGTATGTCTTGACTTGGCGTAGATCTCCCCGGCAACGGTGCCAGAAATCCTTCTTGCTACCTCTTGAGCACTGCGTTGGTTTTCCCTTGAAGAGGAAAGGGTGATGCAGTAAAGCAGCGTAAGTATTTCCCTCAGTTTTTGAGAACCAAGGTATCAATCCAGTAGGAGACCACGCGTGAGTCACCTCGTACCTACACAAACAAATAAGAACCTCGCAACCAACGTGATAAAGGGGTTGTTAATCCCTTCACGACCACTTGCAAGAGTGAGATCTGATAGAGATAATGATAATAAGATAAATATTTTTGCTATTTTTATGATATAGATTAAAAGTAAAGATTGCAAAATAAAATAGATTGGAAACTTGTATGATGGAAATTAGACCCGGGGCCATACATTTCACTAGTGGCTTCTCTCAAGATAGCATAAGTATTACGGTGGGTGAACAAATTACTGTCGACCAATTGATAGAAAAGCAAATAATTATGAGAATATCCAGGTATGATCATGTATATAGGCATCACGTCCGTGACAAGTAGACCGACTCCTGCCTGCATCTACTACTATTACTCCACACATTGACCGCTATCCAGCATGCATCTAGAGTATTAAGTTCATAAGGACAGAGTAACGCCTTAAGCAAGATGACATGATGTAGAGGGAGAAACTCATGCAATATGATATAAACCCCATCTTTTTATCCTCGATGGCAACAATACAATACATGTCGTTTCCCTTTCTGTCACTGGGATCTAGCACCGCAAGATTGAACCCAAAGCTAAGCACTTCTCCCATTGCAAGAAAGATCAATCTAGTAGGCCAAACCAAACTGATAATTCGAAGAGACTTGCAAAGATAAACCAATCATACATAAGATAATTCAGAGAAGATTCAAATATTTTTCATAGATAGACTTGATCATAAACCCACAATTCATCGGATCTCGACAAACACACCACAAAAGAAGATTACATCAAATAGATCTCCAAGAGAATCGAGGAAAACTTTGTATTGCGATCCAAAGAGAGAGAAGAAGCCATCTAGCTACTAGCTATGGACCCGAAGTTCTGAGGTAATCTACTCACACATCATCGGAGGGGCCATGGAGTTGATGTAGAGGCCCTCCGTGATGAATGCCCCCTCCGGCGGAGCTCCGGAAAAGGCCCCAAGATGGGATCTCTTGGGTACAGAAGGTTGCGGCGGTGGAAATAGGGTTTCGTGGTGCTCCTGGATGTTTTCGGGGTATGTGAACATATATAGGAGAAAGAAGTAGGTCGGTTGAGCCATGAGGGGCCCACGAGGGGGGAGGGCACGCCTAGGGGGTAGGCGCGCCCCCCTGCCTCGTGGCCGCCTTTTTCGTTTCTTGACGTCCACTCCAAGTCCTCTAGATCACGTTTGTTCCAAAAATCATGTTCCCGAAGGTTTCATTTCGTTTGGACTCTGTTTGATATTCCTTTTCTACGAAACACTAAAATAGGCAAAAAACAACAATTTGGGCTGGGGCTCGGGTTAATAGGTTAGTCCCAAAAATAATATAAAAGTGTAAAATAAAGTCCACTAACATCCAAAACAGATAATATAATAGCATGGAACAATCAAAAATTATAGATGCGTTGGAGACGTATCACCTACTACACCAATGGTTGAAGAACCATTCAAAATCTATCACACTTATAAAGCTTTTTACTTGGATCATCTTTGATCCCTTTGTGCTCGTGCTGAAACCCCAACCAGCTTAGTCGAGGGCAAATCTTTAGATGAGCATGCTTGTTATGTGCGACACCGCTTATCTCAAAAAGGGGAACTTTTACTGGATCAAATTCATTGTTTGCAGTGTTATGCTTGGAATTTATGTGAAATATATGATGTTACTTGTTGTTCTGAAAACCCTAAGAAACACCTTCTGTACCAATGTGTGTTTAGCGATAATGGAATCGTATCTTCGTATGCTAAGGGTGTTTATAATTACTATGATATTCAACAAATTGAAGAATTTGTTGCTTTTAAGGGTGCTTATGAAATTGCTTCTTTGATTGAAAAGTATGACGCTACTCTGTACAAATCTGAAAATTTTGCCATATTTAAATATTGTTATGATAATTATGCTTCTAATGCCTATGTTAAACCATATGCTATCCATGAAGAGACTAATATTTTACAGGAGTCTATGGAAGAAGGAATTGATGAAACTGTGAGCTCATTGGATGAAAAAGATGATGAGGAGAGCAAAGAACAAAAGGAGGAAGAGCGGATTGATCACCCGTGCCCACCTTATACTGAGAGTAACTCTTCAACTCATACATTGTTTAATTTCCCTTCGTGCTTACCAAAGGATGAATGCTATGATGATTGTTATGATCCCGTTGATTGTTTTGAAATATCCCTTTTTGATGATGCTTGCTATGCTTGTAGCCAAGATGCCAATATGAATTATGCTTATGGAGATGAACTTGCTATAGTTCCTTATGTTAAACATGAAATTGTTGCTATTGCACCCACACATGATGGTCGTATTATCTTTTTGAATTCTCCCAACTACACTATATCGGAGAAGTTTACCCTTATTAAGGATTATATTGATGGGTTGTGTTTTACTATTACACATGATGATTTTGATAGATATAATATGCATGTGCTTGCTGCTCCTACTTACAATTATTATGAGAGAGGAACTATATCTCCACCTCTCCATGTTTCCAGTATGATAAAATTGCAAGAAACTGTTTATACTATGCATTGGCCTTTACTTTGGGTGCATGAATTGTTCTTTTATGACATGCCTATGCATATGAAGAGAGTTAGACTTCGTCATTACATGATAAATGTTACTTTGTGCTCACTAATAAATTACAAATCATTGTTAATTAAAATTGGCTTTGATATACCTTGGGATTCGGGTGGATTCATTACTTGAGCACTATATGTCTAGCTTAATGGCTTTAAAGAAAGCGCTGCCAGGGAGACAACCCAGAAGTTTTAGAGAGTCATTTATTTCTGTTGAGTGCTTTCATATAGTTAAATAAATAAAAATAAAGAGGGGAACCCAAAACTTTTTCAAAAAGGAAAGTGAAAGTGAGAAAGACAAGCATGGTTGAAGTGGGGAGCTCCTTGAACTTTGTTCATGCTCATGGAAACTTTGTGAATCTTCATTACAGAAACTTTTCAACAAAAATAATTATCCCCTTGTAAAATTCCATTGTATTATAAAAATAATGAGACAAGGTTTCCCTTTAGGATGTTTTAGATTACTTGTTGGTTTGTGTGGTGCAGGACAGAAACTTTAGCTGTAGTGCGAGATGTTACATTTCTTACTGGAACGTCAAACGGTTCTGAAACTTTTTGCACTGTCTTTATATACAAATTGTTTATCTTTCTAATTTTGGCAGAATTTTTGGAGTAGCAGAACTATGGTGAATGTTTAGATTATTACAGACTATTATGTTTTAGACAGATTCTGTTTTTGATGCATAGTTTTCTTGTTTTGATGAAAATATCGATTTATATCAGTGGATTAAGCCATGTAAAAGTTATATTACAGTAGCTACAATGCAAAAACAAAATATGAATTGTTTTTCAACAGTAGTTAGAGTAGTGATTTGCTTTATTATACTAACGGATCTTACCGAGTTTTCTGTGGATGAAGTGTTCAAAGATCGAGGATGTCTTGATGTGAGGAGAAGAAGGAGAGGCAAGAGCTCAAGCTTGGGGATTCCCAAGGCACCCCAAGTAAATATTCAAGGAGACTCAAGCATCTAAGCTTGGGGATGCCCCGGAAGGCATCCCATCTTTCTTCAACAAGTATCGGTATGTTTTCGGATTCGTTTCGTTCATGCAATATGTGCAAATCTTGGAGCGTCTTTTGCATTTAGTTTTCATTTTTCTTTTATGCACCATGCTGGTATGAGATAGTCCTGGGTTGATTTATAGAATGCTCTTTGCACTTCACTAAAATCTTTTGAGTATGGCTTTATAGAATGCTTCATGTGCTTCGCTTATATCATTTGAAGTTTGGATTTCCTGTTTCTCTTCACATAGAAAACCGCCATTTGTAGAATGCTCTTTTGCTTCACTTATATTTGTTAGAGAGTGGGCATATCTTTTGTAGAAAGAATTAAACTCTCTTGCTTCACTTATATCTATTTAGAGAGTTGACAGGAATTGGTCATTCACATGGTTAGTCATAAAATCCTACATAAAACTTGTAGATCACTAAATATAATATGTTTGATTCCTTGCGATAGTTTTGTGATATAAAGGTGGTGATATTGGAGTCGTGCTAGTTGAGTAATTGTGAAATTGAGAAATACTTGTGTTGAGGTTTGCAAGTCCCGTAGCATGCACGTATGGTGAACCGTTATGTAACGAAGTTGGAGCATGAGGTATTTGTTAATTGTCTTCCTTATGAGTGGCGGTCGGGGACGAGCGATGGTCTTTTCCTACCAATCTATCCCCTAGGGGCTGCTACCTCTTGAGCACCGCGTTGGTTTCCCTTGAAGAGGAAAGGGTGCTGCAGCAAAGTAGCGTAAGTATTTCCCTCAGTTTTGAGAACCAAGGTATCAATCCAGTAGGAGATCACGCTCAAGTCCCACACACCTACACAAACAAATAAGAACCTCGCAACCAACACAATAAAGGGGTTGTCAAGCCCTTCACGGCCATTTACGAGAGTGAGATCTGATAGATATGATAAGATAATATTTTTGGTATTTTTATAATAAAGATGCAAAGTAAAATAAATGGCAAAGGAAATAACTAAGTGTTGGAAGATTAATATGATGGAAGATAGACCCGGGGGCCATAGGTTTCACTAGTGGCTTCTATCAAGAGCATAAGTATTGCGGTGGGTAAACGAATTACTGTCGAGCAATTGATGGAATTGAGCATAGTTATGAGAATATCTAGGTATGATCATGTATATAGGCATCACGTCCGAGACAAGTAGACCGAAACGATTCTGCATCTACTACTATTACTCCACACATCGATAGCTATCCAACATGCATCTAGAGTATTAAGTTCATAAGAACAGAGTAATGCTTTAAGGAAGATGACATGATGTAGAGGGATAAACTCATGCAATATGATATAAACCCCATCTTTTTATCCTCGATGGCAACAATACAATACGTGCCTTGCTGCCCCTGCTGTCACTGGGAAAGGACACCACAAGATTGAACCCAAAGCTAAGCACTTCTCCCATTGCAAGAAAGATCAATCTAGTAGGCCAAACCAAACCGATAATTCGAAGAGACTTGCAAAGATAAACCAATCAGACATAAAAGAATTCAGAGGCGATTCAAATATTGTTCATAGATAAAGTTGATCATAAACCCACAATTCATCGGATCTCGACAAACACACCGCAAAAGAAGATTACATCGAATAGATCTCCAAGAAGATCGAGGAGAACTTTGTATTGAGATCCAAAGAGAGAGAAGAAGCCATCTAGCTAATAACTATGGACCCGTAGGTCTGAACTAAACTACTCACACATCACCGGAGAGGCCATGGAGTTGATGTAGAGGCCCTCCATGATCAATGCCCCCTCCGGCGGAGCTCCGGAAAAGGCCCCAAGATGGGATCTCTCAGGTACAGAAGGTTGTGGCGGTGGAATTAGGTTTTCGTGGTGCTCCTAGATGTTTGGGAGGTATGTGGATATATATAGGAGGAAGAAGTACGTCGGTGGAGCAACAGAGGGCCCACGAGGGTGGAGGGCACGCCCAGGGGGGTAGGCGCCCCCTACCTCATGCCTTCCTCCCTTGTTTCTTGACGCCCACTCCAAGTCTCCTGGATCACGTTTGTTGAGAAAATCACGTTCCTGAAGGTTTCAGTCTGTTTGGACTCTGTTTGATATTCCTTTTCTTCAAAACCCTAAAATAGGCAAAAAAATAGCAAATTGGGCTGGTCCTCCGGTTAGTAGGTTAGTCCCAAAAATGATATAAAAGTGTAAAATAAAGCCCATTAACATCCAAAATAGATAATATAATAGCATGGAGCAATCAAAAATTATAGATATGTTGGAGACGTATCAAGCATCCCCAAGCTTAATTCCTGCTCGTCCTCGAGTAGGTAAATGATAAAAGAAGAATTTTTGATGTGGAATGCTTTCTAACATATTTCTCAATGTAATTTTTCTTTATTGTGGCATGAATGTTCAAATCCGAAAGATTCAAGATAAAAGTTTAATATTGACATAGAAATAATAATGCTTCAAGCATACTAACTAAGCAATTATGTCTTCTCAAAATAACATGGCCAAAGTAAGTTATCCCTACTATATCATATAGTCTGGCTATGCTCTATCTTCACCATAGAAAATATTTTAATCATGCACAACCCCGATGACAAGCCAAGAAATTGTTTCATACTTTTGATGTTCTCAAACTTTTTCAATCTTCACACAATATATGAGCATGAGCCATGGATAACACTATATGTGGAATAGAATGGTGGTTGTGGAGAAGACAAAAAAAGGAGAAGATAGTCTCACATCAACTACGCATATCAACGGGCTATGGAGATGCCCATCAATGGATATCAATGTGAGTGAGTAGGGATTGCCATGCAATGGATGCACTAGAGCTATAAGTATATGAAAGCTCAACAAAAGAAACTAAGTGGGTGTGCATCCAACTTGCTTGCTCATGAAGAACTAGGGCATTTTGAGGAAGCCCATCATTGGAATATACAAGCCAAGTTCTATAATGAAAAATTCCCACTAGTATATGAAAGTGACATCATAGGAGACTCTCTACCATGAAGATCATGGTGCTACTTTGAAGCACAAGTGTGGAAAAAGATAGTAGCCTTTTTCTCTCATTTTTTGGGCCTTCTTTTTTTATGGCCTTTTTCTTTTTTTTTCGTCCGAAGTCTCATCCCGACTTGTGGGGGAATCATAGTCTCCATCATCCTTTCCTCACTGGGACAATGCTCTAATAATGATGATCATCATACTTCATTTACTTACAACTCAAGAATTACAACTCAATACTTAGAACAAAATATGACTCTATGTGAATGCCTCCGGCGGTGTACCGGGATGTGCAATGATGCATGAGTGACATGTATGAAGAATTATGAATGGTGGCTTTGCCACAAATATGATGTCAACTACATGATCATGCAAGCAATATGACAATGATGAAGCGTGTCATAATAACGGAATGGTGGAAGGTTGCATGGCAATATATCTTGGAATGGCTATGGAAATGCCATAATACGTAGGTATGGTGGCTGTTTTGAGGAAGGTATATGGTGGGTTTATGTACCGGCGAAAGTTGCGCGATACTAGAGAGGCTAGCAATGGTGGAAGGGTGAGAGTGCGTATAATCCATGGACTCACATTAGTCATAAAGAACTCACATACTTATTGAAAAAATTTATTATTATCGAAACAAAGTATTACGCGCATGCTCCTAGGGGTATAGATTGATAGGAAAAGACCATCGCTCGTCCCCGACCGCCACTCATAAGGAAGACAATCAATAAATAAATCATGCTCCGACTTCATCACATAACGGTTCACCATACGTGCATGCTACGGGAATCACAAACCTCAACACAAGTATTTCTCAAATTCACAACTACTCAACTAGCATGACTCTAATATCACCATCTCCATATCTCAAAACAATTATCAAGTATCAAACTTCTCATAGTATTCAATGCACTTGTATGAAAGTTTTTATTATTGGCATGTTGTTCTAAAGGACTCTCAAAATAATATAAGTGAAGCATGAGAGAACAATAGTTTCTATGAAACAAATCCACCACCGTGCTCTAAAAGATATAAGTGAAGCACTAGAGAAAAAAACTATATAGCTCAAAAGATATAAGTGAAGCACATAGAGTATTCTAATAAATTTCAAATCATGTGAGTCTCTCTCAAAAGGTGTGTACATCAAGGATGATTGTGGAAAACTAAAAAGCAAAGACTCAAATCATACAAGACGCTCCAAGCAAAACACATATCATGTGGTGAATAAAAATATAGCTCCAAGTGAAGTTACCGATAGACGAAGACGAAAGAGGGGATGCCTTCCGGGGCATCCCCAAGCTTAGGCTTTTTTGTGTCCTTGAATTTTACCTTGGGGTGCCATGGGCATCCCCAAGCTTAGGCTCTTGCCACTCTTTGTTCCATAATCCATCAAATCTTTACCCAAAACTTGAAAACTTCACAACACAAAACTCTAAATAGAAAATCTCGTGAGCTCCGTTAGCGAAAGAAAACAAAACACCACTTCAAGGTACTGTAATGAACTCATTATTTATTTATATTGGTGTTAAACCTACTGTATTCCAACTTCTCTATGGTTTATAAACTATTTTACTAGCCATAGATTCATCAAAATAAGCAAACAACACAAGAAAAACAGAATCTGTCAAAAAGAGAACAGTCTGTAGTAATCTGTAGCTAACGCAAACTCTGGAACCCCAATTTTTTTAAAATAAATTGCTGGACGTGAGTAATTTATCTATTAATCATCTGCAAAAACAATTAACCAAATAGCACATTCCAAATAAAAATGGCAGCGATTCTCGTGAGCGCCAAACTTTCTGTTTTTTTACAGGAAGATCAAAAAGACCTTCCCTAAGTCTTTCCAACAGTTCTACTTGGCACAAACACTAATTAATCACAAAAACACAACCAAAACATAGGATAGATAAATTATTTATCACTGAACAGGAGCAATAAGCAAGGAAAAAATAAAATTGGGTTGCCTCCCAACAAGCGCTATCGTTTAACGCCCCTAGCTAGGCATAAAAGCAAAGATAGATCTAGGTATTGCCATCTTTGGTAGGCAATCCATAAGTGGCTCTCATAATAGATTCATATGGAAATTTAATTTTCTTTCTAGGGAAGTGCTCAATGCCTTTCTTTAATGGAAATTGGTATTTAATATTCCCTTCCTTCATATCAATAATTGCACCAATCGTTCTAAGGAAAGGTCTACCAAGAATAATAGGACATGAAGGATTGCAATCTATATCAAGAACGATGAAATCTACGGGCACATAGTTCCTATTTGCAACAATAAGAATATCATTAATTCTTCCCATAGGTTTCTTAACAGTGGAATCCGCAGGGTGCAAGTTTAAAGAACAATCATCAAAATCACGGAAACCTAGCAAATCACATAAAGTTTTTGGAATCGTGGAAACACTAGCACCCAAATCACACAAAGCATAGCACTCATGATCTTTAATTTTAATTTTTATTGTAGGTTCCCACTCATCATAAAGTTTTCTAGGGGTAGAAACTTCCAACTCAAGTTTTTCTTCATAAGATTGCATCAAAGCATCAACGATATGTTTAGTAAAAGCTTTATTTTGACTATAAGCATGAGGAGAATTTAGCACGGATTGCAACAAGGAAATAAAATCTATCAAAGAGCAATTATCATAATTAAATTCCTTCAAATCCAAAATAGTGGGTTCATTGTTATTTAAAGTTTTAACCTCTTCCATCCCACTTTCAACAAAAGAAACTAAGTGGGTGTGCATCCAACTTGCTTGCTCATGAAGACCTAGGGCATTTTGAGGAAGCCCATCATTGGAATATACAAGCCAAGTTCTATAATGAAAAATTCCCACTAGCACTACAAAAAAAGACACATCTGTGACATTTTGGGCCGAACAATTTTTTTCTGTCATACATATGACACTTCTATGACGATAATTGTGACAAAACCCGGTATCATCATAGGTGTGGTGGGCTCCTACTTCTATGACAAAAAATCATGACAGAAAATGGGCTTTTCGTCCTAGGCGGGCCGGAGACGCAGCTGCATGACATTCTTTGGGCCGTCCATGACGGAAAAAACCGTGGTAGAAGCGAGGGCGAGGAAAATTTCGGGGAGTTCCCGGTTACGGTGGGAGGTCGGGGGCCGAGCGATGCGCGTTTCTCTCGTACACGTACGTGCGTGTGTGCGAGGCGTTGGGCTCTAACTGAATCCGAGCGATTGCACTGCAGGCTATGCGTTACTGAACCCGAGCAATCGATCGATGGCTGTTAACTGAACCCGATCGAGCGATTCCTTCACTAATGCTGCTAACTGAAGCCGATCGATGCCGCCTCTAG
>NC_041392.1:70529903-70546837 GCF_002162155.2 Triticum dicoccoides
CCCCGTGGTGTTGCCTCTGGATGAACAGGACCCCGTGGAGGGCTGGATGAACAGGACCACCCCGTGGAGGGCTGGATGAACAGTAGATGGTGGAGGGCAGGGTGAACAGTAGCCCGTGGAGGGGTGGTTGAACAGGAGCCCGTGGAGAGGGCTGGTTGAACAGTAGCCGGTGGAGTAGTGGGCGGTGGAGGCTGGATGAACAGTAGCCCGTGGATGAACAGTCGCAGGTGGAGGCTGGAGGAGGTCGACGGTGGATGAACAGTAGCTCGTGGAGGCTGGAGGGGGTCGATGGTGGAGATGAATAGTATCCCATGGAGTCCCGTTTTGCGGTACGCCACACCCCTCCCGATGAACAGGACCCCCATTTCGACCGTAGCGCTCCAACACAAGTCCGTTTCGTCCGTTTTGTGGTACGCCACACCACTCCCGATCAACAGTACCCCCGTTTCGACCGTAGGAGGCCCGTTTCCTCCGTTTTGCGGTACGCCAGACCCCTCCCGATGAACAGGATCCCGTTTCAAACGTGGTCGGTCGAACACAAGGCTGTTTCCTCCGTTCTGCAGTACGCCAAGCCTCGTTTCCATCGCCTGTTTCGTCCAAGCCCTCCCGATGAACACGACGCATTCCGTTGCCTCCCCATGAACACGACGCATTCTGTTGCCTCCCCATGAACATGACGCATTCCGTTTCCTCCCCATGAACACGACGACGATGCTGTTTCTCTGTTCCGACCCAGCCATGTACATGAGCCCTGGCCGTACGTATGCGCGAGTAGACGTTCGAGACCCCGCCCGTATGTACACATACGTGGCCGTATTTTCTTTCTTGCACCCTGGCCGCTGTACGTACGTGTACATGCTACATGCGCGCCTCTACTACGACACGTGCACGCCTCTACATCGACCAGTATATATGTACGTACACGTTCGCGACCAGAATGACAACGCTACGTACGCTTCGACCAGGTGGGTCCCGACTGTCAGGCACTTCCTTGCATGCGAAGATGTATCTGGTGGGTCCCAGCAGTCAGGGGGGCGAAATACGGTGGCCCGTGTGGTGGGTCCCCGCTGTCAGATGGAGGAATAATTATTTTGCACGTAATAAGGAGGCACTTCCTTGCTGCGGCCGTGGACCCAGCTGTCAGCCTCTCCACGTACAGTCCACATCCGATGGAAGCCGTTCCTTGACCACGTTGACCACGGCGCGCCGAGAGCACCAGGGCGGTGGACGACGGCGAGGCCTAGGAAGGGGATGACGCAGAGCCAGGGAAGATGCGGCAGTGGATGCCCACGCGTAGAGGAGTACGAGGGTTCACTGGTTCGCTGCGGGGTGAGGCTGCCATCGCCGCAGAATAATAGGGGGTGTGGGTGAGTAGAGGGATGGCCTGGCCAGTGGTGGGAGTAGTAGGGGGCGGTGAGGCCTCCGCCGCATCGCAGCCGGCCACGGGAGGCAGGAGCACGAGGCACGACCGACGCTGGTTTGGCGGCTGGAGCAAGAAGACCAGAGGTTGAAGAAGCACTACGACCGTTGGATGGACATCATACGGTCACTGGAGCTAGAATCGTGCATATTGACTAAGTTGACAAAGCCCTCCGTCCCCGTCAACTTAGTAGGCCCACAAGTCAGCCTGCCACTATACTGGGTCCCGGCTAACAGGGGGAGTATTCATTTTTTTTGTGCGTAATAAGGAGGCACTTCCTTGCGTGCGAAGATATAGCTGGTGGGTCCGAGCTGTCAGCGGCGGTAACGTTTTTTCACGAAATATAGAGGCCCTTTCAGCGGGTCCCTGATGTCAGGTGGAGGAATCATTATTTTGCGCGTAATAAGGAGGCATTTCCTTGCATGCGATCGTGGACCCAGCTGTTGGCCTCTGCATGTAAAGTCCACTTCAGATGCATGTGGGTCATTGACCACGTTGACTAGGCCGCACCGAGAGCACCAGGGCGGTGGACGACAGCGAGGCCTAGGAAGGGAACGACACGGAGGCAGGGAAGACTCGACAGTTGTTTCCCATGCGGAGGGGAGTACGACTGTACGAGGGTTTACTGGTTCGTCTGCCGTCGCCGGAGAATAACAGCAGGTGTGGGTGAGTAGAGGGATGGCTAGGCCAGCGGTGGGAGTACGGTGGGGCGGTGAGGCCTGCGCGGCAGCAGAGCCGGCCGCGGGGAGGAGGGAGCAGGCAGTCCCGCTGGCGCCTGTTTGAGCGGCTGGAGCAGGAAGAGCAGAGATTGAAGAAGCATGACGGCCATTGGATGGCCATCCAATAGTCACTGCTTGTGCGTCATCCTTTTTTTAGGAAAGCCTCAAATCTGTGGAAAACAACATACATCCTTGTCGGTGTCAAAACCGGCGGATCTTGGGTAGGGGGTCCCGAACTATGCGTTTAGGCGGATGGTAACAGGAGACAAGGGACACGATGTTTTTACCCAGGTTCGGGCCCTCTCGATGGAGGTAAAACCCTACTCCTGCTTGATTAATATTGATGATATGGGTAGTACAAGAGTTGATCTACCACGAGATCAGAGAGGCTAAACCCTAGAAGCTAGCATATGGTATGATTGTTGTTCATGTCCTACGGACTAAACCCTCCGGTTTATATAGACACCGGAGGGGGCTAGGGATACACAGAGTCGGTTACAAGGAAGGAGATCTACATATCCGTACTGCCAAGCTTTCCTTCCACGCCAAGGAAAGTCCCATCCGGACACGGGACGAAGTCTTCAATCTTGTATCTTCATAGTTCAACAGTCCGGCCAAAGGTTATAGTCCAGCTGTCCGGATACCCCCTAATCCAGTACTCCCTCAGTAGCCCCTGAACCAGGCTTCAATGATGATGAGTCCGGCGTGCAGATTGTCTTCGGCATTTCAAGGCGGGTTCCTCCTCCGAATACTTCATAGAAGATTTTGAACACGAGGATCGTGTCCGGCTCTGCAAAATAAGTTCCACATACCACCATAGAGAGAATAATATTTCCACAAATTTAATCTGCTGACGTATTCCATAGTGTGACATCACACCATAGCCAAGCCCTTATGTGAATCGTTTTTTCCAGCCAACGTCAGCACGTTTTGCGAGGTGGTTTCCTTGGCACGTCTTGTCAAAGCAGATATCGTGTCCCCTTATCGCGGGATTCTCATCAATACGGACGTGGGTAACCCAACCGTGCCATCAATTACGGTGCTTGGGGATGAGCGGGTTTTACCAGGCTGGTGGGGACGCATAGTTTTGTCCGCCCATATAAAGGGATAAGGATTCACCTTTTTCCATCCACGCCTTCTTCCTCCTTTGCTCATCCATTCTCGCACACTTGAGCTCTAGCGCCCAAGCTCACATTTTCTTCCTCAACCTTCTCCAACCATGTCCGGAGCGGGAGGCAAGTGGATGGTCTCCTCCGTCATGGAGGGACACATCAAGAAGCTGAGGGGAGTCGGATACTTGCCCGACGATATCGCACACCGGCTCCCAGATGCAGGGCAGCCATCCCCACCCCCAGGCCCCACGAGAGGGTAGTGTTCCTTACCCATTTCCTCCGCGGACTGGGATTCCCTCTGCACTCATTTGTCCGGGGGCTCATGTTCTACTACGGCCTGGACTTCAACGATCTGGCTCCGAACTTCATCCTCAACATCTCGGCATTTATCTTCGTGTGCGAGGCCTTCCTCCGCATCAAGCCCCACTTCGGCCTATGGCTAAAGACCTTCAATGTCAAACCAAAGGTGGTGGGCGGCCAGAAGGCGGAGTGCGGAGGTGCCATGGTGGGCAAGATGCCCAACGTCACATGGCTCGAGGGCACCTATGTGGAGACCATAAAGAGGTGGCAATCGGGGTGGTTCTACATCACCGAGCCGCGTGACCCCGAATGGGCACCGGCCCCCGAGTTCCGATCCGAAATCCCCACGCGGCTCACCTCCTGGAAAGAGAAGGGCCTGCCCTGGGGTAGTCCGGGAGAGCTAACCAGACTCCAAACCTGTGTCCAAAACATGGTGAACAAGAAGCTCAAGCTTGTCAACATAGTCCAGGTCATGCTCATCCGCCAGATCCTCCCGTGTCAACAACGGGCGTTCAACTTGTGGGAGTTCGACCCGGCCCAGCAGCAAACTCTGAGCGAGCTCTTCGACACAACACACGAGGATGCCTGGAAGGTGCTATTTAAGAGCGCTGAGGTTCCCCCTCCCCTTATCGAGGATCGCGGATTCAGCGCGAAGCGCCAAGCCAGCGCGGTAAGCTAGTTTATCTCTTTATAGGGTATTTTTCATAGTTTAACTATGTGCGGGATCTAAGCTTCCATGCCTTTAACAGGAATGTGTGGAGACGTCGGGGCAAATTGATTGCCCAGCCACCTGCCCGAAGACCCTGCAGATGCTCTCCTGACGGAGATGCTTACTCCGGCTCCTTATGAGGTGCCGGAGAAAAAGGTCAAGAAGAAGGCTACGGGAACCCGAAAGAGTTCCCGGTGCCAGGTGTTATCGGACTCATCGTCCGATGACTCTGAGACGCACTCCTCCCGTGGAAACGAGGAGGAGGTAGATAAAAGTTCTTCCCCTCCAGTCGGGGAAGACAAGAAGAGGAAGGCCGCCTCAACTGGGGAGGCCGGAGGGTCCAAGAAGGGAAGGACTCTCCCTCCGGACTACTCCGCCACCGACGCCGACAGCGAAGACGAGTGGCCACCCAGGGCCAAGCCCCTGGAGAGATCGTAAGTATTCGGACACCAGATTAACTCATGGCGCTGTTTAATTGCACAACTTCTTCTGACGCCGGACACGGTTATGCAGTCGGTCCCGGGCCCGTATCGACGTATCCTCATCGAGCGGTTCTTTGGACCCGTTGGCCATGAGCAGCGGAGGATCACGTCCGACTGCCTCCACCCCTCGCCCTATGGACAACGCCGAGGTGTTGTCTCAAAGGGCACCAAGCCGAGGGGAGGTAGTCCTGGAGGCACCACAAGGCGACCTTCCGGACTGCAGGCGCAAGGGGAGCAAGGCTCCCAAGGGCTCCAAGTTCGGCCCTGGGCCGAATACCGCACCGGAACCCCCAGTGTTCCGGACTCCGGCAGGCGGCCCCCCACTAAGAAGGGCAAGCCTACCGCGCCGGTGACCTCCGTCCAATCGGAGGCACCGGATAATTTGCTGGAGGTGCTTAACGGCGCCTCCATCGACGAGGAGCACCGCACTATTATGAGTGCGGTGGTCTAGAAGGTTCAGTCTGCCAAGAGCGGACTGACTGAAGCCTGTGCTAGCCTTCTAACAGGCTTTGAGGTATATAATAAAAATATATGAAAATATTACCGCATAGACATTAGCCCCTGATGCTCTTTTTGGTGTTCACAAAGAAAAGCCGAATAGAGGATCTAAAAATATCCGTAGGAGTCTAACATAATTATGTCGATATGCGTATGCAGGCTTCGCTACTGACCTCTGCCGCACTAACTACGGAGGTTGACACGCTGAAGCAGAACCTCGAGCGGCCCGAGAAAGAGCTCGGCCTTGCCAAGAAGCAGCTAGAGGAGAACCAAGGTACGTAATGCCTTGTCTATGTGTGTATATATACAAAAAGACGCAGTTGCAAAAATGATACGATTGTTATTGATGTGCTAGGGGCCACGACCGAGGTGGCGAACCTGAAGCAAGCACTGTCCGAGGCCGAAAACAAAGCGGCCATGGAGTGCACCGAGTGGGGGAAGTAAGAGGCGCGGGTTGCCGAGGTGCAGCAAGAGCTCCAGGCTCTCGTGAAAAAGCATGAGAGTTTGGAGCTTAACTCGAAGACGCGAGCGTCCGAGCTTGCCTCGGCCCTTGAGAGTGCCAAGCATGCTAAGGCCGAAGCCTAGAAGGCCCTCTAGGAAATTGAGGCGATGAAGAAGATAGTGGCGGGTAAGGCATTCATTATGCAAAGCAAGCATGTGAAAGTAAATAACTTGTTACTTACCCGAGTCCGGAGCTCTCCAGGAGCGTTCGCAGATTTGCCCCGCAGTGTGTCGGATGCTGCAAAGCACTACCGAGCCGAGGAGGGGAGCTCGACGGAGAAGGTGTTCTGGTGTCAGTATACTGAGGCCGAACACCCGGTGCCCTGAAGCAATTGGTCGAGCTCCATAAGGCGGCCGAACAGGCCATGAAGGGTCTTATAGTCCGGCTGTGGCCTGGAGAGGCCATGCCAGGGAGCTACTTCGGGCTGGTGAGGCGGCTTGTGGATGCCTGTCCTTGGATTGAGGTCATCAAGCGCTCCGTCTGCATCGAGGGCGCCCGCAGGGCGCTTGCCCGTGTTAAAGTGCACTGGGGCAAAGATGGACGCTAAGAAGCTGGTGAAGGATGGGCCACCGCAGGGCAAGGAGCATCGCCACCCTGAAATGTACTATGAGGGCGTCCTGAAGGGTGCCCGCCTTATGGCGGATGAATGTTCCAAAGATGTAATATTTGAGTGAACTCGCTTGTTTGATCATGTACGCTGAAAACTTGTTCATTTGCGCTATGCAACGCTTGTTTGAATTTAAAATATTACCTTCTGTGCGGCCGTTTATTAAATCTGAGGGATGGCGAGTCGCCGGCTTCTACCCCCGTGCCATGAGTGCTGGGGTGTTCGGGATAAACCTGAGCACTCTTTTTCCCATTCTTGGGTCCTTCGAGGGAGCTGCTCAGCACAACGAACAAGGCAATCAGACTATAATGATTTATCACTCTCACTTAGCCAGAGAATTCTATAATTTTAAATTTTGGCGAAGCCCCTAGTTTTCGGAAGACCGAGTTCGGGGCGCTATACACGCCTGGGCCGGACAAAGCCGGCTCCTCGCCCTAAGCGGCATAAGTCTTTAGGGACTCGAAACCTCTTGAACAGCGACCAGCTCTCGCCCTATCATGACAGTCAGTTTTAGCTTTCTCTACTGAGGTGCTTAGCCCAGCTGAACCGGGGCACAATCGCAGTAGTTCTCCCAGTGCTACCTTAGCCGATATAGCGGAACGTAAGGTACCAAAACATGGGAGCCGGGCAAACCCAACTATTGACCCAAGACATGATTCGGAGCTGATGCATATAATGCTATAAGTTCGGAGTGCCGCACTTGTGAAAGTGTTCGGACTTCTCACGCCGTATTATGGGGTGCTTAAGCCCCTGACGTATTAGCCGTACCAAAGTGTACGGGTGCTGAATGTCATGAATGAACATATATACATAAAAGGGAAGGAATAGAGAATGCAATAATAGACTGAAGCTATGCATTGTTTATTCGGAAAAGGGTGCATTAAAAGCAGAACGATACAAATAATGCGATAAGCAAAAATGGGACTATTTGACATGTCCCCTCTAGGGGCGAGCTGCGGAATGGTATTTAAACCAGGTATTTTGCTCGTTATAGAGACCACCTGGGAGTTCCATAATGTGATGTAGCTTTCTGCCTCCCTGGTTGTTGTATAGTGTGTTCGGCGATTGTACTGCCGAACAGGTCTTCCCGAGAGTAAAGTCCTGAAAGTGGGAAAGAATAACAAAGTTGGAAGCCCCTAGTGCGGTTAAGCCGCGTTTTTGGGGCGTGCCGTGGTTGTGCCCCTCCCCCTGTGCCCATGGTATTTTCAAAGCGTAATTATGTACGCGTAGCACGGATTTCGCCGTTTGGCTGGGGCTGGGGTTGAGGCCGCATTGCTACGCCTGCTCGGAACGTGTCAGGCGGTCTTGCTGCAGATTACTCCTAGCGCACTTGACGGCGTCTGGACGTTTGATCGCCGGACTGGAGAATTGCCTTGAGAGGCTGCTTTGTGCTTCTGCTGCGAGGGCCGCAGTGTGCTCCTCCGTTCAGAGAGAGCGCTCTGTGTTTCCATTAACTGTGATGACCCCCCGAGGTCCTGGCATCTTGAGCTTGAGGCATGCATAGTGCGGCACCGCATTGAACTTTGCAAATGCGGTTCGCCCGAGCAGTGCATGATAGCCACTGCGGAACGGGACTATATTGAAGATTAACTCCTCGCTTCGGAAATTATCCGGGGATTCGAAGACCACTTCTAGTGTGACTGAGCCTATGCAATGGGCCTCTACACCTGGTATGACGCCCTTAAAGGTCGTTTTTGTGGGTTTAATCCTTGAGGGATCTATGCCCATTTTGCGCACTGTGGCCTAATAAAGCAGGTTCAGGCTGCTGCTGCCGTCCATAAGGACTCGAGTGAGGTGAAATCCGTCGATGATTGGGTCTAGGACCAATGCGGCAAATCTGCCATGACGGGTGCTAGTGGGATGGTCCCTGCGATCGAAAGTGATCGGACAGGAGGACCATGGGTTGAGCTTTGGGGCGACTGGCTCCAACGCATATACGTCCCTTAACGCACGCTTCCGCTCCCTCTTAGGGATGTGGGTTGCGTATATCATATTCACCGTCCGCACTTGTGGGGGGGACCTCTTCTGTCCTCCATTGTTCGGCGGTCGGGGCTCCCCCTCGTCATCGCTATGTAGCCCCTTGTCTTTGTTTTCGACATTTAACTTGCCGGCCTACTTGAACACCCAACAGTCCCTGTTGGTGTGGTTGGCTGGCTTGTCGGGGATGCCGTGTATTTGGCACGAGCGGTCGAGTATATGGTCCAAACTGGACGGGCCCGGAGTGCTTCTTTTGAATGGCTTTTTCCGCTGACCGGGCTTAGAGCCTCTGAATCCAGCATTGACTGCCGTATCTTCTGTATTGTCGCTGTTAATGCGACACTTGTGTTGGTTGCGACGTGATCTGCCGTTGCTGTCCTTGGTATCCGAAGTACCAGGGCTCTTTGACATGTTATTGCTGCGAGCCAGCCAGCTGTGTTCTCCCGCGCAAAAGCGGGTCATGAGTGTCGTGAGGGCTGCCATAGATTTCGGCTTTTCTTGTCCAAGGTGGCGGGCAAGCCACTCGTCGTGGATGTTATGCTTGAAAGCCACTAGGGCCTCTGCATCCGGACAGTTGACGATTTGATTTTTCTTGGTTAGGAACCGTGTCCAGAATTGCCTGGCCGATTCCTCTGGCTATTGAATTATGTGTCTCAAGTCATCGGCATCTGGTGGTCGCACATAAGTGCCCTGGAAGTTGTCGATGAATGCGGCTTCCAGATCTTCCCAACAACCAATGGATTCTGCTGGCAAGCTGTTGAGCCAATGCCGAGTAGGTCCTTTAAGCTTGAGTGGGAGGTATTTGATGGCATGTAGATCATCGCCACAAGCCATGTGGATATGAAGGAGATAGTCCTCAATCCATACCGCGTGATCTGTCGTACCATCATATGATTCTATATTCACGGGTTTGAAACCCTCTAGGATTTGATGATCCATTACTTCATCTGTGAAGCATAGCGGGTGTGCGGCGCCTTTGTACTGGGATATATCACGACGCAGCTCAAATGAATTTTGTCTGCTGTGTTCGGCCCGACCGGATTTACTTTTGCTGTATCCGGCGTGACGGTTATCATCTCGTGTGGTCGGGTGCCCACACGATCCGTAGATCGATCTTGTTTGCTTTGCTTTGTCCTCCAATATGTCTCGCAGATCTAGCGAATTTCTCCGTGCCTTGGTAATTTTTGAGTGACGCCGGGGTGCGGCTTGAGCTATGGGTCGAGAGGCCTCTCTGTCGCGGCCACGAGGTGGCCGATCAGCCACGTCATACACTGGAGACGTAGGTTTAGATGCTTCCTCCTCTAATCGGGGTAGCAACCTGCGATTTGGGTAGCTCTTGGAGGGGCATTCGAGTTCGTATTCCTCGGCTGCAAGGACTTCAGTCCATCTGTCAGCTAGCAAGTCTTGATCAACTCTAAGCTGCTGTTGCTTTTTCTTAAGGCTATTCGCCGTGGCCATAAGCCGGCGCTTGAAGCGCTCCTGCTCGGCGGGATCCTCAGGCACGACAAATTCATTGTCGTCGAGGCTTGCCTCGTCTTCGGAGGGAGGCATGTAATTATCATCCTCTACCTCTCTATCTGCCGCTCTCTCAGGAGGGCTGGCTTCTCCATCCTCCTGCCCTGAATCTTGCTGGAGGGGGTTGTCTTCGGCACTATCCGGGGTGTTATTATCTCCTGTGATGGTATCATTGTGTTTGCTTTGGCGAGACTTAGAGCGGCGCTGCTGACGCTGGCGCTTAGGTTGCTTCTTGGAGGGGTCATCCTCCGCTGTTCCGTCGCCATTGCCCTCTTTCGGTGTGTCCACCATATATATGTCATATGATGAGGTGGCTGTCCATTGCCCTATGGGCGGTGGTTCCTGTTCGTCTCCTACATCGTCGTCCATATCGTTGATGTCTTCGGAGTCGAAGTCGAGCATGTCGGTCAAATCATCGACAGTGGCTACATAGTGGTGTTGGGTAACGTAGCAGAAATTCAAAATTTTCCTACGTGTCACCAAGATCTATCTATGGAGAAACCAGCTACGAGTAGAAGGAGAGTGCATCTACATACCCTTGTAGATCGCTAAGCAGAAGCGTTCAAGTGAACGGGGTTGATGAAGTCGTACTCGTCGTGATTCAAATCACCGATGATCAAGTGCCGAACGCACGGCACCTCCGCGTTCAACACACATACAGCCCGGTGACGTATCCCACGCCTTGATCCAGCAAGGAGAGAGGGAGAGGTTGAGGAAGACTCCATCCAGCAGCAGCACAACAGCGTGGTGGTGGTGGAGGAGCGTGGCAATCCTGCAGGGCTTCGGCAAGCACCACGGGAGAAGAGGAGTACTTGGGAGAGGGGGAGGGCTGCGCCAGAACTTCGTGTTTGAAGCTCCCATGCGCCTCCCCACTATATATAGGGGTGGAGGGGCTGGTTTCTTGCCCTCCAAGTCCATTGGGGCGTTGGCCAAGGTGGGAGGAAAGAAATCCCATTATTTCCTTCCCCACCGATTGTTATCCCCCCTTTTTAGGGATCTTGATCTTATCCCTTCGGGATATGATCTTATTCCTTCTAAGGGGGGATCTTGGTGCGCCTTGACCAGGGGTGTGGGGCCTTGCCCCCACTACCCACGTCCATGTGGGCCCCCCCATTCAGGTGGGCCCCACTCCGGAACCTTCTAGAACCTTCCCGGTACAATACCGAAAAATCCCGAACATTTTCCGGTGGCCAAAATAGGACTTCCCATATATAAATCTTTACCTCCGGACCATTCCGGAACTCCTCGTGACGTCCGGGATCTCATCCGGGACTCCGAACAACATTCGGTAACCACATACAAACTTCCTTTATAACCCTAGCGTTATCGAACCTTAAGTGTGTAGACCCTACGGGTTCGGGAGACATGTAGACATGACCGAGACGTTCTCCGGTCAATAACCAACAGCGGGATCTGGATACCCATGATGGCTCCCACATGTTCCACGATGATCTCATCGGATGAACCACGATGTCAAGGACTTAATAAATCCCGTATTCAATTCCCTTTGTCTATCGGTATGTTACTTGCCCGAGATTCGATCGTCGGTATCCAATACCTTGTTCAATCTCGTTACCGGCAAGTCACTTTACTCGTTCCGTAACACATCATCCCGTGATCAACTCCTTGGTCACATTGCGCATATGATGATGTCCTACCGAGTGGGCCCAGAGATACCTCTCCGTTTACACGGAGTGACAAATCCCAGTCTCGATCCGCATAAAACAATAGATACTTTCGGAGATACCTGTAGTGCACCTTTATAGTCACCCAGTTACGTTGTGACGTTTGATACACCCAAAGCACTCCTACGGTATCCAGGAGTTACACGCTCTCATGGTCGAAGGAAGAGATACTTGACATTGGCAAAGCTCTAGCAAATGAACTACACGATCTTTTGTGCTAGTCTTAGGATTGGGTCTTGTCCATCACATCATTCTCCTAATGATGTGATCCCGTTATCAACGACATCCAATGTCCATAGCCAGGAAACCATGACTATCTGTTGATCACAACGAGCTAGTCAACTAGAGGCTCACTAGGGACATATTGTGGTCTATGTATTCACACGTGTATTACGATTTCCGGATAATACAGTTATAGCATGAATAAAAGACAATTATCATGAACAAGGAAATATAATAATAATACTTTTATTATTGCCTCTAGGGCATATTTCCAACAAGTGGGTGGTGGGTGGGCGTCGAATTTCTTCGTCATCCGCATCCCAATCCTGCCGGTCATAATCCGGCCAGGACTCTCCTGACAAGGAGAGAGACCTTAGTAAATTCAGTATGTCGCCGAAGGGCGAGTGCTGAAAGATATCCGCGGCGGTGAACTCCATGATCGGCGCCCAATCGGATTCGATTGGCAGGGGCGCGGGTGGTTCAGAGTCCGGAGGAGAGTCCGACGATGTGGAGTCACGGGCCTCGTGATGGGTAAGGCCGGTGTTCGGCTCGATCACCATTGAGGCTGCTGCCACCGTGGAGGGGTCTAACCACCCGCCCACGAATGACGCAGTTGGCTCCAAATTGAAGGTCGGAGTGGTTGTAGGTGCGGTCTCCAGGACACTGTTCGGTGGCAGAGCTAAATCATGCCCATCGTGACAGTGCGGCGCACTCGGCCGGGGCTCGAATCCGTCGAAGATCAAGTCTCCGCGGATGTCGGCCGTGTAGTTTAAGCTACCAAACCTGACCTGATGGCCAGGGGCGTAACTCTCGATCTGCTCCAGATGGCCAAGAGAGTTGGCCCGAAGTACGAAGCCGCCGAACACGAAGATCTGCCCGGGGAGAAAATCCTCACCCTGGACTGCGTCGCTGTTGATGATGGAAGGAGCCATCAAGCCTAAAGATGACGACACAGAGGAACTCTCAATGAAAGCACTAATGTCGGTGTCAAAACCGGCGGATCTCGGGTAGGGGGTCCCGAACTGTGCGTCTAGGCGGATGGTAACAGGAGACAAGGGACACGATGTTTTTACCTAGGTTCTGGCCCTCTCGATGGAGGTAAAAATCTACTCCTGCCTGATTAATATTGATGATATGGGTAGTACAAGAGTTGATCTACCACGAGATCAGAGAGGCTAAACCCTAGAAGCTAGCCTATGATATGATTGTTGTTCATGTCCTACGGACTAAACCCTCCGGTTTATATAGACACCGGAGGGGGCTAGGGTTACACAGAGTCAGTTACAAGGAAGGAGATCTACATATCCGTACTGCCAAGCTTGCCTTCCACGCCAAGGAAAGTCCCATCCGGACACGGGACGAAGTCTTCAATCTGTATCTTCATAGTCCAACAGTCCGGCCAAAGGTTATAGTCCGGCTGTCCGGATACCCCCTAATCCAGGACTCCCTCACAGCCCATCTGCCATTATTTCTAATAATTTACAGCCCATTTGCTAATTATTAAGGTTTTTTTGGAGCCCATATTCTTTTTGTTAGCATTACAGCCCATATTGTGGCCACGGTTAAAAAATTATATGAAATTTTGCATATTTCGGTGCGGTCCGAACTATTTTTAATCCCGAAATTTCGACTCACATTCAAACTGATTTTAAAAATAAATGTATATCAATATAAAATGCAATAAATTCTCCACGCATAAAAATTAATGGAATTTCAAATCTTGAAATGAAAAAAAGATATTTGAAACTAATTGCCGGTTTGATGTGTTTTAAAAATGTACAGCCCATTTCTCATTACTGATGGGCCATTTTCTCGGACAACCAAATGAAAGCTCTCCTTGTCTTGAAAGATTTGCAGCCCAACAGGCCTGACAAAGCGACTTACTTGGCAAATCACCAAAAAACTGGGCTGTGGTCGTGGACCCAGCTGTCAGCCCCTCCACGTACAGTACTCTTCCGATGGAATGTCGTTGACCACGTTGACCATGCCGCGCCGAGAGCACCAAGGCGGTTGACGACAACGAGGCCTAGGAAGGGGATGATGCGGAGCCGGGGAAGACGCGGCAGTGGATGCCCATGCGGAGAGGAGTACGAGGGTTCACTGGTTCGGTTACGGTGTGAGGCTGCCGTCGCTGCAGGTCCTGGCTAGAGGTGGGAGTAGTAGGGGGGCGATGATGCCTCATCAGCAGCACAGCCGGCCACAGGAGGTAGGAGTAGGCGGTCTCCCCGGCGCTGGTTTGGGCGGCTGGTGCAAGAAGAGCAGCGATTGAAGAAGCAACAGGACCATTCGATTCAAATCCAAGGGTTACTGCTGCTAGAATTGTTTGTTGACTAAGTTGACAAGCCCTGCGTATGCGTCAACTTAGTAGGCCCATAGGTCAGCCTCCCAACCAGCGCGCCCCAAATGTCAGTGGGAGGAATCATTTTTTTTCACGTAATAAGGAGGCAGTTGATTGCGTGCGGCCAGGCCAGCGGAGGGAGTAGGGTGGGCCGGGGAAGCCTGCGTGGCATCACAGCGGGCCAAAAGAGGAGGGAGGAGGCAGTCCCGCTGGCGCTAGTTTAGGCGGCTGGAGCAGGAAGATCAGAGATTGAAGAAGCACGTCGGTCGTTGGATGGACATCCAACACTAACTGCTGCTAGAATCGTGTGTTCACTGACAAAGCCTTGCGTAAACAAGTCAGCCTCGAAATCTATGGCGTGTACAACCCGTTTGCTATTATTTTTATAATTTTTACTCATTTTCTAATTCATATGGAATTTATTGCAGCCCGTTTTCCATTTTTAGAATTGCTGGCCATTTTCTGGTCAGTACCAGGGTCAAAAAATTAACTAAATAAGTGGGAAATTTTGAAAATTCGCAAATTTTTGCTGGGGAACGAAATATTCTTAATCCAAAAATTAATAGCCATACTAAAGCAAATTTAAAAATAAATTAGTACTATGTCATGTTAAATCCAATGAAATACTTATAAGATATTAGTGAAGAACAAAAACAAAAAAAGAAACTTATATCCCATTTGCTATAATTTTTTTGGAATTTTCAACCCCTTTTGATATTACTTTTAACAGACATTGACCATACTCTTAAGCCAGGCCGGAATGCATCCCTCCTCGTCTTGAAAGATTTGCAGCCCAGTAATTCGAAGAAAACAAATAGGCCTAGCTTGGGTATTCTTCAAAAAGAAATACTGGGCTACCTATTTTCCCAAAGAACTGGTGCATGAGCATTTAGCTTTATTTATTTATTTACTTATTTATGTTTAGGGGACCATGAGCATGTACCTGGGCCGGATTAATGTGAGAGCCTCCCTTCCAGTTAATTATGGGCTTCTCTATTGGGCCTTCATCAGTGGGCTGCATGTTATCAAGAAGGTGAAAATGTGTTCCGAGTTTCAAAAAAATGTGTTCCATACGATAAATAGTATGCACTACGTACGGTACGGGGCACTAAAGGATCGAACCGTGCAACAACTTCCAAAACATTGTGTTTGTTGTTCTAGCAACACATTTATTCAACCAACAGACAAAATATACTACTGATTGTACATTGAAAACAGCAGCAGCAGCAAGCAGGGCTGGGGGTGCAACAGAAGCAGTAAGCATGCCAGAAGAGTGAAGACGCAGCTCTCTCTTCCAAACCAAACATCAGCCATCATTACAAAAGGGCGACCAAAAAAGAACAAGTGTATGCATCAAACTAAATAAAGATCCTACTACACCAAGTGTACGCATCTAACTAACTGGCTCAGTTAGACGTTACTATTTATTAAGCTGTGGATATTGGCTGATGGCTTGAACCAGATGGGTGCCTGACGGGGGAAACTCCAGCCAGCAGGTCGAAGTCTGATACTTGCGACCCTCTCTCCTACTTTGGGCTGCAGAGCGTGGCGGCACATATGAGGGTATGGTGCATGCAGAGACGCATGGTACGCTGTGTACACAAAGTTTTGCCTGATGAACGAAACCACGCTGCCATCATGATCCTTGCCGTCGGTTATCTCCTGGTTAATCGAATAATTCAGTTTGATAAACAGAGAGCGTGTACCAAGGCTACTTACCAGCCTCCAGTCAAAAATTCCTGAAGGCCCAGAGAAGCTGGGATCCTGCTCAAAGACCTTGCAGTGACTGTGATTGTATTCCGCGAAACAACACGTCCGGTACGTGCGAACGATCATCAATCTTTCGCTGTCGTCTGATCGAGCTAGGAACCACCTGCAACTGCCATGCCGCTTTTCTTTGAAAGGTTCTGGGATTAGGAAGGGTAGGGACACTAGGCGGCCTACAACATCATATCAAGTTGGAGTCAAATAAAAAAGGGCTCTTGGTTTAGTCAATCTTAAGAACAACATGTTATGAGCATGAATATTTTTTCAGCAAATGTTGACAGTAATATAAGCAAGCCATCATGATATCATAGGAAAGTAACATACTGCTGTAGCAGCCGTTTGTAGCGATGAATGGAGTAGGCCAGCAATACGTCCAACCATAGAAGGAGTCGACAGTGTAAATGAAGCCCTTGTGTTCAATGGCATCAGAGAACCATGGAGGATGTATGATCCTGCAATGGACATGCAGATTTATCCACTTACCGCAGTGACCTGTCAGATAGGCGAGACCACGGTTGCAGAACGCAATTAGCCTGAAGTCTTTATAATTCGCAGATCTTGTGGGCACTTGGCAGATTACAACCTTGAGCAAATCAAACTTGGTATCATGTTGGCTACTATAAGACTCCGAGTATTCTAGGCCGCGGTGCCAAAGCAGTGCAGTGTTAATCGAAGGAAGGGGGATCAAGAGCCGGGTGTAGACCTCCACGAGCATCCAGCTGTCGCAACCGTCGACGAGCACCATCCAAGACGTGTTCATGCCAACCCAGTACATACCGTTAATGTAGTTGAGGTTGAAGGGGATCGGATCGCAGTCAAGGGGGTTGATGCTCGCCACCCTACAATCGTTATGCTGTGTGACACACCGTTTCTGAAGATTAGGCAGCATCTGCAAGCAAGGAGCTGGCTTAAAAAGCTCCGGCCTGAGGGCTTTGAGTAAACGGTACAGCCCCGACGAGCACGCGGCGAGCGGCATGGTACTGAGATTGTCCACACACGAGACAATGAGCTTGATTACCTCTGTGGGGAGCGAATTCCAGCCACTCTTTCGGCGTACGCTGCTCGGTTCTGCCATTGTTAG
>NC_041392.1:70547134-70592741 GCF_002162155.2 Triticum dicoccoides
GGGGGGGAGGCGCCTTAGCGGGGATGGAAGATTGGACGAGATTATGTATGGACAAAGATGGAGAAGCGAATATGTGCTGCGGGAAGTGGATAGGTGATGATGACTACAGCACGCCGCTTGACTTACAAGACACATACCAGCAGCGTAGGGTCATGTCGATGCCAGACAACTTGCTTGAGTGATCACAGTACTGGTACTCCCTACAACGCTATGCCCTAACTTGCTTGAGTAGAGTAGTAGAGTAGGACTCTGCTCTACTACTAGCACCGGAGGAGTAGTATATTCTAATCTAAAATAGTTACAAACTTCAATGCCCGAGCGTGGAACGACTACGAACCGTGCTCAAAGACCGTGTCTACGTGGTGTTTGGACATGGGCGACAACCTCAACGCCAACGGTGCTGCTCCCGTTGCACCGTATGTGTTTCTGTCCTTCCTGTTCGAAATCGTGGTAGAATTCATGTTTCTACTCTATATCCTACTACTATGCTAGTCCACATGATTAGTTTCATCTCTGTGATAGCCATCATGATTTATTTTGTGCTTATTCAGATTAAATCTCGTAGTAACTTGCTCATATATTCAACTGGCGCAACGTCCCCTACAGCCACTCCCATTTCATGGACGGCCTGGTCGATGTCGAAATTTTGCTAGTAGGCCTTTATAAGGTGAGCTCTTCTACCACTTGTATGAGCATGAGAAGAGGAGACCTACAAGCGCGATCCTCCTCCTCGCTCGCCTCGCCACGCCACGCCTCGTCACGACGTGTCGCGGGTTGCGGGATTGAGCCGAGCCGAGGATAGAGCTATACTCCCACGACCTACCCGGCCCGCACTATATAGTTTCTCACCACCGTTCCAGATCATTGCGCCGCCAAGCAAGTCTTCTCCAGCCCTCCTTTCGGTGTGCACCGGGAGAAGGGACAGCAGGCCTCCGGCCCCGCCTCTCGTGATCCTGTACGGGAGAGGGGCGATCAGGTTTTTGGGGAGCGCACTCACGCGACTGCTGGCAGCGACGACTTCACGAACGACGACTTCTTCCCCGACCTCGGCATCCTCATCCTCGACGACATGGGCGACAACGTCAACGCCGGCAACCAGTGAGATACAGGGTGTAGGAAGCGGTTTGGGAATTTGCATGCCTTTCCAACCATTGAGATACTCCGTACAAAGTACGACCGAGAAATAACCACAGAGAAGGAAGCTAAAAGTAAACAATCAAACGATCATTTTTGCATTTGTTTTGCATTGAATCATTTCACAAGCTTGACTAGTGCTGTTTTTCTACTTTTACAAAAACCGCATCGTAATGTTAAAACGTGCATTTGCACATACATAAGTAATAGTAGTACTCCCTCCGTCTAGGGGTATAAGTCTTCCCTCCTTCTTGGTCACGGTGCACAACCGAAGATGACTTATTGACCTGGACGGAGGGAGTAGCACAGTCTGCAAGCATATATCGAGAGAGACGTGTAGTGCGATAGTATATAGTAAAGTTTGTGCTATATGCACGTACTTGCAAAATTCATACGAATACACAAGGTTTCCAAACTTTCCCTTTTACATACTGAATTAAGGACGCTAAAAATTCCTGAACGTTCGGGATTTATCATTTGCGTCCCAAAATTAATGAAATCGCCTTATGAAACAAAAATTATACTCCTCCTAAAAGCCACGACGCTCGCAGGAGCGCTTGTGGCGCGCCACGAGTGCCCTGGTGCGCGGCCGTTTCCCAGCGCGCCGACACAATGCCTCTTCCTCAGCCTCGCAACTCGCGAGGTGCTGATTGACGGCTTGCCGGCGGGTGAGCGCGATCTCACCGGTGTGGTGATCCGGTGCCAACAAGTACTCCTCCTCGCTGGAAGCGTGCACCCGGTCCACGTACCGCCAAGCGTAGATGAGGCGCTTGGGCCCGACTGCACTCAGGGCATCGGCACGGGCATCCTCCGCCACCCTCACGGCCCTCGCACGAGCCTTCCGCCAAAGAGCTAATTGCCCGACTCTCTCGGACGCGACATAGGCCTCCCAGGCAGCTTGTTCCGCGGTGCGCTTCTCTTCCTCGGCCTTCTTCTCCGCCTCTATTTTGGCGCGCTCTGCTGGAGGCAAAGCCTCCCACAAGGCGACATCCATTTCTTTCCAAAGCTCCTCAAGGCTGGGGGGCTCAGCGGGCGGCGCAGCGTTCTCCTCGTAGCGGGGAGCCGACGCGTCCTCCGGCGCGCGTGCTGGCGAGATTGGGAATGCCGACGCGTCCACCTCGACGCGTCACGGCAAGGAGCGGAATGCTGACGCGTCCTCCTCGACTAGTGGCGGCGAGGAGCAGAACGGCGACGTGTCGCGTCGCGGCGAGGAGCGGAACACTGACGCGTCCTCCTCGACTAGTGGCGGCAAGGAACGAAACGGCGACGCATCACGTAGCGGCGAGGAGCGGAACACCGATGCGTCCTCCTCGACTAGTGGCGGCGAGGAACGGAACGGAAACGCGTGACCATCCGCGCGGTGCAGTGAGGGGCTCCTAGGGCTTGGGAGGGGCGATGCCATGGTGGTCGACATGAGAGGGAGGGGGAGGAGATAGCGATGAACGTGAACGTGACAGGGAGGAGATAGCGATGTCGTGGGAGGCGCAGTATTTATAGCGAGCAATGGCACACCTACGTAAGATATGGACTGAGCTGCACTGACTTAACTGCAGGTCCAGTTACGTCACTGACATGTGGGCCAGACCCCTGTTGGGCCCATATGTCAGTGACCGAATGCACCTGCAGTTAAGTAACAACTACATGGGCATATTTTTTGGAGTAAATTACGGGGGAGCAAAGGGGTGGAAATATTGCTGGTGGTCACAACGGATTGGACGAGCGTGGGGGGAGGAGAGTCATGCATGCAGATTTTTTCACACGGGGTGGAGTGGTGGGACCGCTGGAGGGAGAAGGAGAGTTTGGCAGGAATATTGTTTCCACACATGGAGAGGAAAAGATTTGGAGACGAACAGGCTTCCTGCAGGTATGGGGAACAGTGCAGCGCATCTGCCTCATCGACGACCTCGTACGCCGCACTGGAGCTGGTCCACCGTCGTCGTTGTACACAGAGCCTCTTCCCCGACATCGTCTTCCACGGTCTCGGATCTGCTTCCCGGAAGCCGACGCCAAGCGCAGAAGTACCACCATCATGGACAATGAACTGACTCCCGTTGCCGACCATGACTCACAGAGGCCGCCGCGACCATCGTTCTCCTCCTCGATTGGTAATTTGTGTATTGAATCACTTAGCAGTACATGTGCAATTCCAATTTTGTTCATACCCACCCTTCAAATTTCCTGGGTGCTATTGTTCCCGTAAAAGTAATTGGTTATAGCCTCCATTGTCCAACAGAATATCAACTTGTAATTGTGCATCGCTCCTGTATCGCGCTGTGCTTGGGTAGGTTTTTCATCTGCAACCAGTAGTGTGGAAAATGATGGAAAGGTTTTTAGACCTAGCAAAATTCCCATGCGTTGCATGCATCAAGATGCATTTGTATGAGTAGTTTATCTTGTTGGAGATGCTCTAACATGGCAGACAAGTGCTTTAATGTTGCCCACAAGATGCGCGAGTATTACTAGTAGTATATTTTTCTTGCCATGTTGAGATTTTAAAACCACGAGTGCGAACATGCAGAGGAGCAATGAAGACCAAACACGGGATATTCGGGACATCTTCAAGGAGTGTGGTAAGTTAAAGAGGAGCTGCACCGAACCTGTAAAACGAGCTTTGGTAAGTAACACCCTTTCAATTACTTTCGTGTAGCCTCGTGTTCTTCGATGTGTATATGTTGTAGTTTCTGTTTCTCTTAAGCATGGTGTTCTTCGATGTGTAATAAGAAGAGTCTTAATCGTCCTAATGCTTTCGTTTTTAGCTTGATGTAGGAAGTGGGTGTTCTCACCTTGTAGTCTATTTTTATTTACTTTTTCCTTTTGAATTCACTTCTCCGAGTTCTGTTTATCTGGCTTCTACTAAATGGATCTAGGTTGCTCTGAGTATTGATCTAAAAAAGAAGTAACTTCATGTCAGGATGCAGTTCCTGCGAGGAGGGAAGTATGGTCAACCTCGAGATCATGTTTCCAAAATGAGGCTGGATTACACACAAGGTGCCAGTTCCCTAATGATGCTGGATTAGACACAAGGTGCAAATTCCCAGATGATGCTGGATTACACACAAGCCAGGTGGAGTCATCAGCTGTTTGTGTCCTCGTGGCATTAGTAAAAGCTGAAAGAAAGTGTGCAGCAGCCCTTGAGAATGTAGCTGAGTTCCTGAAGAAGCGAAAAGAGCAATCAGATGCTCTCTTCACCCAAGCCAAAGAAGAGATGGAAGAAGCCAGAAATAAGCTAGCAGAGGCAGAGCAGGCTAGGCGTCTCCTACTATCTAAAACTGTTGTCAATACAAAATTTCCTTCATAATAGCTAGGTTCAAATGTTTATCCAGTCAGCATGCCTGTTGTGATGTCCGTGCATCTACTAATGTGGCACAAAATGTTTTTTTGGGTCATGTAATAACAGCAATTACTTTCCAAACAATAACAGACGAAGCATTGGACATGGTATAGTTCACGCGCAAGCCCGACATTCCAAGTTCAACTTCCACATCAAACTCATGTTCATAGATATCTGCACATTCATACATAATGTCCACAACCATGATTCACTTCAAAGCCAAAAAAATGTGAGGAAAGTTATAAATAAAGAAAATCCTCTACTAGTTCCTGCTACCAGTGCGAGCACAACAAGTCAAGACCATGCGTAAATTAATTATATTTTAGTCTTTTTTTGTGTTCTAAAATGCCTGCCGGCTCGCGGAAGGACGTGTTACCGGCACACGTGCGGATTCAATGAAGGCAGGCGGGACAGTCTTAAGCTGGTTGCACGCGGCGAGGAGGCGTGCTCAGCCGGGCCTGCAGCGAGTGCGGCCCTCTTGGCCGGCGCGCCAGTTCAATGCCTGCGCTATGAGAGGTCGCGTCCGTGTCAGAGCAATCACTCCCTCCAGTCCTTTTTTGTTTGGGTATAACAAAATCTCATTTTCCATTCACATTTTACAAGTAAAGTTCGTGGACAAACTTTGACCCAAAGTACGATGGGGACTAGTAAACCAGAATGGAGGTACTAGTTTTTTTAATCGAAGAAGGGTTTCCCCTTCCGATTTTCATTAAAGAAAACCAGCATCTAAATCTAAACCATAGTATTTGCCCTAGAACTACCAGGTTCAACATCTCGCAACATAAACCCATACAACCTCCATCGCAAAAAAACAAACAAACCATACAACCATATGCCAAGGAGGTACATAGTACTATGAATTCCATTTTCGCTCCATACCAATCGTTCTAAAAACTACTTACTACTTATAACGCGCCATTGAAAATCGGAACTCTTAACCCCGCTAAAAATGATATTTTAAACGTGGCTACTCGATCTGTGGCAACTGGCGAGCCACCGCGCTCCAAGTCGTTCACTTGTGGTCCCGACCATCAACTCCTACGGATCAAATTATCACGCGAGCTGACTATTCCAACAAAGGTGCTCCACCAGGTACCCGGTACCCGCGAATGCAGCAATCGTGCCCCTAGGGTTTTAGGGTTTATTTGTTAACGTCGCCTTTACGTAACACTCATGTGTGCGAGACAGCGAGAGGCCGACTGCGTGCGTGCACCTCTTCTCTTCGTATATGTACTCCATCGTTTGTCTGGTGTCCAAAAAATTATAATAACTACTAGCAATGTGCCAATGCGTTGCCACACGATCAAAGTAGATTAATACAGTGGCGGAGCTAGATGCAGCCTATGCCTGGGGCTGTGCTATGTTGAGTGATAAACTTCTATGATTTTCTATGCTTTGCATGAAGAAATTACAAAGGAAGTTGTTTCTAGGCCTGGGGCTATAGCCCTAGCTGCCCCAGGCCTGTCTCCGCCACTGGATTAATACATATTCACCAATTTGATAGAAAAAAAAGTCTAGCTTTGAAATACGTATATCACTAAAAATATGTTATGTTTCACTCAAAATATATTCCTTTGGCGGTTTTGATGAGATAAGGGAGGAATGTTGTTGGTTTCAAGATTCGAGAAGTGGTATATGTCTAATTTCTACTCTTACTAGCAAGATGCCCGTGCGTTGCACGGAACATCAAGATCTTATGGGAGAAAAGGATGAACGAGGGAAGGCCTTATCTGCAAATATGGTGAAGAGTGCGGGTAAATTGCCATATTTTCCTTCCTATCCATCAGATATAAATCAGACAACCTACATTGCAGGATGGCAGGCCCACCATCATCACCAACTCTATTTTTATCCCTACTCTTATAATAAGCATTGTCGGTGATGATCGTGTGCCTGCCATACTGCAATATAGGACGTCCGATCTATATCTGACGGATAGGAAGGAAACTATGGCAATTTTGCAAAAAGATACCCACACCCCTCTCCACATTTGCAAATAAGGCCTTCCCTTGTTCATCCTTTTCCCCCACAAGATAAACTACTCATACAAATGCATCTTGATGTTCCATGCAACGCATGGGCATCTTGCTAGTTGTTGCAAAAAGCCCATGTGTGTGTGAGAGAGAGGGCGAGTGGAGGAGGACGGAATGCATGTGTGACAAAGACACAATGAGTGTGTGTGCGATAGGTATCAGCTTAAAATGAGGCGATAGTGTGTGTGTGCACGGTCGAGAGGGCGTGTCTCAAGAAGGGAAGAAAAATCTACATAGATACAAGGAGCAGGAGAGAGACATGTATGCGATGGTGGAAGCACGAGTGTGCGGGTGTATAAACCTATCTAGAGGCTAGCTAGTCGATAAATGTTTGTGAGAGAAATATGAGTCGGGGTGCGAAAGCGAGAGTTTTGTGTGTGTGTGAGAGAGAGACGGTAGTCGGGAAGGGGAGTGGAAGCAGGAGTTGTGCGTGTGTGTTTGTGAGAGAGAGAGAGGAGATGGTAGTCGGGGTTGTCTGATCGGTAAACAAATGAATAATGTCAGTCTGGGATGGAGACGAAAAGGAGACCGCAACAAATGTTGTGTCTACAGGAGAGATAGAGAGAGTAATTTTAGTGGTATGAGTCATATGTAGAGACATATAGGGTGTGTGAGAGAATCCCATAGTGAGAAAGACAAAGTGAAAGACGAGTGGAGACTGTGTGTTTGGCGGTGAAATAGAAAGCTTAGGTACCAAGTGATACCAGAGAACAGTAGAGACGTGAGAGATAATGAAAATCGTGTAATTTATAATGATAGGGAGAGTGTGACACTTCTCAAGGGAGACGTCAAGAGACCATGTTTGCGAGTATAGGAGCAACGTGAAGTGAGCATGCGGGTGAGCTGGAGAAAAGAGAGTGATAGCTACCTGAAGGAGCATGCATGCGAGAGAGATGGGCGTGAAAGGAGTGAACAAAAAGGGATTCAAATATTTGAATTCGAGATGATGATACATGTAATCCATACTCAAACCAAAATTGATCTATCAAACATGCATACTCATATGAATTCACGCACATCTATGTTATTTAATATGTAGATATTACTGACCCATACATTTTAGTAGAACATAATTTGGTTAATTTTTTTTGAATTCAACCTTAAGATTTCGAGATCATTGTATTTGTAAATCATATTATACATATAAAGGAGCAGAATTCTTTGTTGTGCTTTTCAAAGTATATATATATATATAAAATGATGTATATAGAATGTAATTCCAGTTGAAAATGGATCCCGCCCGAAAAAATAGAATACAAACGGGATTCGAATTGAGTTGGCATCGTAAACGTGCACTCTGCAAAATTTTAATGAAGCGGGGAAAGTCACAGTAACCGCCCGAAACCAAAATCTGCGAGATGGAAATCACTACTGCCTATCCCTGCCATGCAAAGCCTATATGCTGGATTTCTATAGGTTTTGATAGGGGTAGGTTTGTAATTTCACCCAAATGTGACGTAACCGCCTCTCACCCGGATTCATACACGGTGGGCGCCAAAACACAGTGTGTCCTCGGCCGAAATCGACTCCCTCCCCGATTCATATTCATACACGGTGGGCGCCAAAAACAAACTCTCGTCGGCAAATATTCGGTGTATGCGATATTACCGTCCTATCCCCAACCGACTAGTGTTGCTGTGATGTAGTAGAAGGTTGAAACGGGGGCTAAGTTTTTAAATTTCCTCGCATTTGAGACAAGCGCGCCCTGAATACATGGTTCCCCCTTCCTCTCTACCTCCCTTTTCCCCATTCGTACTTCGTGGGCGCCAAAACACCCTCTCCACCCCACCCTCCTCTGTCCGCCGCCGTCTTCCAGCCCATCCACCGCCGTCCTCCTCCACCATGCCGGAGCTGATACCCCGACGCCGCCGTCCATTACAAGAGATCGAACTCTCTCATCCACGGCTTCGGACCGAGATCCTTGCATCCCGTCCTCTCGCTTCATCCCCGCCGTCGTCCACCTTGCCGGCGCCGCTCCTATGACCGTCTCGTCCACCGTGCCCCGCCGCCACCGTCTACCCTCCTAGATCTGCTTCCACGCCGCCGACAGCCATCGCTACCGCAGCACTGTCAAATTCTCAGCAGATGCGTACACGGCGCCGCACCAGAGGCGGTACTCTTTCGTATCTGCTCAACTTATTTATCGCAGCAAGAAAATAGATCGCCACTGCTTTACTCTGATTTCTTCTCTTGGTTGCGAAGTTGCCTTTGTCCGGTTTGCACCTTCAGATCCGCCATGGCACGCTCAACACCATACTCGCAATGCTTATGGTTTTCCCCTTTTATATTCTACACCAGTTAAATCACAGTAGACTAAATTTCAAAATTGGGTCAGTCAATTTTTCAGAGCTCGCCAGTGTTCACCGGTGCGATCGAAGGGGCTCGGGTGGGGATGGTGGTTGTGGGGGGCGGTGGTGGGGCCTCGTCTAACGAAGAAAACTCGACGCGGGTGGGGGCGGGGGTGGGGGTGGCGGAGGAACACAGGCGGTGGGGCCGGTGGTTCGGCCGGTGGCCCGTGCGGTGTTCTGTATGGGAAGCACAGTATGTTCCTTGTCAGGAAGGGGAGCAGGGACATCTGCAGTCAACAGCTGATGGAGCTGGCCTGTACGTGATCGATAGGCTTTCAATTACTAGCGGCAATACAACACCGTAATTTCCAGCCAGTTCCACTTTCCCGATTTATATATCCTGGTTATGGTGTACCCCTGTTATGTACACTATGATCTGCCTAGTTGCTGTGTGCTCTTGTTATTATGGTTTGTCAATAAATTCTCTATACAGTATATTATGAACCTATCATCTGCCAGCTATCCTTACTTCTGGAGCCTATTTTTTTGTGTACTTGTGCCAGATTATATAAATGCACGCACCATATTACATCACACATGAGCTCTCTCATCAGAATCCAGTGATAGCACACAAGTGTTTACAGGGGCGCCCCTATATGAGAATATCATTTGCATTACAAAGATAATCTCACAACTATTTATGTTTTCATGGTTCTCAGATATTATACGCAATTACAGTGAATATCAGAATCCGCGCATCAGAAGAATATTGTGGAACACTGCAATGACTTACAAAATTGGCAGCAAGGCATTGAGTGCCATTCTGGAAGCAATGAAACTCGTACGCTCCCCACCTGTTGATTCTTGTTCAGAATATCATCCTAATGACTATTCTAACCTCGAGGAGTCAAAGGCAGATGGCTTGTCTTGTTCACCCATCAAGGTGTCTGTTCTAATTTGGCAAGGTTTTATTGATTGCGCGTATCTTGCATATGTTGTCTTGCATTTCTTCTACTTTGTTTCACCGCCATCTGCTTTGTTTACTCATCATATATGTCGAGATGCCATGCCCATCCATTATCAATACATATTCCATCTGTCATCATACCATGTTTTTCCACTCAAATGCTGTTCTTGTGCATCAGACATCAAAAGGAAGAGGGTGATTGCCGAACCTGAAGGAGCACCAGTAAAGTCCTTGAAAAACGTGGTGGTGCCGGAGAAATCAGACAACACCCCACTTATATTGGTTGTACAACCAGTGACACAAAACGTAGGACCGACTCCAGCAGAATGTACCCATACTTCACTAGCCACACCACTAGCCCCACCACACAGGACCTGCACTCCAGCAAAAGGTATACCGATTTCATTTGCCATAGCACCAGCTGTACCACGGAAAAATCCCACTCCAGCAAAAAGTACAGCAAGTCCACCGGCCAAAGACCTATCCCAACTTCAGAGACGGCCAATTCCTGCAGATTGGAGCCCCATTCCATTTATTCCCAGTTTAAAAGATAATGCTTTCAATGTTGTTAGGGACTACGTGCATATATTCCCATCATGGGAAGATTATTGTGAAGACAAACACCATTTTCACATCTTCCTGTCCAACTTACATGTAAGTGCTATTATTCATGGTTATTATTTTCCTGTTTTCTGCCGATTGAACACATCAATGATTTACATTACATTGTTGTAACTAGGCCAGGGTCAATCTGGATAGTCATGACGAGCAAAGCTTGCTTGTGCTTTTCAAGAAAGCATTGCAACAGTATCGGTGTTACCTGAGGAAATCACACTTTGATGGCAAGTCTATAAACGAATTTCCGGTGAAGTCTCCTGTGCTAAATTTAGAAGACATTGAATGGAAAAACCTTGTTATGCACTGGTCTCGTTCCTGGGATGAGATACTGTCTATGAAATCACTTGACAATTTGAACTTCTACTTTTCCGCATGTGCCTTACAGATCTTTTTTGCAGGAAATCTGCTGGAAGAAGAATTCCTGTTTGACAAGAACGACAGGATATCGCAAATATGCTGCCCGCTTCTTTGCTCTTGTTAGTACCTGTTGTCCTGTATCACTGTACTTGCATACATACCTGGTTTATTATGTGACAGCAGTATGCATGATAGCTTGCTTATCAATTGTTCGCTCCAAATTATCTGATCTTTATGAATGGTTACATTAGTGTAGAATATATCCAACGCCAATGTTTTTTAGCTCTGCATTGTTCTTGTAAGTACATGCTGTCCTTTATCAGTGTACTTATAATGACAGGTAGTTGTTCATGTACCATCACTCTGCAGCTTATTTTCCTTTGCCCTCCATTTTCTACACATCAGATCTATATTTACTCTTACCATAAGGTTGTTACTGAAGAAGTTTAGCTGTGCATTGCTCTTGGCTGTACCTTTTGCCTGTATTGCTACACTTACATTTATAGCTACTTGGTTACGTAGCATCACTCTTCATCTTATCTTAAATATTCTCCATTTTTTCGTATATTATCACATCTATATTTACTCTTAACACAATTTAGAATAAAGGCAATGCTTTTAAAGAAGATCATGTGGTAAACTTCTTGAATTGCCCCCCATCAGCATGGACAAGGCCTTTATAGAGCCCGTCTTCACCAATAATGTAAGTTTGTCCATCTCAAGCCTTCAAACTTTGTTGTATATATTTGGTTAGGCATGACTGCAACAACTGTTTATTTTTGGTGTTTGCATCAAATTGCTTGTTTAAAGTTTATTATATGTAGTTCATAAACAAAAGTTCGTTCTTTCTCAATTTAAGTTTTCAGTTGTACAACCAAGTTCCTTCTTCATACCATGTAAATGAAACTATACAGAGCAAGTGATCTTCTTTTGCACTGCATGTATGCTTCTGTTCTTCATCTGTAATCGAGTGGTGTGGTGAACCTACCCACTACAGCACAATGTCATATTCTGCAATGTCTTAACTATGAACAATGTCATATCATTCTACTATTATTTAAACCGTCTCTTTATTTGCCAATCTGAAATGGTATAAATTGACAACACACTAACCATTGATACTTATGAGTTCTTGATCTGTAATCCAGTGGTGTCGTGAAGCTGCCAACTCCTTCACAATGTCATTTCCTGCCATGTCTTGACCTGAACAATACCATATTGTGTTAATGCAAATTTAAACTGTGTCACTTTATTCGTCAGTAAGAAATGTGATGAATTGTCAGCACTGATACTTTTATGTGCAAAACCTGTCATCTGTCTGCTTGTTTATCTTTCAGAGTGAGGAAGATATACGTGTTGAACAAGCGCACTCTCATCATCTTGCTCAGCTGCTTGCGCTGCAGCTCCCCAGCAGGGCTAACCTTTCTTGAACTCTATTGAAGTGTTGCCGGTTTTGTATATTATTTTGTCGTCGTGTTTATTTGCACTGGTGGCGATCTTTGATGCCCAGTGTATGTAATCTGCTGTCTGCTTGTGCTTTATTATCATAGTGGCGAACTTTGATGCCTAGTGGATGTAATATGCCGTAATTTCTTTATTGTATAGTATAGGTTTTTTCTTATTCACGATGCTGCAGTTATTTTACTATATATATCATGTCTTCGCAGTAAACCAGCCAAACCGTAAAATTACTGAATCGGGCCGTCATGCAATCACGATGTAGGTTGGGCCTGAAACATGCCGATTAGCTCACGGGCGGGCAGCAGCCCGAAATGAACCCCGACCCATGATTGTGCGAATCAAATCACGGGCTTCTAATAGGCCGAAAATTTGTCTCGGTCCTTGTTTGGCCCAATCAGATATCGGCTGCGAGCAGGCCGGATGCAAACCGGGCCGTAGTTAGGCCCAACTATATGACGGGCTTTTAACAGGCTGAAATTAATATAGGGTCAAAATGTTAAACGGGCCCTTAACAGGCCAAAACTAATATCAGGCCAAATTACTAAGTGGGCTGAGGGAGTCCTGGATTTGGGGGTGTTCGGGTAGCCGGACTATACCTTCGGCCGGACTCCAGGATTATGAAGATACAAGATTGAAGACTTCGTCCCGTGTCTGGATGGGACTTTCCTTGGTGTGGAAGGCAAGCTTGGCGATGCGGATATTCAAGATCTCCTACCATTGTAACCGACTCCATGTAACCCTAACCATATCCGGTGTCTATATAAACCGGAGGGTTGTAGTCCGTAGGCAATCAACTCCATACACAACAATCATACCATAGGCTAGCTTCTAGGGTTTAGCCTCCTTGATCTCGTGGTAGATCAACTCGTGTACTACCCATATCATCAATATTAATCAAGCAGGAGTAGGGTATTACCTCCATCGAGAGGGCCCGAACCTGGGTAAAAACATCGTGTCCCTTGTCTCCTGTTACCATCCGGCCTTGACACACAGTTCGGGACCCCCTACTCGAGATCCGCCGGTTTTGACACCGACATTGGTGCTTTCATTGAGAGTTCCTCTGTGTCGTCGCCTTTAGGCCCGATGGCTCCTTTGATCATCAACAACGATGCCGTCTAGGGTGAGACTTTTCTCCCCGGACAGATCTTCGTCTTCGGCGGCTTCGCTCTGCGGGCCAATTCGCTCGGCCACCTTGAGTAGATCGAAAGCTACGCCCCTGGCCATCAGGTCAGGTTTGGAAGCCTAAACTACACGGCTGACATCCACGGGGACTTGATCTTCGATGGACTCGAGCCACAGCCAAGCGCGCCGCACTGTCTCGATGGGCATGATATAGCTCTGCCGTCGAACCGCGCTTTGGAGGCCGCACACGCACCGGTCTCGACCATTGATTCGGAGCCTACTATGCTGATCGAGGATCAGCGGTTGGACGCTACCTCAGGGGCTGCGATCTCAGAGGCGACCGAGCCGAACTCTAGCCCCGCACTCTACACAACCCGTGACTTCGAGGATCCGGACTCCTCCCCAGACTCCGAACCCCCCGCGCCCCTGCCAATCGAATCTGATTGGGCGCCGATAATGGAGTTCACCGCCGCAGACATCTTTCAACATTCACCTTTTGGCGACATCCTGAATTCTCTTAAGTCTCTCTCTTTATCAGGAGAGCCTTGGCCAGACTACGGTCAGCGAGGGTGGGATGCGAACGATGAGGAAATTCAAAGCCCACCCACCACCCACTTGGTAGCCACTATCGACAATTTAAACGACGTGCTCAACTTTGACTCCGGAGACATCGATAGCATGGATGACGATGCAGGAGATACCGACGAACCAACGCCCATAGGGCATTGGACAGCCACCTCATCTCACGATGTGTACATGGTGGATACCCCTAAAGGAAGCGACAACGAGGAAAAAGGGGATGGGACGGGAGATCGACCCCCCGAAAAGCAATCAAAGCGTCGGCGTAAACGCCGACCCAAGCCCCGCCTCGACATAAACCCATCCATAGAGCAAGACGAGCCAAGAGACGACAAGAAGACCTTAGAGCAACCGTCCGAACAGGGCAACACGGGTAGAGAAACCGAACATCCCTCCTCCGGTGAAAACGGCATTCCGGACGACCTCACGCTGGATAAACCTATGGAGCAGAAGAATCTCCACGAGAGGCTCGTTGCAACTGCATGCAGCCTAAAAAAGCAGAAGCGCAAGCTAAAAACAGCGGAATATGCACTCCGAATTAGATGGAGCAAAGTAATCAATACCGCAGATAAATATGGCGACAGTCGCTGCACTAAAACCTATCCGAAAAGAAAGCTACTACCCGAATTCGACGAAGAGGCCCTAGAGCCCTCGCATTCAAAAAATGAGAAAGCCACACGGTCAGATAGACGACCCCATAAAGCGGCAAGCGGCGCCGCACCTAAATCGGCATGCGACCCACTTAAGGATTCACATCATGGCCCAGTCAGGTCCATTTATGGGCCAAGAAAGCAAGCTCTCGTAAGCAACGCTATGAAGCCATCATCAGAATCCGGCACACCCAAATACAGGGGCGCCGATTATATCCTCCAGAGGTCCTGGACTATGAATTCCCAGAGGGCCATGAATTCCCAGAGGGATTCAAACCCGTAAACATAGAGGCATATGATGGAACAACCGACCCTGGAGTTTGGATCGACGATTATATCCTCCACATACATATGGCCAGAGGAGATGATCTCCACGCCATAAAATATTTACCCCTTAAGCTTAAAGGGCCAGCCCGGCATTGGCTTAAAAGCCTTCCCGAAAACACAATTGGAAGCTAGGAAGAGCTCGAGGATGCTTTCCGAGCAAACTTTCAAGGGACCTATGTCCGCCCTCCAGATGCAGACGATCTTAGTCACATAACTCAACAACCCGGAGAATCAGCTCGGCAGTTCTGGAATAGATTCCTCACTAAAAAGAATCAAATAGTCGACTGTCCGGACGCCGAAGCCTTAGCAGCTTTCAGGCATAATGTTCGAGACGAATGGCTCGCCAGACACCTCGGCCAAGAAAAGCCGAGAACAATGGCCGCACTAACAAGCCTCATGACCCGCTTTTGTGCAGGGGAGGACAGCTGGTTGGCAAGGTGCAGCCCCAGTGATCCAAGCACATCCGAAACTAGGGATGGAAACGGAAAACCGCGACACAACAAGGACCATCGCTGGACTAAGGACAAAAGTCCGAAGAGCACGGCAGTCAATGCCAGATTCAAAGGCTCACGACAAAATCAGGCAAAATCGCCCCCATAGAATAACAGGGACGATCCATCCAACCTAAATAAAATCCTGGACAGGATATGTCAGATACACAGTACTCCCGGGAAGCCTATAAACCATACCCACAGAGATTGTTGGGTTTTCAAACAATCGACAGACTCAATGCCGAACACAAGGGGCTCGACACACCAAGCGAAGACGAGGATGAACCCCAAAAGCAGAGCACCAGGAAACAAAAGAACTTCCCACAAGAAGTAAAAACAGTGAACTCACTTCACATAACAAAACGTGCGGTGCCCGTAAAGGTATGCACCACATGGCCCATCCCCAAAGGGTCCTGCCACTGGTTGTCAAAACCGATCATCTTTGATCAGCTAGATTATTCTAGAAATATCAAGAATGTAGGCTGGACTGCCTTGATACTCGATCCAATAATTGGCGGGCTCCAGTTTTCAAATGTCCTTATGGACGGCGGCAGTGGACTAAACCTGATACATCAGGATACAATCCATCACTTGGGGATACACCCAGCAAGAATCCGCCGCAGCAAAACCTCCTTTCAAGGGGTAACACCTGGTCCGGACACCCATTGTATGGGTTTTCTCCGGCTCGAAGTCATATTCGGCTCTCCCGATAACTTCCGCCGCGAAAAGCTGACCTTCCATATCGTCCCGTTCTCAAGTCGCTATCAAGCACTACTGGGACGCGAAGCTTTCACTCGCTTTAACGCAATACCACATTATGCATCTCTTACGCTTAAGATGCCCGGTCCACGAGGCATCATCTCTTTGAAGGGGAAGCACTAAAGTGCGCCTCCCCAAGCGGAGGACCGTGCGGCCGCTTTGACAGCCCAAAGTAAAATGGCCTCACCGGCCAAAAAACTTCGAAATAGGTCATTAAAGACCACGAACGCGGATCGACGAGTTCGGGACAAAATCATCATTAATGCAAGCTTAGTGGCCATATACCCCCACTAGGGGCTCCATGCATATACAATAAGAGACAATAAAGCTCAATTTTATATATTTTACTTTATACACTTTGTTTATTTTAAACTTTTGTTTGGCACGACCCGTTTTCAACGCAGTTCCTCTCTTTTACAGATGAACGTCGTGCGGCGCCCGTCTAGGATACGGCACAACGGAGACACAGGCGCAGGCGTGCAGTAGGGACCCGTCCTAAAGGATTCTTTTTAGATTAAGACCCCGCGTAAATCTTTTTTACTATCTCTTGTTGATACACATCCCCTGTTTTTTTTGATATAACCAAAGGAGGAGGCTGGCGTCTTGGCATGTGGCCACGTCAGAATTTTTTGCGCGTACCTGGACACTAGGGGCTTTTTTAATAAAGAGTGTTGTTTCGCCCGCACTCATAAAGACCGAACACCTTAGGGAGTGTTCGGCGTCGTGAGTTTTGGCATTATATGCATCAGCTCCGAATCATGTCTTTGGTCAAATGTTGGGTTGCCCGGCTCCTGAGTTCGGCTACCTTACGTTCCGCTCTATCGGCTAAGGTAGCACCAGGAGAACTACTGCGATTGTGCCCTGGTTCGGCCGGGCGAGCACCTCAGTAGAGAAAGCCGAAAACTGACTGCCATGATGTAGCGTGAGACTGGTCAGCCACTCGATGACCTATCGGAATCTGTCGGATTCCTCCGCTTTAACGAAGGGCCGCTTCCCGGTCATGCACATACGCGCCCCGAACTCGGGCGAGCGCAGTCGCCACCAAGAGGCTACCTAAATAGTCTGACTGTCAAGCTCCTATGGCTAAGTGAAAGTGTTAAAGCATTATAGTCCTGTTGCCTGGCCCGCTGCGCTATCACCTCCTTTCTAGGACCAAGACGTTGGGTTAAGTGTGAAAATGCGTCTTCTGCGAGCACCCCCGCACTATGTGCGTGGGGGCTGAAGCCAACGACTGCCATCTTTCAGATTTTGTATATATATCTTAAAACGGCCGCACAGGAGGTGTTCCCAATACTTGAAGGCACAAGTATAAAAAAGGCCACTACAGTTTTTCAAAATATTACTTTATAATTACATATGCTATCATAACATAGCATCTTTCGAGCACTGCGTCTCTATTACATGAGCGCCTTCAAGGACTTCCTGAAAAATAGTGCTCGGAGGGTACTCGGCATTTGTCCGAATCTCGGGACGCAACAACGGTGGTCTCCATCTCTGCCTAGTATGTCTTGACATGGGCAAGAGCCATCCTTGTGCCCTCTATGCATGCTGACCTCTTCATTGCATTAATACGCGGCACCGCGTCAAGGAATTGCTACACCAAGCTGAAATAACTCTTCGGCTCCGATCTCCCCGGCCACAGATGACCCATGACGTACTTCATGGCGAGCCCGGACAACCTATTCAGTTCGGCCCATTGAGCCAAACGATTGACCACTGCCAGTGGACGCTCTGGATTGTGAAACTGCGACCAAAAAAGCTTTTCCACTTTGCGATCTTTCTGATCTCGAAAGTGTTCAGTCACATCAGCAGCACTAGCTGCCAAATCCAGATAGGTATCCTTCTCACTCCACATCCGGTCCAATGGAGCAAACTTCGGATCGCAAAATTTCCTTCGCAGCAGAAAGGGCTTTCCAGCCGCCTACATTCAAAGGCGACATCTTAGACCTGGGATAATGATCCTCCGCGTGCCGTCATTTCTCGACGACGCGCAGAGTCTCAGGGGCTACTGTCTACACAGGGCGCATCTTATTCATGCGCAACTGACAAAAGTGTACATTATCTAATGTACCTCAAAACCCGTCAGTAAAATTTTGACGGCCTCATGCAATCCGCTCTCTGCGGATGAGATCCTTTCAATCACCGTGCCCATCAGTGCACGGTGCTCCTCCGAGATAGAAGCTCGCCCCAGCAGAATCTTTAGCTCCTCCGGCCGAGCACCAGACGGTGCCGGACTTGTCCCACGACCTCTTTCAAAGGCCGAACGTGGAGAACCTCGGGGGGCCACATAGCTATCTTCCGCCCCTGCCGGATTTGGAGAAACTCTCCGCGACGACACCTCAGGGTCGCCCGCCTCGCTAGGCGGCACGGCAGGGGGAGGCGTCCCGCTCTCCATCATCTCCAAAAGGAGATCCTCCGAAGACGAGCTCTGCTGAGAAGGGCTGAGGTCCGAGCTACAAGGCAAAAATTCGGTTAATCTTCTCAGATATAAATCAAGGATTTCCCTCATCCCTCAAAACGAAAATCTTTCTCCACTTACGGCTCGCTGGAGGGATGATCCCCTTGAGGGCGTAGTCCGGCCGAGGAACTCCCCGGTGCTGGACCCTCTGACGAGGATTTTGTCCCCCGCTTCGAAGCCACGGTTTCCGGGTCATCAGAGGCGGCTCTCTTCTTCCCCTTAGGAGAGGAATTGTCGGTTCCTCCCTTCGGAGCAGCCTCCTTCGAGGAGGCCATAGCTTCCTTGTCCTCCTCCTCCAAAGGCATTATCTCCAGCATCCTGACCAGCACGGAATCCGGCCTGGTTTCAGGAAGGGGAGCCGGACACCTGATCAGCTTCACCTTCGCTATCCACTCCTGTTTAAAAGGACGGCTCTTTTAGGGGCAAGTTTATGACAATTATACGGATAAAAGGTCCGGCCACAAGGTTGCTTACTTGAGTATCCGGCGATTGCAGCTTAGGCCTGCGTCCTCGGTTAAATCCGGACACATCTCTTGTGATCCGAAGAACAGTCTATACATCTCTGCGGGCGTTGCGCCCATAAAGTTATGGAGAGCTCGCGGTCCCTCTGGATTAAACTCCCACAGGCGAAGGGGGCGACGTTTGCCGGGCAATATTCGGCGAATCAGCATGACCCGCGTCACCTTGACCAAGCTGAGGCCTCCTTCCAAGAGATCCTTAATTCGGCCCTATAAAAAGGGCACGTCCTTGGGCAAACCCCAATCTAACCCTCTGTTAACCCATGACGCTAGCCGTGGTGGGGGACCCGAGCGAAAGGCAGGAAGCGCCACCCACTTGGCGCTCCGGGGAGCGGTGATATAAAACCACTCTCGTTGCCACAAGCCCAGCTCCTCTTGAAAAGAGCCCTCGGGCCATGGAGCATCAGCATTTTTGCTTATAACAGCGCCTCCGCACTCTACGTGCCGTCCCTTGATCATCTTTGGCTCTACTTTGAAAGTCTTGAGCCATAATCCGAAGTGAGGGGTAACACGGAGGAACGCCTCGCATACAATGATAAACGAGGAGATATGGAGGATGGACTCCGGAGCTAAGTCATGGAATTCCAGCCCGTAATAAAACAGCAGTCCCCTCACAAAGGGATCCATCGGAAAGCCTAACCCCCGAAGGAAGTGAGACACAAGCACTACGCTCTCACCGGGCTGGGAACTGGGGATAGCCTGCCTTTGAGCAGGCAACCTGTGCGGAATTTCGGCGGTCAAGAACTTAGCCTCTCTCAACTTTAGCACGTCCTCCTACGTGGTGGAGGAGGGCATCCATCGGCCTTGAAGGTCGGAATCGGACATTGTCGAAGGTCTGAGGCGCTCGGAATCTGGAGCCTAGGGTGTTGGAACTCGGGGCGATGGGCGAACTTGTTTTGGATTGGAGAAAAGGAGTAAGGCCCTGGTCTCTTTATAAGAGGTCGAATACCAGGAGCCCTCCCCGTAACCGTGTGGGACTCGCCTTTAATCAAGAAAACATGCTAACGGGCACGATTGGGTTACCCACGTCCGTATTGATGAGAATCCCGTAAAAGGGGGGCACACAATCTCTGCTTTGACAAGATTTGCCAAGGAAACCGCTTCGCAAAACATGCTGAGGTGGAAAAGTGAAAACGATTCGAGTGAAGGACTTGGCTGTAGTGTGATGACGCACTACGGAATACGTCAGCAGATTGGATTTGTGTTAATATTATTCTCTCTATGGAAATATGTGGAAGCTTATTTTACAGAGCCGGACACTACTCTTGGTGTTTACAATCTTCTATGAAGGACTTGGAGGAGGAACCCGCCTTGCAATGCCGAAGACAATTTGCGCACCGGACTCGTCGTCATTGAAGCCTGGTTCAGGGGCTACTGAGGGAGTCCTGGATTAGGGGGTGTTCGGGTAGCTGGACTATACCTTCGGCCGGACTCCAGGATTATGAAGATACAAGATTGAAGAATTCGTCCCGTGTCTGGATGGGACTTTCCTTGGTGTGGAAGGCAAGCTTGGCGATGTGTATATTCAAGATCTCCTACCATTGTAACCGACTCCATGTAACCCTAACCCTATCCGGTGTCTATATAAACCGGAGGGTTGTAGTCCGTAGGTAATCAACTCCATACACAACAATCATACCATAGGCTAGCTTCTAGGGTTTAGCCTCCTTGATTTCGTGGTAGATCAACTCTTGTACTACCCATATCATCAATATTAATCAAGCAGGAGTAGGGTATTACCTCCATCGAGAGGGCCCGAACCTGGGTAAAAACATCATGTCCCTTGTCTCCTGTTACCATCTGGCCTTGACGCACAGTTCGGGACCCCCTACTTGAGATCCGCCGGTTTTGACACCGACATTGGTGCTTTCATTGAGAGTTCCTCTGTGTCGTCGCCTTTAGGCCCGATGGCTCCTTTGATCATCAACAACGATGCCGTCCAGGGTGAGACTTTTCTCCCCGGACAGATCTTCTTCTTCGGCGGCTTCGCTCTGCGGGCCGGCCTACTAGGGTCCTCAAAATCTTGTGGGCCTACAACTGGGCCGGCCCATTAATGTCGGCGAAATCTCGTGGGCCTTTAGATGGGTCAGCCCATGATGATCCGCAAGAATTTTGTGGGCCTTTACCTGGGCCGGCCTATTATTGCACACAAAAATCTTGTGGGCCTTTACCTGGGCCGGCCCATTATGGCCCGCGAAATCTTGTGGGCCTTTAGCTGGGCCATCCCATTATGGTCCGCAAAATCTCGTGGGCCTTTAGCTGGACCGGCCCATAATGGTTTGCAAAATCTTGTGGGCCTTTAGTTGGGCCGGCGCATTTAAACTTGTTGGGCCGTGCCACGTGTCGACGTATCATAGGCGCCTTCTGTCCAGTGAGTGGATGACATCTGTCCCGACGATGAGCCGACACGTGTTTCCTCTATCCAATGATGATTTTACACGTGGAAAATCCCCATTGGTCGGGGCTGTTAACGGGTTATCGGATCCAAAACCCGACCCGATAGCTTAACGGCGTTCCGTTATGGTGGATGCCACGTGTTGGTCACCCTTGATGAAAGCACTTCTGTGACGCGCGATTTATCGTCATGGAAGTGGACACTTCCATGATGATAATTTTGGTAATGTCATGGAACACTTCTACAACAGCACAGGTATGACTATCTTGATTCTGTCATAAATTTGTCATCGATGTACATGCATGACAAAAAAGCGACCTACTGTGACAAACACATATCATCACGGAAGTGTTTTTTTTCTAGTGTAGTATATGAAAGTGACATCATAGGAGAGTCTCTATCATGAAGATCATGGTCCTACTTTGAAGCACAAGTGTGGAAAAAGGATAGTAGCATTGTCCCTTCTCTCATTTTTCTCTCATTTTTTGGGCCTTCTTTTTTATGGCCTTTTTCTTTTTTCTTCTTTTTTTTTCGTCCGGAGTCTCAACCCGACTTGTGGGGGAATCATAGTCTCCATCATCCTTTCCTCACTGGGACAATGCTCTAATAATGATGATCATCACACTTCATTTACTTACAACTCAATAATTACAACTCAATACTTAGAACAAAATATGACTCTATGTGAATTCCTCCGGCGGTGTACCGGGATGTGCAATGATGCATGAGTGACATGTATGAAGAATTATGAACGGTGGCTTTGCCACAAATATGATGTCAACTACATGATCATGCAAGCAATATGGAAATGATGAAGCGTGTCATAATAACGGAACGGTGGAAAGTTGCATGGCAATATATCTCGGAATGGCTATGGAAATGCCATAATAGGTAGGTATGGTGGCTGTTTTGAGGAAGGTATATGGTGGGTTTATGTACCGGCAAAAGTTGCGCCATACTAGAGAGGCTAGCAATGGTGGAAGGGTGAGAGTGCGTATAATCCATGGACTCAACATTAGTCATAAAGAACTCACATACTTATTGCAAAAATTTATTAGTTATCGAAACAAAGTATTACGCGCATGCTCCTAGGGGGATAGATTGGTTGGAAAAGACCATTGCTCGTCCTCGACTGCCACTCATAAGGAAGACAATCAATAAATAAAGCATGCTCCGACTTCATCACATAACGGTTCACCATACGTGCATGCTACGGGAATCACAAACTTCAACACAAGTATTTCTCAAATTCACAACTACTCAACTAGCATGACTCTAATATCACCATCTCCATATCTCAAAACAATTATCAAGTATTAAACTTCTCATAGTATTCAATGCACTTGTATGAAAGTTTTTATTATTGGTATGTTGTTCAAAAGGAATCTCAAAATAATATAAGTGAAGCATGAGAGAACAATAGTTTCTATAAAACAAATCCACCACCGTGCTCTAAAAGATATAAGTGAAGCACTAGAGCCAAAAACTATATAGCTCAAAAGACATAAGTGAAGCACATAGAGTATTCTAATAAATTTCAAATCATGTGAGTCTCTCTCAAAAGGTGTGTACAGCAAGGATGATTGTGGTAAACTAAAAAGCAAAGACTCAAATCATACTAGACGCTCCAAGCAAAACACATATCATGTGGTGAATAAAAATATAGCTCCTAGTAAAGTTACCGATAGACGAAGACGAAAGAGGGGATGCCTTCCGGGGCATCCCCAAGCTTAGGCTTTTTGGTGTCCTTGAATTTTACCTTGGGGTGCCATGGGCATCCCCAAGATTAGGCTCTTGCCACTCTTTTTTCCATAATCCATCAAATCTTTACCCAAAACTTGAAAACTTCACAACACAAAACTCAAAATAGAAAATCTCGTGAGCTCCGTTAGCGAAAGAAAACAAAACACCACTTCAACGTACTGTAATGAACTCATTATTTATTTATATTGGTGTTAAACCTACTGTATTCCAACTTCTCTATGGTTTATAAACTATTTTACTAGCCATAGATTCATCAAAATAAGCAAACAACACAAGAAAAACAGAATCTGTCAAAAAGAGAACAGTCTGTAGTAATATGTAGCTAACGCAAACTCTGGAACGCCAAAAATTTTAAAATAAATTTCTTGACGTGAGTAATTTATCTATTAATCATCTGCAAAAAGAATTAATTAAATATCACCTTGCAAATAAAAATGGCAGCGATTCTCGTGAGCACTAAGGTTTCTGTTTTTTTACAGGAAGATCAAAAAGACCTTCCCTAAGTCTTCCCAACGGTTCTACTTGGCACAAACACTAATTAATCACAAAAACACAACAAAAACAGAGGCTAGATAAATTTTTTATTACTAAACAGGAGAAATAAGCAAGGAAAAGTAAAATTGGGTTGCCTCCCATCAAGCGCTATCGTTTAACGCCCCTAGCTAGGCATAAAAGCAAAGATAGATCTAGGTATGGCAATCTTTGGTAGGCAATCCATAAGTGGCTCTCATAATAGATTCATATGGTAATTTAATTTTCTTTCTAGGGAAGTGTTCCATGCCTTCTTTAATGGAAATTGGTATTTAATATTCCCTTCCTTCATATCAATAATTGCACCAATCGTTCTAAGGAAAGGTCTACCAAGAATAATAGGACATGAAGGATTGCAATCTATATCAAGAACGATGAAATCTATGGGAACTTAGTTCCTATTTGCAACAATAAGAACATCATTAATTATTCCCATAGGTTTCTTAACAGTGGAATCCGCAAGGTGCAAGTTTAAAGAACAATCATCAAAATCACGGAAACCTAGCAAATCACATAAAGTTTTTGGAATCGTGGAAACACTAGAACCCAAATCACACAAAGCATAGCACTCATGATCTTTAATTTTAACTTTTATTGTAGGTTCCCACGCATCATAAAGTTTTCTAGGGATAGAAACTTCCAACTCAAGTTTTTCTTCATAAGATTGCATCAAAGCATCAACGATATGTTTAGTAAAAGCTTTATTTTGACTATAAGCATGAGGAGAATTTAGCACGGACTACAACAAGAAAATACAATCTATCAAAGAGCAATTATCATAATTAAATTCCTTGAAATCCAAAATAGTAGGTTCATTGATATTTAAAGTTTTAACCTCTTCCATCCCACTTTTAACAATTTTTGCATCAAGATCTAAAAACTCCGAATTTTTGGAACGCCTTCTAGGTAAAGGTAACTCTTCTTCAGTCCCATCATTATCAAGATTCATATTGCAAAACAAAGATTTAATAGGATACACATCAATAACTTTTAGATCTTCATCTTTATTATCATCAAAACTAGAAGAACACGCTTTCACAAAGCAATCTTTCTTGGCATGCATCCTAGCGGTTCTTTCTTTGCACTCATCAATGGAAATTCTCATGGATTTGAGAGACTCATTGATATCATGATTAGGTGGACTAGATCTAAGTTTCAAAGAATCAACATCAAGAGAAATCTACCAACGTTCCTAGCCAACTCATCAATCTTAAGCAATTTTTCTTCAATCAAAGCATTGAAACTCTTTCGCGAAGTAATAAATTCCTTAATATTAGATTAAAAATCAGAGGACATCTTACTAAAATTTCCATAAGAATTGTTGTAGGAATTACCATAATTATTAGAGGAATTACTAGGAAACGGCCTAGAATTAAGATTACCTCTATATGCGTTATTACCAAAATTGTTCCTACCAACAAAATTCACATCCATAGATTCATTATTATTCTCAATCAAAGCAGACAAAGGCATATCATTAGGATCAGTAGGAGCACTCTTATTAGCTAGCAACTTCATAAGTTCATCCATCTTTCCACTCAAAACATTAATTTCTTCTATCACATGCACTTTTGTTATTAGTAGATCTTTCGGTGTGCCAATGAGAATAATTAACCATAATATTATCTAGGAGTTTAGTAGCTTCTCCTAAAGTGATTTCCATAAAAGTTCCTCCCGCGGCCGAACCTAAAAGATTTCTAGAAGCAAAATTCAATCCGGCATAAAAGTTTTGTATAATCATCCAAAGATTCAAACCATGTGTAGGGCAATTACGTATCATTAATTTCATCCTCTCCCAAGATTGTGCAACATGTTCATGATCAAGTTACTTAAAATTCATAATATCGTTTCTAAGAGAGATGATCTTAGCGGGAGGAAAATACTTAGAGATAAAAGCATCTTTGCACTTATTCCATGAATCAATACTATTTTTAGGCAGAGACGAAAACCAAGCTTTAGCATGATCTCTAAGAGAAAACGGAAATAGCTGCAATTTAACAATATCATTATGCACATATTTCTTCTTTTGCATGTCACACAAATCAACAAAGTTGTTTAGATGGGTAGCGGCATCTTCACTAGGAAGGCCGGCGAATTGATCTTTCATGACAAGATTCAATAAAGCAGCATTAATTTCACAAGATTTAGCATCGGTAAGAGGAGCAATCGGAGTGCTAAGAAAATCATTGTTGTTGGTATTGGCAAAGTCACACAATTTAGTATTATCTTGAGCCATCGTAACAAGCAAGCAATCCAACACACAAGCAAACAAGAAGCGGGCAAAAGAAGGCAAATAGAAAAAGAGAAGGGGAACGGAGAGAGAGGGAGAGAGGAAAAGAAGGCGAATAAAACGGCAAGGGTGAAGTGGGGGAGAGGAAAACGAGAGGCAAATGGCAAATAATGTAATGCGAGGGATAAGAGTTTGTGATGGGTACTTGGTATGTCTTGACTTGTCTTGGCACGAATCTCCCCGGCAACGGCGCCAGAAATCCTTCTTGCTACCTCTTGAGCACTGCATTGGTTTTCCCTTGAAGAGGAAAGGGTGATGCAGCAAAGTAGCATAAGTATTTCCCTCAGTTTTTGAGAACCAAGGTATCAATCCAGTAGGAGATCACGCTCAAGTCCCACGCACCTACACAAAGAAATAAGAACCTCGCAACCAACGGGATAAAGGGGTTGTCAAGCCCTTCACGGTCACTTACGAGAGTGAGATCTGATAGATATGATAAGATCATATTTTTGGTATTTTTATAATCAAGATGCAAAGTAAAATAAATAGCAAAGGAAATAACTAAGTGTTGGAAGATTAATATGATGGAAGATAGACCCCGGGGCCATAGGTTTCACTAGTGGCTTCTGTCAAGAGCATAAGTATTACAGTGGGTAAACGAATTACTGTCAATCAATTGATAGAATTGAGCATAGTTATGAGAATATCTAGGTATGATCATGTATATAGGCATCACGTCCGAGACAAGTAGACCGAAACGATTCTGCATCTGTTACTATTACACCACACGTCGACCGCTACCCAGCATGCATCTAGAGTATTAAGTTCATAAGAACAGAGTAATGCTTTAAGGAAGATGACATGATGTAGAGAGATAAACTCATACAATATGATATCAACCCTATCTTTTTATCCTCGATGGCAACAATACAATACATGCCTTGCTGCCCCTGCTGTCACTGGGAAAGGACACCGCAAGATTGAACCCAAAGCTAAGCACTTCTCCCATTGCAAGAAAGATCAATCTAGTAGGCCAAACAAAACTGGTAATTCGTAGATACTTGCAAAGATAAACTAATCATACATAAAAGAATTCAGAGGAGTTTCAAATATTGCTCATAGATAAACTTGATCATAAACCCACAATTCATCAGATCTCGACAAACACACCGCAAAAGAAGATTACATCGAATAGATCTCCAAGAAGATCGAGGAGAACTTTGTATTGAGATGCAAAGAGATAGAAGAAGCCACTGATGTCTACTACACAACCTTATTCTTGTAGACGTTGTTGGGACTCCAAGTGCAGAGGTTTGTAGGACAGTAGCAAATTTCCCTCAAGTGGATGACCTAAGGTTTATCAATCCGTAGGAGGCGTAGGATGAAGATGGTCTCTCTCAAGCAACCCTGCAACCAAATAACAAAGAGTCTCTTGTGTCCCCAACACACCCAATACAATGGTAAATTGTATAGGTGCACTAGTTCGGCAAAGAGATGGTGATACAAGTGCAATATGGATGGTAGATCTGGGTTTTTGTAAACTAAAAATATAAAAACAGCAAGGTAACTAATGATAAAAGTGAGCGTAAACGGTATTGCAATGTGTTGAAACAAGGCCTAGGGTTCATACTTTCACTAGTGCAAGTCCTCTCAACAATAATAACATAATCGGATCACATAACTATCCCTCAACATGCAACAAAGATTCACTCCAAAGTCACTAATAGCGGAGAACGAACGAAGAGATTATGGTAGGGTACGAAACCACCTCAAAGTTATTCTTTCCAATCAATCCGTTGGGCTATTCATATAAGTGTCACAAACAGCCCTAGAGTTCGTACTAGAATAACACCTTAAGACACAAATCAACCAAAACCCTAATGTCACCTTGATACTCCAATGTCACCTCAAGTATCTGTGGGTATGATTATATGATATGCATCACACAATCTCAGATTCATCTATTCAACCAACACATAGAACCTCAAAGAGTGCCCCAAAGTTTCTACCAGAGAATCACCACAAAAACGTGTGCCAACCCCTATGCGTAGGTTCATGGGAGGAACCCGCAAGTTGATCACCAAAATATACATCAAGTGAATCACGTGATATCCCATTGTCACCACAGATACGCACGGCAAGACATACATCAAGTGTTCTCAAATCTTTAAAGACTCAATCCGAAAAGATAACTTCAAAGGGGAAACTCAATCCATTACAAGAGAGTAGAGGGGGGAGAAAACATCATAAGATCCAACTATAATAGCAAATCTCGCGATACATCAAGATCGTATCACCTCAAGAACACGAGAGAGAGAGAGAGAGAGATCAAACACATAGCTACTGGTACATACCCTCAGCCCCCGACGGAGAACTAATCCCTCCTCGTCATGGAAAGCACCGGGATGATGAAGATGGCCACCGGAGAGGGATTGCCCCCTATGGCAGGGTGCCGGAACGGGTCTAGATTGGTTTTCGGTGGCTACGGAGGCTTCTGGCGGCGGAATTCCCGATCTATTGTGCTCCCCGATCATTTTAGGGTATATGGGTATATAGGAGGAAGAAGTACATCAGGGGAGCCACGAGGGGCCCACGAGGGTGGTTGCGCGCCCAGGGGGTGGGCGCGCTCCCCTACCTCGTGGCTTCCTTGTTGCTTCCCTTACGTGGACTCCAAGTCTCCCGGGTTGCTTTCCTTCCAAAAATAAGTTCCGTGAAGTTTCAGGTCAATCGGACTCCGTTTGATTTTCCTTTTCTGCGATACTCTAAAAGAAGGAAAAAAACAGAAACTGGCACTGGGCTCTGGGTCAATAGGTTAGTCCCAAAAATAATATAGAAGTGTAAAATTAAGCCCATAAACATCCAAAGTTGATAATATAATAGCATGGAACAATCAAAACTTATAGATACGTTGGAGACGTATCAGCCACCTAGCTAATAACTATGGACCCATAGGTCTGAAGTAAACTACTCACACATCACCGGAGAGGCCATGGAGTTGATGTAGAGGCCGTCTGTGTTCAATGCCCCCTCCGGCGGAGCTCCGGAAAAGGCCCCAAGATGGGATCTCTCAGGTACAGAAGGTTGCGGCGGTGGAATTAGGTTTTCGTGGTGCTCCTGGATGTTTGGGAGGTACGTGGATATATATAGGAGGAAGAAGTACGCGGGTGAAGCAACGGAGGACCCACGAGGGTGGAGGGCACGCCCAGGGGGGTAGGCACGCCCCCTGCCTTGTGCCTTCCTCCCTTGTTTCTTGACGCCCACTCCAAGTCTCCTGGATCACGTTTGTTGAGAAAATCACGTTCCCAAAGGTTTCATTCAGTTTGGACTCCATTTGATATTCATTTTCTTCGAAACCCTAAAATAGGGAAAAACAACAATTTGGGCTGGGCCTCCGGTTAGTAGGTTAGTCCCAAAAATGATATAGAAGTGTAAAATAAAGCCCATTAACATCCAAAATAGATAATATAATAGCATGGAGCAATAAAAAAATTATAGATACGTTGGATACGTATCAGGGGCATGCGTAGTAGTACTTTGCTTCGAGGGCTAATAAACTTTTGCAATAAGTATATATGAGTTCTTTATGACTAATGTGAGTCCATGGATTATACGCACTCTCACCCTTCCATCATTGCTAGCCTCTTCGGTACCGTGCATTGCCCTTTCTCACCTCGAGAGTTGGTGCAAACTTCGCCGGTGCATCCAAATCCCGTGATATGATACGCTCTATCACACATAAACCTCCTTATATCTTCCTCAAAACAGCCATCGTACCTACCTATCATGGCATTTCCATAGCCATTCCGAGATATATTACCATGCAACTTCCATGATCATCATATACATGACTTGAGCATTTATTGCCATATTGCTTTGCATGATCATAAGATAGCTAGCATGATGTTTTCATGGCTTGTCCGTTTTTTATGTCATTGCTACGCTAGATCATTGCACATCCCAGTACACCGCTGGGGGCATTCATATAGAGCCATATCTTTGTTCTAGACATCGAGTTGTAATATTGACTTGTAAGTAAATAAAAGTGTGATGATCATCATTATTAGAACATTGTCCCATGTGAGGTTATAAAAATAAAAGAGGCCAAAGAAGCCCAAATAAAAAAAGAGGCCAAAGAAGCCCACCAAAAAAAGAAAAAAAGAAAACAAAAACAAAAAAACAAAAAAATGAGAGAAAAAAGAGAAGGGGCAATGTTACTATCCTTTTACCACACTTGTGCTTCAGAGTAGCACCATGTTCTTCATATAGAGAGTCTCTTGAGTTATCACTTTTATATACTAGTGGGAATTTTTATTATATAACTTGGCTTGTATATTCCGATGATGGGCTTCCTCAAATGCCTGAGGTTTTCATGAGCAAGCAAGTTGGATGCACACCCACTTAGTTTCCAGTTTGAGCTTTCATACACTTATAGCTCTTAGTGCATCCGTTGCATGGCAATCCCTACTCATCACATTGACATCAATTGATGGGCATCTCCATAGCCCGTTGATTAGCCGCGTCGATGTGAGACTTTCTCCTTTTTTGTCTTCTTCACACAAACCTCCATCATCATATTCTATTCCAGCCATAGTGCTATGTCCATGGCTTGCGCTCATGTATTGCGTGAGGGTTGAAAAGCCTGAAGCGCGTTAAAAAGTATGAACCAATTGCTCGGCTTGTCATCGGGGTTGTGCATGATTTGAATGCTTTGTGTGGTGAAGATGGAGCATAGCCAGACTATATGATTTTGTAGGGATGAGCTTTCTTTGGCTATGTTATTTTGATAAGACATAATTGCTTGGTTAGTATGCTTGAAGTATTATTGTCTTAATGTCAAATGATAGACTATTGCTTTGAATCACTCGTGTCTTAATATTCATGCCATGATTAAATTATGTGATCAAGATTATGCTAGGTAGCATTCCACATAAAAAATATCCTTTTTATCATTTACCTACTCGAGGACGAGCATGAATTAAGCTTGGGGATGCTGATACGTCTCCGTCGTATCTATTATTTTTGATTGTTCCATGCCAATATTCTACAACTTTCATATACTTTTGGCAACTTTTTATACTATTTTTGGGACTAACATATTGATCCAGTGTCCAGTGCTAGTTCCTGTTTGTTGCATGTTTTTTTGTTTCGCAGAAAATCCATATCAAACGGATTCCAAATGGGATAAAAATGGACGGAGAATAAATTTGGAATATTTGTGAAATATGGGAAGAAGAATCAACGCGAGACGGTGCCCGATGGGGCCACGAGGCAGGGGGGCACCCCCGACCCTCGTGGGCCCCCCGTAAGGCAGTTGCAACTCTTCTTTGGCCGCAAGAAAGCTGATTTTTGGAGAAAAATCTGGGCGAAGGTTTCAATCCAATCGGAGTTACATATCTCCGGATATATAAGAAACGGTGAAAGGGCAGAATCCAAGAGCGCAGAAACAGAGAGAGACAGAGAGACATATCCAATCTCGGAGGGGCTCTCGCCCCTCTCATGCCATGGAGACCAAGGACCAGAGGGGAAACCCTTCTCCCATCTAGGGAGGAGGTCAAGGAAGAAGAATAAGGGGGGCTTCTCCCCATCTCTTCCGGTGGCGCCGTAACGCCGCCGAGGCCATCATCATCACCGCGATCTTCACCAACACCTATGCCATCTTGACCAACATCTCGATCACCTTCCCCCCTCTATCTACAGCAGTCCACTCTCCCGCAATCCAATGATGTGTTGCCATCCTATGATGTCTGAGTATATTTTCGTTGTCCTATCAGTGATTGGTGAATTACTATGATTGATTTAATTTGCTTGTGGTTATGTTGTTGTCCTTTGGTGCCCATCATATGAGCACGCGCGTGGATCACACCATAGGGTTAGTTGTATGTTGATAGGACTACGTATTGGAGGGCAAGAGTGACAGAAGCTTCAACCTAGCATAGAAATTGATGCATACGGGATTGAAGGGGGGCCAATATATCTTAATGCTATGGTTGGATTTTACCTTAATGAACGTTAGTAGTTGCGGACGCTTACTAATAGTTCCAATCATAAGTGCATAGAATTCCAAGTCAGGGATGACATGCTAGCAGTGGCCTCTCCCACATAAAACTTGCTGTCGGTCTATTAAAGTAGTCAATTGCTTAGGGAAAATTTCGCAACTCCTACCACCACTTTTCCACACTCGCTATACTAACTTTATTGCTTCTTTACCTAAACAGCCCCTACTTTTTATTTACGTGCACTTTATATTCTTGCAAACCTATCCAAAAACACCTACAAAGTACTTCTAGTTTCATACTTGTTCTTGGTAAAGCAAACGTTAAGCGTGCGTAGAGTTGTATCGGTGGTCGATAGAACTTGAGGGAATATTTGTTCCACCTTTAGCTCCTCGTTGGGTTTGACACTGTTACTTATCGAAAGAGGCTACAATTGATCCCCTATACTTGTGGGTTATCAGAGGCTGGTCAGGTGGGTGGCTTGGTGCCTCATCTAGTTGATGGAGATGTGTCTTTCCTATAGTACACCAATTATACGATTATCTTTATGGAGCATGACTTGGCAAAAGCGAGAAATATGAAGCTGGTGTTATGCTTATTTGAACAATTGATCGGGTTAAAGATTAACTTTCACAAAAGTGAATTGTTCTGTTTTGGAAGAGCCAATGAGGAACAAGAGGCTTATAGGCAATTGTTTGGGTGCGAATTGGGGACCCTACCTTTTATGTATTTAGGTATACCAATTCACCATCATAAGCTGACAAACAGAGAATGAAAGTCTATCGAGGATCGCTTTGAAAAGAAACTGAGTTGCTGGAAGGGCAAGCTCATGTCATACGGAGGCCAATTTATTCTGATTAATTCGGTTCTCACGAGTATGCCTATGTTTTTCTTGTCTTTCTTCGAAGTCCCAGTTGGAGTTAGGAAAAGTCTGGACTTTTATCGATCCCGATTCTTCTGGCAGAGTGATGAACTAAAAAGAAAATACAGGCTCACCAAATGGGATATTATCTGTCGACCCAAAGACGAAGGGGGTCTTGGCATTGCGAATCTTGAGGTCAAGAACAGATGTCTTCTTAGCAAGTGGTTGACAAAGTTATCTGTCGAGACTGATGCCACTTGGGTGCAGATCCTCCGTAGTAAGTATCTTCACTCCAAAACTTTGTCCCAGGTGACAGCGAGGCCGACTGACTCACCTTTTTGGAAAGGGCTTATGAGAGTCAAATTAATCTTTTTTAATAGGACAATGTTTATTATCGGCAATGGTGCTAGCACACGATTCTGGGAGGATACTTGGCTCGGAGAGACCCCCCTTGCACTTCAATACCTGTCTCTATATCGTACTATTCAATGACATGATGCTTTCGTTGCAACGGTACTTCAATCCATTCCCCGTAATATTCAGTTCAGGAGGACGCTAGCTGGTAATCATTGGGAAGATTGGCTCCATCTAGTGAGTAGACCGATGGAGGTTCAGCTGTCTCAACAGCCCAATCAATTACGCTGGAAGCTTACTAGGTCTGGAGAGTTTACAGTTAAATCAATGTATCTCGTTGTTATCAATTCAAGCTATATTCATAGTTCCAAATATGTTTGGACAGTCAAAGTTCTTTTGAAAATTAAAGTGTTTATGTGGTTTGTACATAAACAAGTCATATTAACCAAGGACAATTTGGCAAAGCGTAATTGGACATGACCTACTAGGTGTAGTTTCTGTGATCGGGATGAAACTATCAAACACCTTTTTCTTGATTGCCGTTGGCTAAAGTTCTATGGCGGACGGTCCACATTGCATTTAACATTACTCCTCCGAGTTCTGTCAGCACATTATTTGGAACGTGGCTTAACGGGATAGAGTCCAAAACAGCGAGACACATTCGCGTAGGAGTATGTGTGTAAGGGCATATTTACCCGTAAGGTGTTTTGGTGATTGATGACAATACTTTTGCAGACTAATCGTGTGCCTTGAGTTTCCCAGACGTTTCATCGCTAGGCACAAGATGGTTTGGTGCCCCTTGAAGACTATTGAAGACGGTGTTTTTCTATGTTTCTTTTTGGTGAATTTGAGTCGTAGGAAAGTCATACTATTAAGAGGGGGTCCGCGTCAGAAAGGTTCGGGTGGAATCATCACGTACACGTTTTCTTCCGTGTCTCCACCTTCCCCATACGCATTGGAGCATCCTCCGTTTATCCTCTTTGCTTTGTCCTGGTTGTTGATGTTGCGCTTGCGGTAGTACCGCTCCCTGGAGTGGTAGTACCGCAGGCACCAGCGGTAGTACCGTACTTAGGCGCGGTAGTACCGCAGGAGCCCACGGTAGTACCGCTCCTCCGGAGCCGTAGTACCGTGGCCCCCAGGCCAAGTGCCGATTCTTCGCGGTAGTAGGGGCGGATGTAATTTTTTACATCCGCGCCTCCGCGGTAGTACCGCACCCCGTGCGCGGTAGTACCGCGCGCGGCCTGGCTCAGCTGCCAGGCGGTAGTACCGCTCCTCAGCGGTAGTACTGTGTCGGATTTTTGCATCGTCTATTTTCCAGCAGAAGTAGGCATGGATGTATTTTTATTCATCCGCGCTCTTCCCAGGCTAGGAGTTTCCTTCCTTGCGGTAGTACCGCAAGGGGGAGCGGTAGTACCGCCCTCAGCCCTTGTGATACAGGTCTGTCCAAGCTCCTGCTGCTGCTGTGGTAGTACCGCGGTCCCTCACGGTAGTGCCGCATGGCCTTGCGGTAGTACCGCTGGTCAGGGGCGGAAGTGCCGCCTGGCCTTATGGTAGTACCACTGGTCAGGGGCGGTAGTACCGCAAGTCGCGGGCTGGTTAGGTGGATAACGGTTGGATTTTGTCCACATCTGTATAAGGGGTGTCTTCTTCCTCTAGTTGACCACCTCTTCTAACCCTAAGCTCCATTGTTGCTCCAAGCTCCATTTTCGCCCGATCTCACTCCCTAGCCAATCAAACTTGTTGATTTGCTCAGGAGTGGTTGAGAAGGCCCCGATCTACACTTCCACCAAGAGAAATTTGATTCCCCCCACTAATCCCTTTCGGATCTTGTTACTCTTGGGTGTTTGAGCACCCTAGACGGTTGAGGTCACCGTGGAGCCATAGTCCATTGTGGTGAAGCTTCGTGGTGTCGTTGGGAGCCTCCAATTAAGTTGTGGAGATTGCCCCAACCTTGTTTGTAAAGGTTCGGTCACCGCCTCCAAGGGCACCAATAGTGGAATCACGGCATCTCGCATTGTGTGAGGGCGTGAGGAGAATACGGTGGCCCTAGTGGCATCTTGGGGAGCATTGTGCCTCCACACCGCTCCAACAGAGACGTACTTCCCTTCAAATGGAAGGAACTTCGGTAACACATCCTCGTCTCCACCGGCTCCACTCTTGGTTATCTCGTGCCTTTACTTGTGCAAGCTTATTTGTGATATATCTCTTGCTTGCTTGTGTACTTATCATTGTTGCATCATATAGGTTGCTCACTTAGTTGCATATCTAGACAACCTACTTTGATGCAAAGTTTAAATTGTTAAAGAAAAGCTAAAAAATTGTTAGTTTCCTATTCACCCCCCACTAGTCAACTATGTCGATCCTTTCAATTGGTATCAGAGCCTCGTCTCTTTATTAAGGACTTTACCGTCCAAAGAGTATGGTTGACTTTGTAGAAGGTGAGGAGGAGCACTCCAGTGCAAATCCGGTATCTTCTACGGGAGATGGGGGAACCGTGGTCTCTCGTGAGGAGTTCAATATGGCATTGGACACATTGAAAACCTCCACGACGACCGAGGTCAAAGCCATGTTTAATGAATTCTTAGAAGGGCTTAAACTTTCCACCGCACCGTTGAAATTGGGTGATCCCGCCAACAAGGTGACGGACGCTACCTCCGACAAGGGGGAAGCTACTAGCGAGAAAGCCCTTCCTTCTAGTGGTAAAAGTGGCACCGATATCTTTGCCCATGTGGAACCTCCACTTGTCTGTGGTGGACCTCTCCCTTCCACTCATTTGAATCATGCCGGCCTGGCCCCTAAGATTGAGAAGAATGTAGAATTTGATTCTTGGGTCTATCGTTTTAAGCGTCATTTAAATCAACTAACATTTGGAGAATCATTGAAGAAGGTTTCTATCCGCATGACCGAAGCAACTTCACTCCTAGAGAAGTTGTGGATAATCTATTCAATGAGAATGCTCTCTTCATCATTCAAGAAGCTATCCCACCCGAAGACCTTCCTCATCTCCGTCCCTACTCCTTGGCCAAAGATGCTTGGCGCCAAGTGGTTTCCCTCTACCAGGGAAGAGCAAGCATTCAACGCTCCAACTATGAAGTGGTGCAATATGAAGACGATGAGTTTGCAATGAAAGAAGATGAAGAACCTCGTGAGCTCTATCGGAGGGTAACCAAACTCACGGTCTCGCTCCGAGATCATGGAAGCAAGGACACGGATGACAATTGGATCAAGCGCAAATTCCTCAAGGCAATGATGCCCTACCAAAAGCCATGTCCTCCATCATTCGTCAAAGGCCGGACTTCCACACCTTGTCCTCAAGTGATGTGTTGGATGAGTTCGTTGCTATGAGCATCTTGGACAAGACCGCCGACAATGCGGTACTTCACTCTCAAAGAGTAAAGAAACCCAACCTTGCTCTAAAGTCCAAGGTTAGTATGGAGGAATAGGATGAAGAGGAAGAAGAGGAAGAAGAGGAGAGCAACCTCGAAGATACGAAGTATGCCTATCATGAACACATGGCCATTGCTTCAAAGAAATTTTGGAGCAAGAAGAACTCAAGGCCCAACTTCAACAAGAACAATTCAAGTGGCGCAAAGGGCAAGCAACGAGTGAGGACTTGTTTCAATTGTGGCAATGTAAGCCACTTTGTTGCAGAGTGCTCTTATGAGAAGAGGGAAGACAATGGTGGCAAGCTCATCCGAAAGGACAAGGCCAAGTCGTTCCCCAACAAGAGCAACTTCACCAAGAAGACTCCTCCCAAGGCATTGGTGGTACAAGAAGAGTACAATGAGGATGATGACGATGATGAAGATGGTGAGTCGGTTGCCATGGCCTCCGTTTCCATTGCAACGACTCCACGGGTGTCTCTCTTCGACTCAGCCAATGAGAGCATCACCGCCAAGTGCCTCATGGCTAAAGCCACCAACAAGGTAACCCCCAACATCAAAACTACCATCATTAATCATCCTTCTTCGACGGATAGCATTGACGAACATGAGGGAACTAATGTGGAGGTGAATGAGTTTGAGGCCTTTATGGGTAAACTCAAGGGTAAATCCAAGAAGCACTTTGTTGCCCTCCTGGAACAACTTGGTGAAGCCAATGACATGATCGAGGCTCACGAAGATACCATCTCTAAGATGGAGGGGCATAGTCGTGACTATGCCGATGAGATTTCGGATCTTTACAATGCTCTTGAGGAAGAGCGTGGTCTTCGTTTGGCTCTTGAGGAGTCTCACAACGATGATCATGCTAAATTAAAGAAATATCTTGATCATGCTCTTGTTGTTTCTCGTGTGCTAAACTCCGAGAAGGCAAATCTTGGGGTTGATCTTGCTAGACTCAAAGAGGAGTTTGACATTCTCGACAAGGCTCACAAAGTCTTGAAGGGTGTTCATGCTACCCTCAAGGAGTCTCATGATCAACTCCAAGTGAAGCTAACCAAGGAGAAAGCCACATTTCCTCGTATGGTGTTAATTGATAATGCAAATGCTACTAAAGCTTGTTGTGAGCATGTGCATCTTATTGAGGAGAATGTTAAGTTGAAGGAGAAACTTGAGAAAGGCCTTGTGTCATGCATACAAGGTGAGAAGAACCTAAACGACCTTCTGAGAAATTAAAAGGAAGTTGTGGCCAAGGAGGGGATTGGGTTCGCACCCAAGCCCAAGAACAAGAAGAAGGATAACAAGACCAAACGACCTCCTCCTCTCAAGCAAATTTTGTGAAGGAGGGAGAGAGTGCTTCCAAGGAGAAGAAGAACAATGTGAAGGGTGGCGGTGTCAAAAAGGGCAATGCCACCCCTCCCAACAAAGCCGGCGACTTTAATCCTTCTTATGTGTTATGTCATGCTAGTGATGGGCATGTCTATGCCAAATTTGTTGGTTCTCCTCATGAGTACATTGAATGGTCTATTTGGGTTCCTAAGACACTTGTTACTAACATCAAAGGACCCATTACAAAATGGGTACCTAAAACCAAGCATTGATCTCTTGTAGGTGTTTGCTTCCGGTGGGGGATCATGGTTGCTCGATATTGGAGCTACAAATCATATGACCGGAAGCAAGGACTTGGTGGTGGACGTGCACAACATTCCATATATGCCCACCAATGTCGAGTGGGGTGATGCCTCATCTTCTAAGGTATTGGGACTTGGCAAGGTTTTCATCTCTCATGATCTCACGATCGAGAAGGTCATGCTTGTTGAGTCCCTTGCATACAATTTACTTTGCGTTCGTCAACTTGCAATCATGGGCTTTGCCAATTTCTTTGATATTGATACCGTGGCCCTCTTGTGGAGCAAGACTCTTAAAGTAGCCTTTGTTGGGCATGTCGAGAATGGTCTATATGTGATTAACTTTTCGGAGCAACCCACTAAGACCGCGACATGCCTAATGGCTAAAGTTGATGTGGGATGGCTTTGGCATCACCGTTTAGCCCATGTCAATATGAGATATTTGCAAAGTATTCTCAAGGGGGACCATGTCCGTGGACTAACAAATGTTAGTTTTGCTAAAGATCGTGCTTGCAGTGCTTGTATCAAAGGAAAGCTTCATGAGAAGGCTCACCCTCCCACGACTATCATTTACCCGAAGAGGCCTTTGGAGCTCCTTCACTTGGATATCTTTGGGCCTCCATCATTTGATAGTCTTGGGGATAGGAGGTATTGCTTGGTGATTGTGGATGACTATTCAAGATATACTTGGGTGTATTTCTTCAAGAGGAAGAGCGAAACCCAACAAACCGTCATTGACTTTGCAAATGAAGCACAATGTCCACACAATGCAAAGATCTTGACAATAAGAAGTGAAAACGGCACCGAGTTCAAGAACTACACCTTGGATGAGTTTCTTAGTGATGAGGGGATCATGCATTAATATTCTGCACCCTACACCCCTCAACAAAACGGTGTTGCGGAGAGGAAGAACCGGACGTTGATGGATGCGGCAAGGACCATGATGGCGGAGTTCAAGTCTCCATACAACTTTTGGGCCGAAGCCATGAACACCGTGTGTCATGCATCCAATCAGCTCTACCTCCACAAGGGCTTGAACAAGACTCCATATGAGATACTCACCGGTAACAAGCCCAACCTCAAGTACTTTCGGGTGTTCGGGTGTAAGTGTTTCATTCTCAAGAAAGGTGTTCGGTTGTCTAAATTTGAGGCTAGAGCTTATGAGGGCATATTTGTTGGTTATGCTACAAACTCTCATGCTTACTGTGTCCTCAATAAATCCACGGGACTTATTGAGGAGACGAGTAACATGGAGTTTGATGAGAATAACGGCTCCCAAGTGGAGCAAAGTGGCACTTGTGATGTAGGTGATGAAATTCCTCCTCATGCCATAAGAAGAATGGGTGTTGGTTTTATCCTACCCATTGAGGAACCCCTTGTGGCTGCTCCACTCAAGTGGAGCCATCACCAACCCAAGGCCCACACGCTTCCAAAGAACAAAGTGAAGGCCCTCATCCTCATGAACAAGACCAAGGGCAAGATCATGCTCAAGACGGTGTTGACACACCAAGTGATACCCAAGGTCAAGTTCTCTCCTCCGAGCAAATTCAAGATCAAGAACAAGCTCAAGACATCACTCAAGATGATCAAGTGACCGCTCCTCAACTCACCACCGAGGAGGAATTGGAGCATCGTGCCGCCAAGATTGCTTCCAAGCTCTCCACCAAGGGTCATCTCATGAATAATGTACTTGGAAGCATTCAAAAGGGGGTAAGCACTCGTAGACAATTGGCAAACTATTGTGAACATCACGCGTTTGTCTCTTGTGTTGAACCCCAAAAGGTATATGAAGCACTGGAAGATCCGGATTGTCTTAATGCCATGCATGAAGAACTCAACAACTTCGAGTACAACAAGGTGTGGAGATTGGTGCCAAGGCCAACGGGAACCACAATGTCATTGGAACCAAGTGGATATTTAAGAACAAGCAAGATGCTCATGGGACCATCATTCGCAACAAGGCAAGATTGGTGGCACAAGGCTACTCCCAAGTCAAGGGTATCGACTACGGTGAAACCTTTGCTCCCGTTGCTCGCCTTGAATCCATTCGTTTGTTGATTGCTTATGCTTCTCATCACAACTTTAAGTTGCAACAAATGGATGTGAAGAGTGCTTTTCTTAATGGTGCTATTAATGAGTTGGTCTATGTCAAGCAACCCCCCGGGTTGGAGGATCCCTACTTTCCCGATCGTGTGTATCAACTCGATAAGGCACTCTATGGGCTTAAACAAGCCCCACGTGCGTGGTATGACAACCTTACCGAGTCGTTACAAGATCGTGGGTTTGAAGTTGGGCTAATCGACCCCACTCTTTTTACTAAGAAGGTCAAAGGGGAGTTGTTTTTATGCCAACTATATGTTGATGACATTATCTTTGGTTCCCCTAACAAAGCTTTCAATGAGAAATTCGCCGCTCTCATGACCTCAAAGTTCAAGATGTCTTCCATGGGAGAGTTGAAGTTCTTTCTAGGGTTCAAAGTGAAGCAAAGAAGAGAAGGAACCTTCATCAACCAAGCCAAATACACTCAAGACATGCTCAAGAGATTCAAGCTAAGTGATGTCAAGACGGCTTCCACTCCAATGCCCACCAAGTTCCAACTTGACATCGATCCCAATGGTAAAGCGGTGGATCAAAAGGTATATCGCTCCATGATTGGATCCTTGCTTTACCTTTGTGCATCTAGACCGGATATCATGTTGAGTGTGGGAATTTGTGCACAGTTTCAAGCCGCACCTAAGGAAAGTCACTCTGTGGCGGTCAAGCGAATCTTTCGATATTTGGCTCATACCCCAAACTTTGGCTTATGGTACCCAAGAGGAGCAAACTTCAAGCTTGTAGGGTATTCGGACTCCGATTGGGTGGGAGACAAAGTGGATAGGAAGTCCACTTCCGGAGGGTGCCAATTCCTTGGTTGCTCTTTGGTAAGTTGGTCTTCCAAAAAGCAAAGTTGTGTGTCTCTCTTGTCCACGGAAGCGGAGTATGTAGCGGCCAGTAGTTGTTGTGCACAACTCTTATGGATGAGGCAAACTTTAAAGGATTACGGTGTCATTTGTGACAAAGTGCCTCTTTGGTGTGACAATGAAAGTGCCATCAAGATTTCTCTCAACCCGGTGCAACACTTCAAGACGAAGCATATTGAGATTCGGTATCAATTCATCCGGGATCACATTAGGCGAGGGGAGATCGAGCTCAACTACGTCAACACTCATGATAACCTTGCAGATATTTTCACGAAGCCGTTGGATGAAGCAAGATTTCGCGAGTTAAGGCATGAGCTAAATATCATTGATTCGAGCAATGTTGCTCGAACCCTTGCACACCCCACCATACTCAACTTGTTGTCTTGTTTAGATGTAGGCATGGACATAGGGGGAGTGTTGTTCTCTCAATTAACTCTCCCTCCCCCCATTATGCATAAATTGATCAACTCTTCCACATTAGCCACTTTTGATGGTACTTGTGCTTCAAAGACGAGTTTTGGTCATGGGCCCAAGGATAGTTCTTCGCGGTGCCATACCAATTGACTCAAATATAGGTGGCTCCGGCCACCGCCCTCTCTTTGGAGAGGTTGTGTCTCGAGGTTGTTTCTTGTTGTCTCTTGCCTTTCTTTCTTTGTGTTGAGCATGTTCTTGTGGTGTCTTGTTGGCTTGCAGATTCGGTGCGAAGACCTCTTTTTCTTGTTTGAAACGTGCAACTTCTTGAGCCCGCGGTACTACCGCGACCAGCCACGGTACTACCGCGTATGGAGTGGATGGTACTACCGCACCTAGCCCGGCAGTAATTTTTTACTGCCGCCTGGGAGAGCGGTACTACCGCTCAGGTGCGGTACTTCTGCCGAGCGGTACTGCCGCAATGAAGCACGGTACTACCACGCTGACGAGTGTGTGTGTGTGTGGGGGGGTTATGACTCGGGCAGGGGAGTTCCAACTCCCCATACCCATTCACTTGTCTCTCTCCCCACCGTCTCTCTCTCTCTCTCTCTCTCGCTCAAGAACGGCGCCGGAGGTCCTCGCCGGATCTCCGTCTCCGGCCACTCTCCTCGGATTTCGACCGGTTGGATCGTTCCCCACCACCTCCTCTTGCCATGGAACAAGGTTTCTCCCCAAATCCCTCTCTTTCTTGGTTGTTCTTTCGCTTCTAGGTTTTTGGGGAGATGCATGTTGCTCTTGCGATTTTAGGCCAAATCTTTGCAAGAGTAGGATGTAGGAGAGTCATGTTGCATAGAAATTTTACTTGATATGTTGTCCCGTGGTAGATTTGATCAACCGTAGTACCGCCGTGGTTTCGCGGTTCTTCTCAGATTCAAAAGTGGTTCGGATCTGACGCGGTGCCGTAATACCGCGCCTCTTGTGCGGTACTACCGCTAGTCCGGTACTACCGCCCGTTCGGTGCGGTACTACCGCACGTGCTGTGGCACTAAGCTCTTACTACCGCTCCAAGCCACGGTACTACCGTGACCTCACACGGTACTACCACGACTAGGAGCGGTATTAAAATTTTAGTACCGCACGACCTGGCAGTAGTACCATTGGTGTCCAATCTCTCTCGTGGCAATTACCATGTATTCTTTCTACTTGTTTCTCTTGTTTTGCTAAGGTCTTTGCATTGATTCTTCTCTCTCTTTGTGTGTGTGTGACGCCCACGATTTGACCGTACACTAATCATGCACGCAAATGTGTACGATCAAGATCAAGGACTCACGGGAAGATATCACAACACAACTCTACAAATAAAATAAGTCATACAAGCATCATATTACAAGCCAGGGGCCTCGAAGGCTCGAATACAAGAGCTCGATCATAGACGAGTCAGCGGAAGCAACAATATCTGAGTACAGACATAAGTTAAACAAGTCTGCCTTAAGAAGGCTAGCACAAACTGGGATACAGATCGAAAGAGGAGCAGGCCTCCTGCCTGGGATCCTCCTAAACTACTCCTGGTCGTCGTCAGCGGGCAACACGTAGTAGTAGGCACCTCCGGTGTAGTAGGAGTCGTCGTCGAAGGTGGCGTCTGGCTCCTGGGCTCCAACATCTGGTTGCGACAACCAGGTAGAAGGTATAGGTGGAAAAGAGGGAGAAAGCAACCGTGAGTACTCATCCAAAGTACTCGCAAGCAAGGAGCTACACTACATATGTATGCATTGGTATCAACTGGAATAAGGCTATCATATGTGGACTGAACTGCAGAATGCCGGAATAAGAGGGGGATAGCTAGTCCTTTCGAAGACTACGCTTCTGGCAGCCTCCGCCTTGCAACATGTAGAAGAGAGTAGACTGAAGACCTCCAAGTAGCATCGTATAGCATAATCCTAACCGATGATCCTCCCCTCGACGCCCTGTGAGAGAGCGATCACCTGTTGTATCTGGCACTTGGAAGGGTGTGTTTTATTAAGTATCCGGTTCTAGTTGTCATAAGGTCAAGGTACAACTCCAAATCGTCCTGTTACCAAAGATCACGGCTATTCGAATAGATTAACTTCCCTGCAGGGGTGCACCACATACCCCAACACGCTCAATCCCATTTGGCCGGACACACTTTCCAGGGTCATGCCCGGCCTCGGAAGGTCAACACGTCGCAGCCCCACCTAGGCACAACAGAGAGGTCAGCACGCCGGTCTAAACCTAAGCACACAGGGGTCTGGGCCCATCGCCCTTAGCACACCTGCATGTTGCGAACGCGGCCGGAAGCAGAACTAGCCCCCTTAATACAAGAGCAGGCTTACGTTCCAATCCGGCGCGCGCCGCTTAGTCGCTGACGTCACAAAGGCTTCGGCTGATACCACGACGCCGGGATACCCATAACTACTCCCGCGTAGATGGTTAGTGCGTATAGACCAAATGGCCAGACTCAGATCAAATACCCAGATCTCGTTAAGCGTGTTAAGTATCCGCGAACGCCGACCAGGGCCAGGCCCACCTCTCTCCTAGGTGGTCTGAACCTGCCCTGTCGCTCCGCCTCAAAGATCCACTCGTGGGTGCTCCTACGAGCCGACCCATCTTTAATCACCACATGTATCATGTATAAAGTATATAGAATATACCCGTGGTCACCTCCCGAGTGATCACGGCCCGATAGTATAGCAAGGCAGATGGACAGGAATGTAGGGCCACTGATGATAAACTAGCATCCTATACTAAGCATTAGGATTGCAGGTAAAGGTAACAACAGTAGTAGCAAGAACAGGCTATGCATCAGGATAGGATTAACGGGAAGCAGTAACATGCTACACTGCTCTAATGCAAGCAGTATAGAGAAGAGTAGGCGATATCTGGTGATCAAAGGGGGGGCTTGCCTGGTTGCTCTGGCAAGAGAGAGGGGTCGTCAACTCCGTAGTCGTACTGGGTAGCAACGGCGTCGGTCTCGGTGTCTAGCGAGAGAAGAGGGGGAAGAAACAATAAATATAATTCAAGCATATGCATAGTGATGCATGACATGACAAGTAACGGCGTTAGAGGTGCCCTAACGCGGTAGTAGGTGATACCGGTGAAGGGGGATGACATCCGGGAAAGTATCCCCGGTGTTTTGCCTTTTCAGGCAAAGGAGCCGGAGGGGGGAAGTTGCGTGTTCACTATGCTAGGGATGCGTGACAAATGAACAGGCCGCATATCCAGATTCATCTCGTTGTTCTGAGCAACTTTCATGTATAAAACTTTTTCATCCGAGTTACGGATTAAAAGATATGATTTTCTAAAGATCTTATTAATTTCTGGATTTTAATTAATTATTTAAATTAATTCGAAAAATAGATTAATGACATCAGCATGATGTCATGCTGACATCAGCAGTCGACAGGGTTGACTTGGTTAACCTGACCAGTGGGTCCAGTGGGACCCACCTGTCATACACTGTTTAGGTTAATTAGAGATTAGTTAATTTAAACATGATTAATTAACTTAATTAATTCACTAGTTAATTAACTAATTAATTATTAATTTTATTAATTCATTTTTTTTATAAAACGTTCTGGGCGCTGGGGCCCGCGTGTAACTGGGCCAAAGGCCTTATCGGTTCGGTCTAACGGGCGCCGTGTGCAGGGGGGTGCGGGCACAACCCGTAGCCCGATTGGGCGCCTGCACAGGCCACTGGAGGCGCCAGGCGCGGGTGGTGCCGTGGTGAAGCGGCGGCCACCGGAGGAGGGCGCCGGGGCCGTGGAGAGGTGCGGCCGGACCAAACGGCGACCGGCCTTGGTCAGTCACCACGGGCAGGGAAGAGGGGAGGCGGGCGTTAGCCGCGGTGACCGGGGGGCGATGACTGGGGCGGTACAGGGGGCCGCGGCGAGGGCGCGCGCGCGAGTGCGCGCGACCAAGCAGGGGAGTGAGGGCGGCGGTTGCGGTGAGCGCACGGAGAGCGCGGGGTTGCGGGCGTTTGGGCGCGACG
>NC_041392.1:70593152-70601012 GCF_002162155.2 Triticum dicoccoides
GGGGGCCCGATGGCCAGCTGGGCCACGGCCCATCAGGGGGTCTCCTTCTTTATTTTTGCTTTTGCTTTGCTTTTTTTTTCCTATTTTATTTATAGTTTGTGTTTTCATATTAGTTTTACTTTACTTTTAGTTTTATAAAATATACCACTAGCCCCTAAATTAGTATTTATAAATACTCTATTGCCACATGAATTTCTCATACCTAATAAAATAGTTTAATGTTTTAATATTTATAAAATGCATTTAATTATTTGTTTAAGCCACTGTTTTATTTATTTTAGTGCCTCTAATTTTTTTATAATGATGTGGATCCTTCACCATAATTACTTATGATTTATCCGACACAACCCGATCAATTTAGTTTTAATATTTGAAAACCTTTGTTGTTTGCCTATTTTTGAATTTGAATTTCGAATCAGTTTTGAACTAACGCGAGATTAACAACAGTAACTGTGGTGACGTAGCATCATTAACGTGGGATTACTGTAGCCTAATTATCCGGGCGTCACAATTCTCCTCCACTACAAGAAATCTCGTCCCGAGATTTAAGAGGTAGTGAAAGGGGGAAAGGTTTGGTAACGAATCTAGCGGGTCTTCTCATCCTGGCTTGCTCTTCTCGAAGAGGCCGGACCAATACATTGATGTATTCATTTCTCTGCTTCAGGTCATCATGATGAAGTCGGCGTCCTTTCTTCCGGAACTCCATCGTACTTATGAAAGAATAAAGGGTGGGCATACAGGGAGAACAGACCTCTGCAAGGTCGACTATCTGGTCGATAACATCGAGGAAGGTGGTGAAAGTAACTCTCGAATTGAAACCTTAGAAAATATTGAGAGCAAGTTAAGAAGGTCTCATGAGAAGTAGGCAATTGTTCGGTGCTTGAAATAGGGCGTGAAAGGGGTTCAAAGCAACGAGAATAAGTATTGTGTCTGATACCGGAATGGATCACTAGGAAGTTGGCTCGCGAATTACATACGAAGCCAAACGCGAGAAATAATTTTTGCAACAGGGGTGTACAGGAGAGCCAGGTTTCGATCATGTGGAACTGTGGGTTATGGGACCACCATGTGGGTTAAAAGTAGGAAGGGCGGTGACGTCTTGTATGACCATGTAGGCAAGGCATGTCAGAGGATAGCCTATCAGTTATGTCAGCAACAATGTCGGTACCAAGGGCGAGGGACGAAGAGAACCATTTTCCTGCTCGTTGAACGAGGCGGACCAATAGGCAAAGTTCTCGTCCATCGGCGGTTACCGGAAAGTCATCAACAGTAGAAACAGGGTCTCACTGACAGAGTTGTACACCGAGGTGTTTACATAAGCAGTGAATTATTACTGCTTAGATTATATAGATCACAAGAAAAGGTCAAACAAACCAATGGAAAGGAAAATGTGATCATCAGGTTATACAGAACAACGGAAAGGGAAAAATGTGTTTAAACACGTATTTCAGGGGTATATCCTTCCCAAGGACAAGCAGAGTATCATATCCATGACAGGATAGAAGGTAGAATACCATTTAGGTAAGGGTAGATAAATTTCATGACATTACCCATACAACGATGTTTGGATAATTGATAAAGGAAATTTAGCATTTTGAAGATCGAAGTACCAACGACATGCTCCGAGATAGCATTGACATGGCCCTCAAGCAAAGGTCGAACTTTGGATACACCAGCATCCATCAGGATCAACTTATAGAATAAGCCTTACAATTTCCTAATGGAAAAATGGCCAATCTTGCTAAAAGGAAGAACTATAACAATATGTCCTCCGGCCAGGTGTGCTAGGCATGACATGACCTTACCGGGTCATATAAGAACCAATGTTATAGCTATTGAAATTATGTTCCAACCATCATATCTGACCGAGGTTCAGATCGATGGCCGTCAGGATAACTCAGACTTAGGATGCCTGAGAAGAAAGGTGCAACACAAATTGTCGAGATGACATTGTAAGATTCTCTGGAATTGAACTATGCAAGCGAGTTCCAAAACAAGAGTTCATCAATAAACCAAGGAGAGGATAAGGAGGTGGCTGATGGACTCAGCAAAAATTCATTAAGATTTTCAAAAGATGGATGTCCACACTTATGTGAACAAGAAGATAACATTTGTCAGATCAAATGATATAATGATGTATGCTCGAGGAAAACATACACAATTAAACATTGGTTGAAAGGTGCACCCGAATATGGGCTGGGTTGCACGACCAACGTCGGAATGGTGATTCAATAATCAATAGTCTAAGAATGAACGGACGACCATTAACTTCAAAGCAAGAGGGTTGCTAGAAGGGCAGAATCCAAACAACACCGCTCACTTGTTGGTACCCCGGTTGGAATCAACACGAGGACCCAAGAAAGAATGATGATGGTGGGAAGTATCACCATACCAAGAATTCTTAAGAGGTGGTGAAATTCCCACGACATCCTTGACATAAAAGATGGTAATATTCCAAGGTAAATAAGAACAATTGCTGGATAGCAAGGGTCTCAAGGTATATCACAAAGCACGAACAAGTTTGTGTTGGAGGGAAGGCAATAAGTGGCCGATGATAACACAACTCATCGAGGGCAAGGATGGTATTTCTCTTCATGAATCCGGTTGATATCCTGGAAGAGCTCATAATGCCGATGATGATCATGACACAATTGTCGAGATATTTCATGAAGATGTAATTGAATGGCAATGACATCAAGTCAAAGGAATGATGAAGCGAAAGGTTATTGGAACCACGAGTACGACACAAACTCGAAAATCAAGCTTGTTGTTCAAGGCGAAATGATATGATGAGAAAAATCGACGTAAGCTTAGCTCATCATCAAAAATTGTGCTCCGAGAAGAAGGACCAGGTAGCACAGTTAAAATCATCAAGACAATGATATAGCCAAACAGGCTAGGAATGGTGTGATCGGGTACAAACTCATACTTAAAGAAGATTACTAAGAGTTGTTGAACCGTACTGCGGACTCGGCTCAGTTATCGGTGTCTTTGAGTGTTTAATAACTCAGAGCCCATGAAAAATTGTAATCAGTGAGAATGTAGTACTTGATGAAGAACTCATAAGAAGTTATGCAGTTCCAAGATAATCTCGAGGTACCAGGGGGGTAATACTCGAAGACGGATCGAAGTAGAGGTTGGACCGGGGTATTGATCCACAGAAGACAAGTGCTTACACTTGCATCGAAAATGGTATTTAAAGGAGAACATGGTCGGAACCACGATTGTAAAAGGGCAGACCCCAGATATAAGATGAACTTATATCAAGGAAATAATTAGTTTTAAAAGAAGCTTCGATGAGAAGATGTACATCGTGTCCATGGGCATGAACATAAAGTTCAAGGTTGACTCCCACTTCTCCAATGTATAACCTTTCATTCACTTCTCACTTTCGAGGAAGTTGTAGTGTTGAAATTTTATCTGGCAAAATACCAGGAGTGTATGACTCGTGAAAACTTTCGGGTTCACACGGTTTAGAGAAGGCATATGTTCAACCCATCAGGTTATCGTGGAAATATATACCACAAGCTTCAATAGTAGATATCACCAGCTCGAAAGCAGAGCATGGTTGGCCAAATCAGAGAATAGGATTTACCAACGACATTATGTATCAGGGAAAGAACTTCCAAAGTGATTGAATATGAGGGACGTTGTCGGGTAAAATCTAACAAAGGATCCGATGGTTCTCAAAGGATCTGCTGTAAGCATCGGTACTCAATAGAGGAAGAAACAATGCAAAGGCATTGGATTCTAGAAACAACTAACTAATCAAAGCTTAATGCAAAGAAATTTTATGATTTCCAAATCAAGGGATCAGAAGCAATCGTTCTGATTGAAAATGAATAAGTTCAATAGACTTAGAAGCACAACTGATCAAGGCATTGATTGGTTAAGAACCAGCTCATGTTTAAAATGACGTCTGAGCCGGGAAGATAATTTAAAAGGATCAACTGATGATTGCGTGCTCGCACACACATGTTGAATCAATAGGATCAAAATGATGGTGTCAAAGGATACTAATGAATATTGCTACACATATGGAAAGCATCCATATTGCAAGCAGACAAGTATTTGCCGAGCAATAGTTTGAGGAGGATACTCGGAAGATCGGGTAGTATTTCCAAGTATTTTGAAAAGCATATGAAAAACTGGGGATAAGCGGATACTCAATAAGTGCGAGAATTATCCATAGGGGTATTCAGGTGACAAAGAACAGCAAGGCAATAAGCTCAAAGGATTATCGAAACAACGACGAGTATTTCGGGGTATCTTGTAATAACAAGACAAACTGGGGATGAAGGTAAGAATAACAACTGTAAGTAGTTATCCATAAGGGTTGACGGTGGAAGGGCAATTGCAAACGCGATGAAGACAAGTTCTCGGGTTAACCGCGGAGAGTATCTTCAGGGTCTTCATGTGCAGCAGACGATCCTCAGTAATAAGGGGCTCTCCGGGTGAAAGTGATAACGAGATCCTAATGTTAGATTTAGCAAAATTCATTTAACCCGAATAGAAGAGAGATCAGAGTCCCGGAGTAAAGGTCGAGGAGTAAAAGATCCTAGTACCACCCAATGGCGACATGGGCCCATGGGCCACACAGCCATGTTAGTAAAAGTTTTTGCAATGTCTAGACTCGACTTCGGCCAAGGAGTGTGGAAGGGGGATTCCTACAGGCAGTCGGCTCTGATACCAACTTGTGACGCCCCCGATTTGACCGTACACTAATCATGCACGCAAATGTGTACGATCAAGATCAAGGACTCACGGGAAGATATCACAACACAACTCTACAAATAAAATAAGTCATACAAGCATCATATTACAAGCCAGGGGCCTCGAAGGCTCGAATACAAGAGCTCGATCATAGACGAGTCAGCGGAAGCAACAATATCTGAGTACAGACATAAGTTAAACAAGTCTGCCTTAAGAAGGCTAGCACAAACTGGGATACAGATCGAAAGAGGCGCATGCCTCCTGCCTGGGATCCTCCTAAACTACTCCTGGTCGTCGTCAGTGGGCAACACGTAGTAGTAGGCACCTCCGGTGTAGTAGGAGTCGTCGTCGAAGGTGGCGTCTGGCTCCTGGGCTCCAACATCTGGTTGCGACAACCAGGTAGAAGGGATAGGTGGAAAAGAGGGAGAAAGCAGCCGTGAGTACTCATCCAAAGTACTCGCAAGCAAGGAGCTACACTACATATGTATGCATTGGTATCAACTGGAATAAGGCTATCATATGTGGACTGAACTGCAGAATGCCGGAATAAGAGGGGGATAGCTAGTCCTTTCGAAGACTACGCTTCTGGCAGCCTCCGCCTTGCAACATGTAGAAGAGAGTAGACTGAAGACCTCCAAGTAGCATCGTATAGCATAATCCTAACCTATGATCCTCCCCTCGACGCCCTGTGAGAGAGCGATCACCTGTTGTATCTGGCACTTGGAAGGGTGTGTTTTATTAAGTATCCGGTTCTAGTTGTCATAAGGTCAAGGTACAACTCCAAATCGTCCTGTTACCAAAGATCACGGCTATTCGAATAGATTAACTTCCCTGCAGGGGTGCACCACATACCCCAACACGCTCGATCCCATTTGGCCGGACACACTTTCCAGGGTCATGCCCGGCCTCGAAAGGTCAACACGTCGCAGCCCCACCTAGGCACAACAGAGAGGTCAGCACGCCGGTCTAAACCTAAGCACACAGGGGTCTGGGCCCATCGCCCTTAGCACACCTGCATGTTGCGAACGCGGCCGGAAGCAGAACTAGCCCCCTTAATACAAGAGCAGGCTTACGTTCCAATCCGGCGCGCGCCGCTCAGTCGCTGACGTCACAAAGGCTTCGGCTGATACCACGACGCCGGGATACCCATAACTACTCCCGCGTAGATGGTTAGTGCGTATAGACCAAATGGCCAGACTCAGATCAAATACCCAGATCTCGTTAAGCGTGTTAAGTATCCGCGAACGCCGACCAGGGCCAGGCCCACCTCTCTCCTAGGTGGTCTGAACCTGCCCTGTCGCTCCGCCTCAAAGATCCACTCGTGGGTGCTCCTACGAGCCGACCCATCTTTAATCACCACATGTATCATGTATAAAGTATATAGAATATACCCGTGGTCACCTCCCGAGTGATCACGGCCCGATAGTATAGCAAGGCAGATGGACAGGAATGTAGGGCCACTGATGATAAACTAGCATCCTATACTAAGCATTAGGATTGCAGGTAAAGGTAACAACAGTAGTAGCAAGAACAGGCTATGCATCAGGATAGGATTAACGGGAAGCAGTAACATGCTACACTGCTCTAATGCAAGCAGTATAGAGAAGAGTAGGCGATATCTGGTGATCAAAGGGGGGGCTTGCCTGGTTGCTCTGGCAAGAGAGAGGGGTCGTCAACTCCGTAGTCGTACTGGGTAGCAACGGCGTCGGTCTCGGTGTCTAGCGAGAGAAGAGGGGGAAGAAACAATAAATATAATGCAAGCATATGCATAGTGATGCATGACATGACAAGTAACAGCGTTAGAGGTGCCCTAACGCGGTAGTAGGTGATACCGGTGAAGGGGGATGACATCCGGGAAAGTATCCCCGGTGTTTCGCGTTTTCAGGCAAAGGAGCCGGAGGGGGGAAGTTGCGTGTTCACTATGCTAGGGATGCGTGATGAACGAACAGGCCGCGTATCCAGATTCGTCTCGTTGTTCTGAGCAACTTTCATGTATAAAACTTTTTCATCCGAGTTACGGATTAAAAGATATGATTTTCTAAAGATCTTATTAATTTCTAGATTTTAATTAATTATTTAAATTAATTCGAAAAATAGATTAATGACATCAGCATGATGTCATGCTGACATCAGCAGTCGACAGGGTTGACTTGGTCAACCTGACCAGTGGGTCCAGTGGGACCCACCTGTCATACACTGTTTAGGTTAATTAGAGATTAGTTAATTTAAACATGATTAATTAACTTAATTAATTCACTAGTTAATTAACTAATTAATTATTAATTTTATTAATTCATTTTTTTATTTTATTTTATAAAACGTTCTGGGCGCTGGGGCCCGCGTGTAAGTGGGCCAAAGGGCTTATCGGTTCGGTCTAACGGACGCCGTGTGCAGGGGGGTGCGGGCGCAACCCGTCGCCCAATTGGGCGCCTGCACAGGCCACAGGAGGCGCCAGGCGCGGGTGGCCATGGCCACGGCGAGGCCACGGGCGGAGCGGTGCCGTGGTGAAGCGGCGGCCACCGGAGGAGGGCGCCGGGGCCGTGGAGAGGTGCGGCCGGACCGAACGGCGACCGGCCTTGGTCAGTCACCACGGGCAGGGAAGAGGGGAGGCGGGCGTTAGCCGCGGTGACCGGGGGCCGATGACTGGGGTGGTACAGGGGGCCGCGGCAAGGGCGCGCGCGCGAGTGCGCGCGGCCAAGCAGGGGAGTGAGGGTGGCGGTTGCGGTGAGCGCACGGAGAGCGCGGGGTTGCGGGCGTTCAGGCGCGACGAGTGGGATGGCGAGGCGTGCACGGGGTGCACGCGCGTGGTGGCCGCGGCGACGAGCGCCGGGCACGCGCGGTGGCGCGTCGAGCAGGGGAGGCCGGTGCGGGTGGCGACGGGGAGACTTGCAGAGCGGGCACAAAGAGGAAGAGGAGGCCGTGGCCTCACCGGCGTTGCAGAGACGAGGGTCGGCGAGGCTCGGTGGAGCCTTTGGGGAGGAGGACGGGGACGACGGCAACGTAGAGGGGGGGTCCGGCGCGGAGGAGTCGAAGAGGAGGATAGTAGGGCAGCTCCGACGACGGCGGGGTCCAGCGGCGTCGGGGGCGATGGGCGTCGCGGTCGGCTCGGGAGAAGGGCGACGGGGTCGGCAGACGGGTGGCGCCGGC
>NC_041392.1:70601417-70659387 GCF_002162155.2 Triticum dicoccoides
ACTGGGCCGGCCTGGGGGCCCGATGGCCAGCTGGGCCACGGCCCATCAGGGGGTCTCCTTCTTTCTTTTTGCTTTTGCTTTGCTTTTTTTTCCTATTTTATTTATAGTTTCTGTTTTCATATTAGTTTTACTTTACTTTTAGTTTTATAAAATATACCACTAGCCCCTAAATTAGTATTTATAAATACTCTATTGCCACATGAATTTCTCATACCTAATAAAATAGTTTAATGTTTTAATATTTATAAAATGCATTTAATTATTTGTTTAAGCCACTGTTTTATTTATTTTAGTGCCTCTAATTTTTTTATAATGATGTGGATCCTTCACCATAATTACTTATGATTTATCCGACACAACCCGATCAATTTAGTTTTAATATTTGAAAACCTTTGTTGTTTGCCTATTTTTGAATTTGAATTTCGAATCAGTTTTGAACTAACCCGAGATTAACAACAGTAACTGTGGTGACGTGGCATCGTTAACGTGGGATTACTGTAGCCTAATTAACCGGGCGTCACAGTGTGCTTTCTCTTGTTTCTTAGGTGGTGGCTCTCGCCGTTCCAATCCCAGTCGTGACACTGGCTCCAAGCGACTGTGCAATCATCAAGATGAAGCACCAGAGGGCTCCAGTGCCCCCAAGCGCAATGTCAAGACCACCGCTAGCAAGAACAAGGAACCCGCTAAGGGCATGGACGAGATTCCCCTCGCTGAGTATGTCCATCACCGGAAGATCAACCCTTATGTGAATGCTCGTGCTATCATCAGAGGCAGTGAATTGTTTTGGACGAAGCAGCAGACTCTCTTTTATCTGGATGTAATCAAGAACAAGCAAAATACCTATGTGGATGTCAAGTGGATAGACATGAATCACTTGAGGAAGGACAAGTTTCGTGAGTACTTTGGAGAAGCTCTGGATTTGGTGGAGCAGTTCGGTACTGAACATGTGATCTCTTTCCACCTTGACTATGACCCTGAGCTTATCTGTCAGTTGTTTGCCTCAGTTTACTTTCACCCCGGGGAGGAGCGGAGGATGACCTGATGACCAATGGCCGTCAGTTGACTGCTACCTGGAAGGAGTTCATGGATCTGCTCCAAGTTCCTGATGACGGGCTCACCGCACCCATTGGTGTTCGCCCCCATGCCAATCCTGAGTCTGCTAGCAAGAACAAGATACAACCATTCTATGTTGAGAAGGTGCTTCCCAGTGGCAAGTCGACATGGGTGCTGAACTCCTTTCTGGATATCATGTATCGCATCTTCAGCAACTCTCTGTTCCCTCGCATTGGCAACAAGGACAAGGTTCATGCCTATCTGGTGGATATGATGCTCCCGTGTGAGGAGGCACGTGTGTCTCAGACTCAGCCACTTGATGTCTCACACATCATGTGGTGTGAGCTTCAGTTTGCGGTGTTCAACCGCAAGGTACCTATCTATGGACCATACCTGTTTTTGTTGATCTCCAAGACTTGGGAGAAGCTGTACCCTGGTGATGAGTTCCTTGCTCTAGACTAGATTCAACATGAGCCCATCAATCTCCGTGTCAAGCCCAACTGGGCCAACACTACTACTCGTGCTGAGGCATCTGCTGCTAGGAGGGATGTTGATGAGGAGGAGGCTGGAGCAGAGGATGTAGCTGAGGACCGTGCTGCTAGGTCTTCCCATCCTTCCTCTGAGCCCTCGTGGGCCAAGAAGTTGAAGGACAAGATGAAGACTATTTTCTGCATGCAAGCAAAGGGGCAGTACAGGACTCATGTGGAATCCAAGGAGAGTTGCCGCCGTGATAAGAAGATTATGAGGGTCTTTGGAGAGGACGTCTCTGGCGGTTCTGAGGAGGTCATCACGCCAGAGGCTGCATGGATGGCGAAGCAAGGCTACAAGTGGACTGATTCTGAGGAGGACATCGAGGAGACCGTCCCCGCCACCGAGTCTGACGAGGAGCACGAGGAGAGTTGGGATGATTTCTCTGCCTGAGCCACCCCTTGTGTGTAGGTGTCCTCTCTGCCTTTTTGGCGTCTCGATGCCAAAGGGGGAGAGAGTGTAGGGATTTGCGTGCTTGAAAGTCGTGTGTCGTGTTTGGTGTGTTTGCTTTGTCGTTTGGACCTCGTTTGCTTTGGTTTGGTTTGCGCCTTTGAGACTTATCCTTCATATGGTGTAATACATATGCACTCTATCCTATCTTAGTGAGCTTATGATTGTACTACTTATGTTATGCTCGTATTTGCTATCTTGTCTAGTGTTTGCCTTACTATTGCAAGATATGCCTTGTCTCTAAAATATAGGGGGAGTTTTGATCCTAGTATGTGTGTCGTGCAGTCCAAAGCACCCATCTAGTTTGCACACATCTAGGGGAAGCCCGTCTATATTCTAGAGAGGAGGGGTTTGCGTTTGCTCAATATTATTTCCCTTTGTGCAAATCATGTATTGTCATCAATCCACCAAAAAGGGGGAGATTGTAAGGGCATATTTATCCCTAAGGTGTTTTGGTGATTGATGACAATGATTTTGCGGACTAATCATGTGCCTTGAGTTGCCCAGACGTTTCATCGCTAGGCACAAGACGGTTTGGTGCCCCTCGAAGACTATTGAAGATGGCGTTTTTCTACGTTTCTTTTTGGTGGATTTGAGTCGTAGGAAAGTCGTACTATTAAGAGGGGGTCCACGTCGGAAAGGTTCGGGTGGAATCATCACGTACCCGTTTTCTTCCTTGTCTCCACCTTTCCCATACGCATTGGAGCATCCTCCGTTTATCCTCTTTGCTTTGTCCTGGTTGCTGATGTTGGGCTTGCGGTAGTACTGCTCCCTGGAGCGGTAGTACCGCAGGCACCAGTGATAGTACCGTACTTAGGCGCAGTAGTACCGCAGGAGCCCACAGTAGTACCGCTCCTCCAGAGTCGTAGTACCGTGGCCCCCAGGCCAAGTGCCGCTTCTTTGCGGTAGTAGGGGGGAATGTAATTTTTTACATCCGCGCCTCCGCGGTAGTACCGCACCCCGTGCGCGGTAGTACCGCGCGCGGGCTGGCTCAGCTGCCAGGCGGTAGTACTGTGTCAGATTTTTGCATCGTCTATTTTCCAGCGGAAGTAGGCACGAATGTATTTTTATTCATTCGTGCTCTTTCCAGGCTAGGAGTTTCCTGCCTTGCGGTAGTACTGCAAGGGGGAGTGGTAGTACCGCGCCTGCGGCAGTACCGCCCTCAGCCCTTGTGCTACAGGTCTGTCCTAGCTCCTACTGCTGCTGCGGTAGTACCGCGGTCCCTCACGGTAGTGCCGCAAATCTTGCGGTAGTACCGCTGGTCAGGGGCGGAAGTACCTCCTGGCCTTACGGTAGTACCGCTGGTCAGGGGCGGTAGTACCGCAAGTCGCGGGCTGGTTAGGTGGATAACGGTTGGATTTTGTCCACAACTGTATAAGGGGTGTCTTCTTCCTCTAGTTGACCACCTCTTCTAACCCTAAGCTCCATTGTTGCTCCAAGCTCCATTTTCACCCGATCTCACTCCCTAGCCAATCAAACTTGTTGATTTGCTCGGGAGTGGTTGAGAAGGCCCCGATCTACACTTCCACCAAGAGAAATTTGATTCCCCCCACTAATCCCTTACGGATCTTGTTACTCTTGGGTGTTTGAGCACCCTAGACGGTTGAGGTCACCGCGGAGCCATAGTCCATTGTGGTGAAGATTCGTGGTGTTGTTGGGAGCCTCCAATTAAGTTGTGGAGATTGCCCCAACCTTGTTTGTAAAGGTTCGGTCGCCGCCTCCAAGGGCACCAATAGTGGAATCACGGCATCTCACATTGTGTGAGGGCGTGAGGAGAATACGGTGGCCCTAGTGGCATCTTGGGGAGCATTGTGCCTCCACACCGCTCCAACGGAGACGTACTTCCCTTCAAAGGGAAGGAACTTTGGTAACACATCCTCGTCTCCACCGGCTCCACTCTTGGTTATCTCGTGCCTTTGCTTGTGCAAGCTTATTTGTGATATATCTCTTGCTTGCTTGTGTACTTATTATTGTTGCATCATATAGGTTTAAGTTGTTAAGTTTAAATTGTTAAAGAAAAGCTAATAATATCTAGACAACCTTAGTTGCATATCTAGACAACCTACTTTGATGCAAAGTTTAAATTGTTAAAGAAAAGCTAAAAATTGTTAGTTGCCTATTCACCCCCCCTCTAGTCAACTATATCGATCCTTTCAATGTGCCTTATTGTGGGCAGTCTGGAACTGCAGAAATGATTTGGTTTTTAATAGAACAACAAATATTCATTTTTTGCAGGTTATCTTCCGAGCCACTGCGTTGATCCGTATGTGGTCGCTACTCACTCTGACGGAGGCCAGGGAGCGTTTGGTTACTGGATCTATCCGGTGGGAGATGGTAGCACGGGATATCTTCAACCGGTTTGGATGGCGGTCATGTAATAGGATACGCAATTAGTTTACCTATCTTTCTTATGCCAGCCGGTTGTGGCTTTTTGGCTAGTTTGTTATTGGCCCTTTGTCTCTTTGTGAGCTTTGCTTTACATTCATTTGAGACTTTAAGACCTTGTTGGACCTATTTGATTATTTATAAAGTTGGTCGTATGCATCGTTCTGATGCAGAGGCCGGGGAGCCCCCCTTTTCAAAAAAAATGTAAAAACTAAACATTATCATAGGCATGTGGCCCTGTTGCTGCTTACCATAGTTATTTCCTTTTTGGAAAAAAGAAGTCACGCGTGAATGTTACAAAATATGTTTCTTACACAAGTCCATCTATTATGCAGATTGTTGTAATAGGGGATATTATACCTCCTGCACAAAGGACTGCACTCAATAGTGCTTATATTGCATATGAATTGATGGACGCGGATCTGCAGCAAATTACTCGCTCAAATCAAGCTTTATCGGAGGAGCACTGCTAGGTACTTATTAGTTATCTCAATATGAAAGTAAAACCTTCTCATTCCCCCTTTGTAGGATAACTTCGCTTATGTAATTAGATTATTGTTTGGCTATGGAAATTCTTCTCTCTAGTATCTCATTTCATCTAATTCCTCGAGTACATCCTGTTTCATTTATTTTCTGCCTCGGCCCTCATACATACTTCTGTTAGATATTAGTACTCTCGGAGCTTTTTTTTTTAGAAAAGGAGGTTAACCCCCGGCCTCTGCATCATTCGATGCACACAGCCATTTTATTAATAAAAGAGGTCCAAAAGTCTCCTCGAGTGGTCTCAATAGGTCATGAAGGAACAAATGCCACACGCGGCCAAAAATAAAAAAAGCCACAACCGGCTATAATAGATCAAGATGTCTACACACCTAGCCTATTACTGGACCGCCATCCATATCGTTTGTATGTATCCCGTGCAACCGTTTCCCATCGGTTGCACCCAATTGTTGGGGATCGTCGCAGAAATTTAAAATTTTCTACGCATCACCAAGATCAATCTATGGAGTCATCTAGCAACGAGGGAAGGAGAGTGCATCTACATACCCTTGTAGATCCCTAAGCGGAAGCGTTCAAGTGAACAGGGTTGATGGAGTCGTACTCGTCATGATCCAAATCACCGATGATCCTAGTGCCGAACGGACGGCACCTCCGTGTTCAACACACGTACAGCCCAGGGACGTCTCCCATGCCTTGATCCAGCAAGGGGAGAAGGAGAGGTTGGGGAAGACTCCGTCCAGTAGCAGCACGACGGCGTGGTGGTGAAGGAGGAGCGTGGCAATCTTGCAGGGCTTCGCCAAGCACCGCGGGAGAGGAGGAGGACTTGGGAGAGGGGGAGGGCTGCGCCAGAACTTAGGTGTGGCTGCCCTCTCTCTCCCTCACTCTATATAGGGGGAAGGGAGGAGGGTGAGGCGCCCTAGGGTTCCCTAGGGGAGGGGCGGCGGCCACAGGGGAAACCCTAGATGGGTTTGGGCGCTCCCACCCCCTAGGAAACTTGCCCCCCAAGCCGGGAGGGGCGGCTGCCCTAGGGGTGGCGCCCCCACCTCTCCTGGTTACATGAGATGGGGTGGGAGGGGCGCTCAGCCCCTTAGTGGGCTGATGTGCCCTCTCCCCTTGGCCCATAAGGCCCCCTAACGCTTGCCGGGGCCTCCGGAACCCCTTTCGGACACGCTGGTCATCACCTGGTACCCCCGGAACAATTCCGGACTCCAATACCCTTCGTCCAATATACCGATCTTCACTTCCGGACCATTCCGGAGCTCCTCGCCATGTCCGGGATCTCATCCGGGACTCCGAACAACCTTCGGTAACCACATACTATTTCCCTATAACCCTAGCGTCACTGAACCTTAAGTGTGTAGACCCTACGGGTTCGAGAACCTTGTATACATGACCGAGACACCTCTCCGGCCAATAACCAACAGCGGGATCTGGATACCATGTTGGCTCCCACATGTTCCACGATGATCTCATCGGATGAACCACGATGTCGAGGATTTAATCAATTCTGCATTCAATTCCCTTTGTCCAGCGGTATTGTACTTGCCCGAGATTCGATCGTCGGTATCCGATACCTTGTTCAATCTCGTTACCGGCAAGTCTCTTTACTCGTTCCGTAACACATCATCCCGTGATCAACCCCTTGGTCACATTGCGCATATGATGATGTCCTACCGAGTGGGCCCAGAGATACCTCTCCGTCACACGGAGTGACAAATCCCAGTCTCGATTCGTGCCAACCCAACAGACACTTTGGGAGATACCCGTAGTGTACCTTTATAGCCACCTAGTTACGTTGTGACGTTTGGTACACCCAAAGCATTCCTACGGTATCCAAGAGTTGCACAATCTCATGGTCTAAGGAAATGATACTTGACATTAGAAAAGCTTTAGCATACGAACTACATGATCTTTGTGCTAGGCTTAGGATTGGGTCTTGTCCATCACATGATTCTCCTAATGATGTGATCCGTTATCAACGACATCCAATGTCCATGGTCAGGAAACCGTAACCATCTATTGATCAACGAGCTAGTCAACTAGAGGCTTACTAGGGACATGGTGTTGTCTATGTATCCACACATGTATCTGAGTTTCCTATCAATACAATTATAGCATGGATAATAAACGATTCTCATGAACAAGGAAATATAATAATAACCAATTTGTTATTGCCTCTAGAGCATATTTCCAACACCAATAGCCATGTGCACCCTGTGGTCCGTATGGCTCAGTAAGGACCACGTATGGATCCATGTAGACACTCTGAAGATGACCTGCAAAAAATTAGTAATGTTTTGTCTGTTAAAGGCTACATCATTCCGACAATTCCATATCGCCCAAAGCAACGCACATGCTCCGACTCTGATTTGTGCAGCTATCTGAGGTGCCACCCCATTCAGCCAGTCATGAAAAAACTGTGATATTGAAGTTGGCGGAGTGATGTTAAAAGCAACATGAATAGTTCTCCAAAGTAATCTAGCAATCGGACATTTAATAATTAGATATTCAATTGTTTCATTCTAGTCACAAAAGCAACATCGTTGACTCCCTTCCCAATTGAGTTTGGCTAAATTATCTTTGGTTAAGATTACACCTTTGTGAGAAAACCACATAAACACTTTTATTTTCAATGGCACATTAATTTTCTAGATATGGCCCGACCTTGGGATGTCTTCAGTATTGATTAAATCCGTATACATTGATTTAACCGTGAAAACACCTGACCCCGTTAACTTCCAACTTATCGTGTCATTGGCATTAGAAAGATTAATCTCCATTAACCTACGCACAAGATGCAACCATCTATCCCAGCATGGACCCACAAGTGCCCGTCGAAATTGAATATGAAGTGGAATGGACTGCAACACAGACACAACATAAACTTCTTTCTGTTGTGCGATGTGATATAAAACTGGATACTGTAACGCTAATCTAGTGCCCCCTAGCCAAGTATCCTCCCAGAATCGAGTTTGTTGCCCATTCCCCACTTTAAATGTCACTCTGTTAAAGAAAGCAACCTTTGTCCTCATAAGTCCTTTCCAAAAAGGTGAGTCCGATGGCTGTGCCGTTACCTGAGCCAAATACTTAGCGTATAAGTACTTGTTTCGAAGTAATTGCAACCACACCCCCTCAGTCTCCACTGAAAGGCGGTATAACCATTTGCTCAATAAGAACCTATTTTTCACTTCTAAATTCTCAACACCCAATCCACCCTGGTCATTTGGTCTACAAATCATCTCCCACTTGGAGAGCCTATACTTGGCCTTATTCTCATCAATTTTCCAAAAGAATCTGGATTGGTACAAGTCTAATCATTTCCGTACTCCTACTGGTACTTCAAAGAAAGGGAGGAGGAATATTGGCATGCTCGTTAGCACCGAATTAATAAGAATTAGCCTTCCTCCGTACGGCAAAAGTTTACCTTTCCAGCAACTATTTCTTCTCAAACCGATCCTCAATACATTTCCATTCTTTATTAGTAAGTTTGCGATGATGAATTGGTATCCCTAGATACGTAAAGGGAAGCACACCTAATTCACACCCGAACAACTGTTTATATTGTTCTTGCTCCTCCTTGGCGCGTCCAAAGCAGAACAATTCACTCTTATTAAAATTAATCTTGAGGCCAGGCAGTTGTTCGAATAAGCAAAGAACTAACTTCATGTTCCTTGCTTTCGCGAGGTCATGCTCCATGAAAATAATTGTATCGTCTGCGTATTGTAGGATAGATACCCCACTATCAACTAGATGTGGGATAAGACCACCTACCTGACCATCTTGTTTTGCTCTGTTAACAAGCACTGTCAACATATCAACCACAATATTAAAAAGGATCGGTGACATGGGATCACCCTGTCTTAATCGTTTAAGAGTTTGAAAGTAATGACCAATATCATCATTAACTTTAATACCAACGCTCCCTCCATACACAAAGGATTCGACCTATTTTCTCCAAGCTTCGTCAAATCCTTTCATGTGCAACGCTTGTTGCAAAAAGGCCACTTGACTTTATCTTAGGCCTTTTCAAAATCCACCAGTTTTTTCGAGTGGATTTCATGAAGGGTCTCATGCAAGACAACCACCCCCTCTAGGATATGTCGTCCTGGCATGAAAGCGGTATGTGTTGGCTGCACCACACTGTGCGCAATCTGTGTGAGACGGTTTGTGCCAACCTTCGTGAAAATTTTAAAGATCACATTGAGCAAACAGATCGGCCTGAATTGCTCAATGCGGACCGCTCCCTCCTTCTTTGGCAGCAAAGTAATAGTCCCAAAGTTTAATTTGAAAAGTTGCAGGTGTCCATTAAAGAGATCATTGAACATAGGCATGAAGTCACCTTTAATGATACCCCAACACTTCTTCTAAAATTCCACTGGAAAGCCATCCAGACCAGGAGCTTTGTTGTTTTTCATTTGAGTAATCGCTTCATACACCTCCTTCTCCGAAAAAGGGGCTGTGAGAATCTCATTCTCATCATCTCGAAGTTGAGGTATGTCATCAACTCTGTCCTCATCCAGGTTGACAAAATTCTCAACTGGAGCCCTGAATAATTGTTTATAGAAATTAGAGATGTAAAGCTTAAGGTTCTCATGACCTACAATCGTTCCCTCATCCTGTTCAAGTTGAATGATTTTCTTTTTCCTATGTTTTCAATTAGCAATCATGTGGAAAAATTGAGTGTTGTTATCCCCTTAAACCACTTGGCGTACTTTTGCTCTACGCGCCCACTTCATTTCTTCCTCTCTAAGAAGCTTTGCCAGACTGACCTCAGCCTCTCTCTTAGATACTCGGTCATCTATGGCTAGAGGCACACTCTCTGCCTTAATATCAAGATCATCAATCAACTTGAGAAGTCTCTCCTTCTCAAGTCTATAAGTTCCACTATTATTCTTAGCCCAGCCTCTAAGGATCTGTCTAAGATGTCTAATCTTGTATTGCCATCTTTCCTCCGTAGAGGCACCTCTTTGCTCAGCCGCCCACTCCCTTGCTACCAACTCAAGGAAGTCCTCTCTCTCGAACCACACATTTTTGAAAGATAAAACACTCTTATTTCCCAAGTGAGTCGCCTCACCTGAATCAACAAGAAGTGGCGTGTGATCAGAAACTCCTCTAGGCATTGCCTGCAGTGACACTAGAGGAAATTTTTGTTCCCACTCAACACTCATGAGAACCCAATCCAGCTTTTCATAAGTCGGGGTAGGAAGATTATTTGCCCAAGTAAATTGCCTACCAGTGAGCGCAATCTCACGTAGGTCCAAACTTTCAATAATCGCGTTAAACATAAAGGACCATCTGGCATCAAAATTATCACTGTTTTTCTCCTCTCTTCTTCTAATGATGTTGAAATCCCCACCTACCAGAATGGGTAGAGTCTCCCCTCCACAAATTCTAGCAAGATCGGCAAGAAAGTTCGGTTTGAGTTCCGGTTGTGCCACGCCATACACAGCCACAAGAGCCCATCTGAATCCGTCCACCTTAGACTGAACATGGAATTTAACAGCGAAATCTCCCAAGAAAACATTTAGCACCTCAAGAGTCTCACAATTAACTCCAAGGAGAATCCCACTTGATCTTCCCCGAGGTGGCAAGCAATGCCAGTCAAAATCCAACCCCCTGACATCGTCCCCAAAAATTGTGATGTGAAATTATCACGTCCTGTCTCTAACAGTGCGACAAAATCCAACTTGTGTTCCCTGGAAGCGTCAGCTAGAAATCTTCGTTTAGCCAAGTCCCTCAGACCTCTGCTATTCCAGAAGATACCTTTCATTTTTCATCATGAAATTTCTTTCTAGCTCTAACTCGAGCACTTCGCCGTACCGCAGAAAGATCATAATTCTTCTGCCGTTTACGCCTAGGTGCTGCCGGTTCGAGTTCACAATCCGCATGACCGTGCTCGTTGCCAAGACCATCATATGGTTGTAGATCGGCCGCATGCCCATCCACATCCATGTTCTCCCCTTCTAGAAAATTACTCGGGACTAAATCCTCACATAACACATCCAATTCATTAACTCCTAGTTCATTAATTTCGCTTTCTTTCATTGGTTTGACAGCTGCTATGATTTTAAGCATATTAAGTGCGCGATCAGCCTCTAGATCAAGTAAATCGTTAATGGAAGTTGCAACCTCACTATTGCTACTCCCCAAGAAATAGCTAAACTATCAGCCCAATGCATAATATCATTCTCGGAAAAATGCAAAACTGAAAACTCAGTGTTAACTGACAAAGCTGAAATGGCCTCGACATCTCGAATCTTGGCAGCCCGCATGGCTCTCCCCATCTGAAAGTCATCTGCGTCCGGCTGCTCCTGGATGCGCCTGCTGGTCCGTCTCCCCCCAGATGTCGGATCAGGTATACCACCAAATGCCACCACCTCCTCAACCGAAGCCTCCAGTCGGTCAGCAGTGTGTGGCTGGACATAAGTCTCCAAAGGCAACACTCGCGCCGCCTCCCGTGGTGGGAGTGATTCCATCTGAATCCGCGAAGCAACATCCTCCTGTGCGGGTGTCACCGCCTGCATAGGCAATGGAGAAGAAATCCGAACCACAACCGATGTCGGGCGCTCGCCCACCGAAGATAACTCTCCCACCATGTCCACCTCCTATGTTAGTATAGGAGACCTATCCTTAGTGTTGTCCGAAGAGATCATAGCACCCTTAGTCACATAAGGGGTAACCACCCGCCTGGAGCTCCCCCCCTGCGTCGACTTCGGGGGTGAACACAAACTGGCGCGTCCCATCGCATAAGAGAAGCGAACGGGTGACAACGGAGGTAACTCACTCTCCGTCGGGTCTGTACTGTCCATCTTATAAGCCCATAGGCGAGCAGGCACCGAAGCCACCCCAAAAGAACCGAATCGAAGCTCGGTCATGGGCGTGGACACGGAAACTGGAGCTGCCGTTCCTAGCGTAGAGGCCGACTGTTCAGTTCCCCCAAATGAGGGAGGCGGATCTCCTCTCTTATCCTGGTCCATCAAATCATCCCGACGCCCATCAAAATCATCCATGCCGTCCCCTGGTCCCCTAGCTCTATCCTCATCCAAAGCCATAGGATGGCCCTCAAGCACTAGTTTCAGATCATATCCCAAACCAGCATAAAACCACGTTAACATAGTAGGCACCAAATCCACATCAATCACCCCAACTCGCAGCCGTGCAATCCCATGCTTACGTGTGAAATCCATGTCCACCTCTTGAGTTTTACCAATCAGCGAGCCCAGACTCACCACCACAAGATACTCATTAAGTGCTTTAGGAGGAACACCCGAGAATCTCGCCCAGATTTTCTTAAGAGGAACCCCGGCCAGCTCATTTTGTTTCCACTCATCAAACTCAATGAGACAAGGGCTGCCCAGAACCATGCAAATGCCAAAGTTGTTGATCCTATCTAGATCAACCTTAGTTGGGTAATCAACCTTGTACACTTGATCTCCAATCCTCTCTAGAGCCCACTAAAAAGAACTAGATACCAGCCATCTAAGTTGAGCAATAATCTGATCCTCAGCCAAAGTACCATGTGTAACTGTAATCAAGCCCGTCCTGGCATTCTCCAAACGAGGCCTACAAGAATGCATCACAGGCATCTCCATAAATAGATACCATTGGCACCAGTACAGACAAAAGCGGACACTCCGTGTCATGTTTTGGCTTCTGACATATGTTGCACAAATCTGTGGTACATCCAACTGAAAAGTGACCAGGCTCGCCACATCGGTAGCAGTACAATTTCTCTTTCTTGCGCTGATTTGTTTTATCACCCTTTTCCGCAGCGTTCTTCACCTTTTCGACTGGAACGGCGGCAAGGGCAGCCACTGCAGCCATGGCCTTCCCCGGCAGCCTTGTCGTGCCATCCGCAGACGTTACCGTCACTGCCGTCGAGCTCGTAGCAGCCGTCGAACCCGCATCAGTTGCACCAACCACGGGCACCACCGCTGCCGGCTGAGTCCCTGTTGATGCCGCGTCCACCGGTGGCCGCAAAGTGGCATCCGCCACCGCCGATGGAGTCACCAACGCAGGATCACGCCACGGCGGAGGATCCCTCCTCGGAGGGCGTTTGTTCCGGCCCCCAGTCCTCCCGAATCGCCTGCCTGCCAGACCACCCCGACGCGGCTGGTACTGCTGCGGGCCAACAGGTCCCTCGACGAACCCTCCGACAGGACCCTGGAAGCCAACATAGTCATCAGGTGCCACTCTCTGTCTAGCTGATGAAGAACTAGCAAACTGCCCGTCACCATAGGCCCCGTAACCGTCATCACCCCATTGGCGATTCCAGTTCGAGCGACCGCCATTATAGCCGCCGCCACCGTAGTTGCCAAAACCACCATATCCTCCACGGCCACCTCCGTCATGTTTCTCAGGTCGTGTCAGCACGCCAACTTGCCGGCCAATGGCTACCTCCTACGCCGCCCCGCCGTTTGGCGCGCCATGACCCCCCGTGGCTCCGCCGCGATTGCCCTCGGCGTCGGGACGCCCCTGCATGTTGCCGTCGGCGGTCCGCTGGGGAGGCCAGTCGCCGCCACCTCCCGACCTCATCACCATGGAGGCAAAAGATCGCGAATCCCCCGCCGTCGTTGACAGCCAGACTCTCGGCGCCTTACCTTTTCCAATCGAACGAAACCCGAGTGAAGGACGCAGGGGTCGTACCCTAGTAAATGCCATGTTGGGCTGAGTGCACGTCAGGCCCTCCTCATGCAGCGCCAGAGGGCTAACCATGTTGGGTCGGGAACCTCCCAGGCCCGACACCGCCGGCACACTCGAGCCATCTCGCCTCGCCAGTGTGCAGTCCTCCTCTTGCCCTTGTGTTAGCTCATTATGTGTTGCATGCCCTGAGTCCAACGAAGAATTCGGCCCAATCAAGCCCATCAAAAATTTCAAACGATGTGATCTGATCACCTGTGAATTTGCCGGAGATCGCGGTGGCACCGTCTCCACCGGCGGTCGGCGTCCCTTCTTCCGATGAACCACCGTCGTCCACATCTCCGGATGTATCATGTCACATAGAGTGAGCTGAGGTAAACATACCTTGGGTATCGGCTCGATCCATGGGTGAATAGACCTCGTCGGCATCCGCCGCTGCGTGACCCCCCGGATTACCTCGTCGCCCTCCATCTCCTGCAATCCAACCCTCGCCGAATAATCTGCGGGCAGACTATATGATTTTGTAGGGATGAGCTTTCTTTGGTTGTGTTATTTTGATAAGACATAATTGCTTGGTTAGTATGCTTGAAGTATTATTGTCTTAATATCAAATGATAGACTATTGCTTTGAATCACTCGTGTCTTAATATTCATGCCATGATTAGATTATGTGATCAAGATTATGCTAGGAAAAGAAGGCGAATAAAACAACAAGGGTGAAGTGGGGGAGAGGAAAACGAGAGGCAATGGCAAATAATGTAATGCGAGGGATAAGAGTTTGTGATGGGTACTTGGTATGTCTTGACTTGTCTTGGCGCGAATCTCCCCGGCAACGGCGCCAGAAATCCTTCTTGCTACCTCTTGAGCACTGCATTGGTTTTCCCTTGAAGAGGAAAGGGTGATGCAGCCAAGTAGCTTAAGTATTTCCCTCAGTTTTTGAGAACCAAGGTATCAATCCAGTAGGAGATCACGCTCAAGTCCCATGCACCTACACAAACAAATAAGAACCTCGAAACCAATGCGATAAATGGGTTGTCAAGCCCTTCACGGTCACTTACGAGAGTGAGATCTGATAGATATGATAAGATAATATTTTTGGTATTTTTATAATAAAGATGCAAAGTAAAATAAATGGCAAAGGAAATAACTAAGTGTGGGAAGATTAATATGATGGAAGATAGACCCGGGGGCCATAGGTTTCACTAGTGGCTTTTCTTAAGAGCATAAGTATTACGGTGGGTAAATGAATTACTGTCGAGCAATTGATAGAATTGAGCATAGTTATGAGAATATCTAGGTACTATCATGTATATAGGCATCACGTCCAAGACAAGTAGACCGAAACGATTCTGCATCTACTACTATTACTCCACACATCGACCGCTATCCAGCATGCATCTAGAGTATTAAGTTCATAAGAACAGAGTAATGCTTTAAGGAAGATGACATGATGTAGAGGGATAAACTCATGAAATATGATATAAACCCCATCTTTTTATCCTCGATGGCAACAATACAATACGTGCCTTTCTGCCCCTGCTGTCACTGGGAAAGGACACCGCAAGATTGAACCTAAAGCTAAGCACTTCTTCTCCCATTGCAAGAAAGATCAATCTAGTAGGCCAAACAAAACTGATAATTCGAAGAGACTTGCAAAGATAAACCAATCATACATAAAATAATTCAGAGGAGATTCAAATATTGTTCATAGATAAACTTGATCATAAACCCACAATTCATCAGATCTCGACAAACACACCGCAAAAGAAGATTACATCGAATAGATCTCCAAGAAGATCGAGGAGAACTTTGTGTTGAGATCCAAAGATAGAGAATAAGCCACCTAGCTAATAACTATGGACCCGTAGGTCTGAAGTAAACTACTCACACATCACCGGAGAGGCCATGGAGTTGATGTAGAGGCCCTCCATGATCAATGCCCCCTCCGGCGGAGCTCCAGAAAAGGCCCCAAGACAGGATCTCTTGGGTACAGAAGGTTGTCGAGGTGGAATTAGGTTTTTGTGGTGCTCCTGGATGTTTGGGGGGGGGTATGTGGATATATATAGGAGGAAGAAGTACGTCGGTGGAGCAACGAAGGGCCCACGAGGTGGAGGGCGCGCCCCCCTGCCTCGTGCCTTCCTCCCTTGTTTCTTGACGCCCACTCCAAGTCTCCTGGATCACGTTTGTTGAGAAAATCACATTCCCGAAGGTTTCATTCCGTTTGGACTCCATTTGATATTCCTTTTCTTCAAAACCCTAAAATAGGCAAAAAAACAGCAATTTGGGTTGGGCCGCCGGTTAGTAGGTTAGTCCCAAAAATGATATAAAAGTGTAAAATAAATCCCATTAACATCCAAAATAGATAATATAATAGCACGGAGCAATCAAAAATTATAGATACGTTGGATACGTATCAGGGGCATGCGTAGTAGTACTTTGCTTCGAGGGCTAATAAACTTTTGCAATAAGTATATGAGTTCTTTATGACTAATGTGAGTCCATGGATTATACGCACTCTCACCCTTCCATCATTGCTAGCCTCTTCGGTACTGTGCATTGCCCTTTCTCACCTCGAGAGTTGGTGCAAACTTCGCTGGTGCATCCAAACCCCGTGATACGATACGCTCTATCACACATAAACCTCCTTATATTTTCCTCAAAACAGCCACCATAACTACCTATCATGGCATTTCCATACCATTCCGAGATATATTGCCATGCAACTTCCATCATCATCGTATACATGACTTGAGCATTTATTGTCATATTGCTTTGCATGATCATAAGATATCTAGCATGTGTTTTCATGGCTTGTCCATTTTTTATGGCATTGCTATGCTAGATCATTGCACATCCCGGTACACCGCCGGAGGCATTCATATAGAGCCATATCTTTGTTCTAGACATCGAGTTGTAATATTGACTTGTAAGTAAATAAAAGTGTGATGATCATCATTATTAGAACATTGTCCCATGTGAGGTTATAAAAAAAGGCCAAAGAAGCCCAAATAAAAATGAGGCCAAATAAGCCCACCAAAAAAATAAAACAAAGAAAACAAAAACAAAAAAACAAAAAAATGAGAGAGAAAAAAGAGAATGGGCAATGTTACTATCCTTTTACCACACTTGTGCTTCAGAGTAGCACCATGTTCTTCATATAGAGAGTCTCTTGAGTTATCACTTTTATATACTAGTGGGAATTTTTATTATAGAACTTGGCTTGTATATTCCGATGATGGGATTCCTCAAATGCCCGAGGTCTTCATGAGCAAGCAAGTTGGATGCACACCCACTTAGTTTCCAGTTTGAGCTTTCATACACTTATAGCTCTTAGTGTATCCGTTGCATGGCAATCCCTACTCCTCAAATTGACATCAATTGATGGGCATCTCCATAGCCCGTTGATTAGCCGCATCGATGTGAGACTTTCTCCTTTTTTGTCTTCTTCACACAAACCTCCATCATCATATTCTATTCCACCCATAGTGCTATGTCCATGGCTTGCGCTCATGTATTGCGTGAGGGTTGAAAAGGCTGAAGCGCGTTAAAAAGTATGAACCAATTGCTCGGCTTGTCATCAGGGTTGTGCATGATTTGAATGCTTTGTGCGGTGAAGATGGAGCATAGCCAGACTATATGATTTTGTAGCGATGAGCTTTCTTTGGCTGTGTTATTTTGATAAGACATAATTGCTTGGTTAGTATGCTTGAAGTATTATTGTCTTAATGTCCAATGATAGACTATTTCTTTGAATCACTCGTGTCTTAATATTCATGCCATGATTAGATTATGTGATCAAGATTATTCTAGGTAGCATTCCACATCAAAAATTATCTTTTTTATCATTTACCTACTCGAGGACGAGCAGGAATTAAGCTTGGGGATGCTGAAACGTCTCCGTCGTATCTATAATTTTTTATTGTTCCATGCCAATATTCTACAACTTTCATATACTTTTGCCAACTTTATACTATTTTTGAGACTAACATATTGATCCAGTGTCCAGTGCTAGTTCATGTTTGTTGCATGTTTTTTTGTTTCGCAGAAAATCCATATCAAACGGAGTTCAAATGGGATAAAAATGGACGGAGAATAAATTTGGAATATTTGTGAAATATGGGAAGAAGAATCAATGCGAGACGGTGCCCGAGGGGCCACGAGGCAGGGGGCGCGCCCCTGACCCTCGTGGGCCCCCCATAAGGCGGTTGCAACTCCTCTTTGGCTGTAAGAAAGCTAATTTTTGGAGAAAAATCTGGGCGAAGGTTTCAATCCAATCGGAGTTACAGATCTCCGAATATATAAGAAACGGTGAAAGGGCAGAATCCAAGAGCGCAGAAACAGAGAGAGACAGAGAGACAGATCCAATCTCGGAGGGGCTCTCGCCCCTCCCATGCCATGGAGACCAAGGACCAGAGGGGAAACCCTTCTCCCATCTAGGGAGGAGGTCAAGGAAGAAGAAGAAGAAGGGGTGCCCTCTCCCCCTCTCTTCCGGTGGCGCCGGAACACCGCCGAGGCCATCATCATCACCGCGATCTTCACCAACACCTACGCCATCTCCACCAACATCTCCAGCACCTTCCCCCCTCTATCTACAGCAGTCCACTCTCCCGCAACCTGCTGTACCCTCTAATTGAACATGGTGCTTTATGCTTCATATTATTATCCAATGATGTGTTGCCATCCTATGATGTCTGAGTAGATATTCGTTGTCCTATCGGTGATTGATGAATTACTATGATTGATTTAATTTGCTTGTGGTTATGTTGCTGTCCTTTGGTGCCCATCATATGAGCGCACGCGTGGATCACACCATAGGGTTAGTTGTATGTTGATAGGACTATGTATTGGAGGGCAAGAGTGACAGAAGCTTCAACCTAGCATAGAAATTGATGCATACGGGATTGAAGGGGGACCAATATATCTTAATGCTATGGTTGGGTTTTACCTTAATGAACGTTAGTAGTTGTGGACGCTTGCTAATAGTTCCAATCATAAGTGCATAGAATTCCAAGTTAGGGATGACATGCTAGGAGTGGCCTCTCCCACATAAAACTTGCTATCGGTCTAGTAAAGTAGTCAATTGCTTAGGGACAATTTCGCAACTCCTACCACCACTTTTACACACTCGCTATACTAACTTTATTGCTTCTTTACCTAAACAGCCCCTACTTTTTATTTACGTGCACTTTATATTCTTGCAAACCTATCCAAAAACACCTACAAAGTACTTCTAGTTTCATACTTGTTCTAGGTAAAGCAAACGGTAAGCGTGCGTAGAGTTGCATCGGTGGTCGATAGAACTCGAGGGAATATTTGTTCCACCTTTAGCTCCTCGTTGGGTTCGACACTCTTACTTATCGAAAGAGGCTACAATTGATCCTCTATACTTGTGGGTTATCAGAGGCTGGTCAGGTGGGTGGCTTGGTGCCTCATCTAGTTGATGGAGGTGTGTCTATCCTATAGTACGCCGATGATACGATTATCTTTATGGAGCATGACTTGGAAAAAGCGAGAAATATGAAGCTGATGTTATGCTTATTTGAACAATTTACCGAGTTAAAGATTAACTTTCACAAAAGTGAATTGTTCTGCTTTGGAAGAGCCAATTAGGAACAAGAGGCTTATAGGCAATTGTTTGGGTGCAAAGTGGGGACCCTACCTTTTACGTATTTAGGTATACCAATTCACCATCATAAGCTGACAAATAGAGAATGAAAGTGTATCGAGGATCGCTTTGAAAAGAAACTGAGTTGCTGGAAGGGCAAGCTCATGTCATACGGAGGCCAATTAATTCTAATTAATTCGGTTCTCACGAGTATGCCTATGTTTCTCCTGTCTTTCTTCGAAGTCCCAGTTGGAGTTAGGAAAAGTCTGGACTTTTATCGATCCCGATTCTTCTGGCAGAGCGATGAACTAAAAAGAAAATACGGGCTCGCCAAATGGGATATTATCTGTCGACCAAAAGACCAAGGAGGTCTTGGCATTGAGAATCTTGAGGTCAAGAACAGATGTCTTCTCAGCAAGTGGTTGTCGAAGTTATCTGTCGAGACTGATGCCACTTGGGTGTAGATCCTCCGTAGTAAGTATCTTCACTCCAAAACTTTGTCCCAGGTGACAGCGAGGCCGACTGACTCACCTTTTTGGAAAGGGCTTATGAGAGTCAAATTAGTCTTTTTTAATAGGACAATGTTTATTATCGGCAATGGTGCTAGCACATGATTCTAGGAGGATACTTGGCTCGGAGAGACCCCCCTTGCACTTCAATACCTGTCTCTGTATCATATTGTTCAACGACGTGATGCTTTCGTTGCAACGGTACTTCAATCCATTCCCCTTAATATTCAGTTCATGAGGACGCTAGCCGGTAATCATGGGGAAGAGTGGCTCCATCTAGTGAGTAGACTGATGGAGGTTCAGCTGTCTCAATAGCCCGATCAATTACGCTGGAAGCTTACTAGGTCTGGAGAGTTTACAGTTAAATCAATGTATCTCAATGTTATCAATTCAAGCTATATTCCTAGTTCCAAATATGTTTGGATAGTCACAGTTCTTTTGAAAATTTAAGTGTTTATGTGGTTTGTACATAAACAAGTCATCTTAACCAAGGACAATTTGGCAAAGCGTAATTGGATAGGACCTACTAGGTGTAGTTTCTGTGATCGGGGTGAAACTATCAAACACCTTTTTGTTGATTGCCCGTTGGCTAAAGTTCTATGGCGGACGGTCCACATTGCATTTAACATTACTCCTCCGAGTTCTGTCAGCACGTTATTTGGAATGTGGCTTAACGGGATAGAGTCCGAAACAGCGAGACACATTCGCGTAGGAGTATGTGCTTTATTGTCGGCAGTCTGGAACTGCAGAAATGATTTGGTTTTTAACAGAACAGCAAATATTCATTTTTTGTAGGTTATCTTCCGAGCCACTGTGTTGATTCGTATGTGGTCGCTACTCACTCCGACGGAGGCCATAGAGCGTTTGGTTACTGGATCTATCCGGTGGGAGATGGTAGCACGGAATATCTTCAACCGGTTTGGATGACGGTCATGTAATAGGATATGCAATTAGTTTACCTATATTTCTTATGCCAGCCGGTTGTGGCTTTTTTGGCTAGTTTGTTATTGGCCCTTTGGCTCTTTGTGAGCTTTCCTTTACTTTTGTTTGAGACTTTAAGACCTTGTTGAACCTATTTGATTATTTATAAAGTTGGCCATATGCATCATTCTGATGCAGAGGCCGGGGAGCCCCCCCCTTCGAAAAAATTTAAAAACTAAACATTATCACAGGCATCTGGCCCTGTTGCTGCTTACCATAGTTATTGCCTTTTAGGAAAAAAGAAGTCACATGTGAATGTTACAAAATATGTTTCTTACACGAGTCCATGTATTATGCAGATTGGTGTAATAGGGGATATTATTCCTCCTGCACAAAGGACTGCATTCAATAGTGCTTATATTGCATATGAATTGATGGACGCGGATCTGCATCAAATTACTCGCTCAAATCAAGCTTTATCGAAGGAGCACTGCCAGGTACTTATTAGTTATCTCAATATGAAAGTAAAACCTTCTCATTCCCCCTTTGTAGGATAACTTCGCTTATGTAATTAGATTATTGTCTGGCTATGGAAATTCTTCTCTCTAGTATCTCATTTCATCAAATTCCTCAAGAACATCCTGTTTCATTTATTTTCTGTCTCGGCCCTCATACATACTTCTATTAGATATTAGTACTCTCGGAGCTAATGAGTAATAACTAAAGCCTCTCGACCTTTCTTCTTTTTCTGGTTGGCCTGAATCATCTTGCTCTTTTGCTAGTCTAGGACTATGTGCTAGTATAAAGTATAAACTATAAACATTGACCTTAGTGTTTGAATAACGGGGATACATTAGATGACTGTCGTTTGATGTTTCACTTTTCTGTAATACAATGGAAATTGGATTAGTACTCCGACATAGGTGAACTGTAATATACTAATATAGTAATATTAAATAAGTACCTTATTGTATTGCACCGCTTAGAAAGGATACAACATATTAGAACCTGTCAATGCACCACTGTACATTAGGTCGAGCAAAGGGAGCAGTTGGACAAGTTCATAACATATAGCACATGCCTGAGAGCTAACATATTAGTATACTAATCAACGCTAGCAATTCCTTTTTCTATCCTTTTTCAAACACACCCATGCATCGTCATTGCTAGGGGTGGTCACCTAAATAGAAGTATGGTCTCGATATCAGAGTGGTCACTTTTGTTAACAAAAACATGTCTTGCCAATATTGAATCATGTTCCATTGAAAAACATTGGATAATCCTTGGTGGAAAAGTTCCATTGAAAAACTGTTTGCCATAATATGCATGTACTGTCAGTGCATACTTGGGTTTCTATAGTACAAAAAAGTTAGCACTAGATCACACGTGAGATATAAGTGGATTTCTGGAATGATCACCTATTTCTCTTCGGTTGATCTTGTAATTTCCAGTTTCTTTTCAATCTGCAAAGAGAAAAGTCCAGAATTGAACCCTGAACTAACCAGTCGGTTTGGTTTACAACCCTCATCTTTGAAACCGGTTGAATTGCACCCTCAACTTACCACATAGTTTAAAAAACAACCCTTGACTTGGTTTTGAGCAGGTCAACCATTTTTGACCAAGTCATAGCTGACTGGACAGCCAACTCAGCAGGACACGCAAGCACACATCAAACCTGTTCCCCCTTTCTCTCTCTGCTCGTTCTACGACTAAGTTTTTCTACCGGTGCCGGCATGTACCGGTGTTAGATCCACAATTCCTCACTTTCGTCAAGATCTGTGCCGCCAGCGTCCGTATAAGTTTGTAATCCCAGCGGAAAACTTATACAATGGGAATACAACTGTGCAGTCTGACAAGTCGTATAGAATACAATCTAATGGAGCCCACCACTTGGGGATATTTATTCTTCTTATCCTTCTCGTCCAGACCTCCGTCTCCTCTGTTTCCCCCATTAAGATTCTCTCTCTCTCCGTCGCCATTATTTCTCCTCAAGTTCTTCCCGCAGTGTATGAGTAGACTGGTGAGTCAAGTTCTCTCTCTCTGCGTGGCCATTGGTTCTCCTCAAGTTCTAATTTCGACTGGTTTGTCCTCAAGTTTGCAATCTTAGGAATCTTATGCGTCAATTTGGTTATCAGATTTTAAGGCATGAAGCTACCGTAGACTAGATAAGATCTGATTGGAGACCGGAATCGTATAAAGCTACTGACTGGGATCTCTAGGTCCCTCTTTTTTCCAATATCTTAGCGGGCCATCAATCTGTTCGCCACCGAGGAAAGCAAAAAAGGTTAGTTTATCCCCTGCTATTTGACATCTTCCTTGTAGGATGTTGATCGTTTTCTGTTGTGTTATAAATTAATGCCCTGCTATTTACTGTTATGCAAGTTTATTGAATTATTATAGCACTGTCATTCTTTTATCTTATTTGGTTGGAAAGTACGAATCTTAATTTAACCTGTTGGAAAGCCGTTGAGGTTGTAGGTTAATATGGATAGTGAGAGGGACAGCATCCCGGGCGGTTTTATGGCACTACTAAACATGGTTGAGCACCCAATGTCAAATTTGAATCAATAGTAAGTTGACATACTTCATAATAAGTTTTAATATGTTTGCACCTAACTTCTAAATTTATTATTTCCAATTTTTCTTATTTAGTAACAAATTCATTATCAATTTAGGAACAATCTGAAGTCAGTACCCGAAGATAGTTCTTGCTTTTCTGATAGACCTTATTGCTCAGAAGACAATGATGTACTTTTGAGACCAAACTTAATGTAAAATACATAATTTCCATTATGACAACCCTTCGATGTAGTTTACATAAAATTATTGATGTACAGGAACTTGCAATCATGATTTCAAACAGGGTGGACACTTACGATTATGCTGATGACTCAAATGAAGTTCAGTCCCGTCTTGAATGTATCAAAGACACCATTGGAATTCCAGATATGATATCTGGGCCTGAAAATCTAGATCAGGACTACTTATTTTCTGCATACAATGTTCACACTGAGGAGTCTGATTCTAATGAATGATACCTTGAGTAAGTAAGAACTTTTCAATATATTTTTCCATACTTAATATGTATTGGGAGTTTGATTTATAGATGTTTATTTGTTTGGGATAGAGGAGGACAAGTTGGAGCAGTTGAACACGGAATTAGGAGTTTTTGTGAAGACACTTCTGTTCAAATGTTAAGGCCGGTTGTTGGTATGAAGTTTTCATCAAAGGCAGAAGCATATGACTTCTATAATACTTATTCTTGGGTGCTTGGTTTCAGTATTAGAAATGGTGATAATTTTATTAATTCCAAAGGCGTACAAACTATGCAGGAATTCATTTGCCAACGAGCCGTAAGTAAATTTTTAAAAAATGATCATTTTGTACTGTGCTGGATTTTTAAAACATAATTGTAGAATGTATTACTATGTTTAATCAAATTCAATCTGATACATCAATTTACTGTGCAGGGAATCAACAAGACTACTAAATATGCCACTACTAGATGTGGTTGCAAGGCAACACTCAGGGTAAATCTTAATGATAATTTAGAATGGTATGTCAAAGTTTTTAGGGAGGAACACAATCATCCCCTTGTGGAATCTTGCAGTGAGAAAAAGCACATGCATTCACATCAACATATTGACAAGCCAATCAGAGATTTAATAAAGAATCATCGGGAGAATAATGTATCACTCACAAGGGTTAATTCTACAGTAGCAGGTTTCTATGGCTCAACCAAGAAAGTACCATTCTGTAAGCGCAAGTTGCGTACTGTTTGTTCACAGATTGCAAGTGAAACCCTTCAGGACGACATTGCTAAGACACTGGAGAATTTCCGTGATATGATAGCAATGGACGATAGATTTGCTTTCTGTGCACAGGTGGATGATGACAACAGGCTAAAGTCACTAATGTGGACTACTGGGAGGAGTAGATCATTATATAATCACTTTGGAGATGCAATAACTTTTGACACTACTTATGGAACAAACATCTACAAAATGCCATTTGGTATGTTTGTAGGAGTTAGTAACCACTTTGAGAGTGTAATATTCGCTGGAGTGTTCTTGACTAATGAGAAGGAAGAGAATTTCTGTTGGGCTTTTAAGCAATTTGTTGTTATGATGGGTGGAAAACACCTAGTTACTATTCTTATAGGTACACAATACTTTTGAAAGACCTTTATGTCTAGCTTGTTTATTTCATGTTTAGTGTATGAGTTTCTTCACAAACTTAATTAAGTAATTTTCCAAGACTAAATTTTGCAATTATATGTTCTTAATACATTATTTTCAATCATAATTTATTTCAGATCAGGCTAGAGCCATTGGAAATGCAGTCCGGAAAGTTTTCACTCATGCAGAACATAGATGGTGCAAATGGCATGTTCTTAAGCGGGCTCATGAACTTCTTGGTGCTGTCTATAGCAAGCACAAAACATTTGCCGATGATTTCCATAAGCTAGTGAACCACATGCTAACTGTAGAAGAGTTTGAATCTGCCTGGAATTTCGTTACGGTAAAATATTGTTTGCAGGAACATCCTTTTATGACTAGAGCATACGAGTGTAGGCACAAATGGGCTAAACCATATTTTAGCAAAGTTTTCTGTGCTAGAATGTGTAGCACTCAACGTAGTGAGTGTGCAAACTTTATGCTAAAGATACATACTGTATGCAATTCTTCAACAAATGCATTCATTACCCAGTACACTAAGCTTATAGACGATCGTGAGAGTTGTGACGCAGATGCTGAAAGGAAAAACAAACAGGTGAAAATTTTGTAAAAATCCACTTTTGTACTATTTTATGATAGTAATTTGTTGCTATATGTATGTTTTGTTAAATTTATTCCAAATCTAATTTTCTGTAAATAATTGTAGAAAATAATTAAGGTCCATTTTGGATATCCAATGGAGAAGCATGCTTCAGTTATCTATACTGCAAAGGTTTATAATCTATTCAAGAAGGAGCTCATTAAGTCAACATCATACCTTGTGCTTCCTAGCATGGAGGAACATACTTTTGTTGTGAAGCACGTCCTGGCCGAGTCTAGGGAATCGTGGTCGAAAGTAATATACAAAATCAAAGTAGACGAGTCTATTGGATATTACACTAGTGAATGTGGACTTTACGAACATTTTGGTGTTCTTTGTAGCCACGTCCTAGCGGTATGAATCTCAGAAATTTGAATTGTTAAATATGATGTTATATCTGAAAGCAACTAATTTTGTTCGTTGTTGTTCTTTGTCCCAGATTTTTGTGAACCGAGGTGTCTGCAAAATTCCAGATTGTCATATAATGAAGCGGTGGACAAAGCAAGCAAGGTCATCTAGTTTCAACAATAAGTTGGAGAAGTATATCGGCGACACGAACGAGGAATCGAGATCATTTAGGCACAAGCTATTATATTTTGCTGCAATAGATATAGTGAATGAATCTGAAAATGATCAAGATGCTTTTGCAATTGCAAAGTCTAATTTTACTCGCTGCAAGAAGGAATTACATGAGCACAGACTTTCAAAGACAACTACATGCCAGGTCGGATATGGATCAATCCCTGAACATGAAGTAACTACACATTCTGTTGTTCAATAGGAAGTCAATGAAGTTGTTGATTCAGCTCTTCAAATAGTTGATACCGCAAACAATATTTCAATTCTGGTTTCTTCAATTCTTGCGCCTGCTATAATGAAGAAGAATGGTAGACCTTCAAATAAGAGGTACATGTCTAGCATGGAAGCAAACATCAAGAAGAAGAAACGTGGGAAAACACCGGACCAGAAGACCAAAAATCCAGGTGGTGTGTTGGGTGTTGTCTAGTCAAGGTTTTGCAGCAAATGTCGATCGCCAACACACACGATCAAAAATTGTCCTCAGTTATATTTACCTTAATGTTATTTGTTTTGGTTTTGTTGTTGCAATGAAACTACTAATGAAGTGTGTACTAATTAGAAACTTAAATGTATGAATCCCTGAACTAATTTTCTTGTTCTTACCATTGTTATTTATAATTGCCTTAGTAGTGTGTCGTTAATAAAAGTTTAACACATCGTACATATTTGGATTAACCTGAACGTTTTATTGGTGTGCTTTTATTTTTGAACGGTTTGTCATTATGCTATAGCGCCAATTATTTCAAATATTAAACTATTATGTATTGCATTAATTCTTTGTTACATTTCTGCTAACAGTATTAATCTTTTACTAATGTACAATTCCTTTTGTTAAGATTTTGTATTATGCATTTTGAATATATTTTTAAGATTAAACATTAATAACTATGTGTTCATTATTGTTTGATAAGGAGATCATGAATCATATATATTTTGATCTAGTTTTTGGTTATATCACATTTATAAGGTGCTTATTAACTTTCATATTTGAATAAAATTAATTTCCGTATACTTGTTTGTTTCATATTTCACTAAGATTGACTTCATTTCAATTACAGGGATTGATTTCTTGTAATGTGAAATGAACTAAAAACTTCAATTTCAATTATCAATTATATGAAATATCTTCTTAGGGCTGACATTCCTGAGGCCTGATTTTGACATCTATTAATATTTATAATATGTCATTACATTTATTTTTACAATACGAGCAAAAATAATTTTGTCAATAAAAGCTAATTCAATAAAGAACTACATTACTTAATTCCTTATGAAAATAACAACTAATTTCAACAGCCACAGATACATTTATTTTAATTACAATTATGCGTTTAGTTATGAATATTTTATAGTTCCGTTCAAAAATTGCAAATGGATATGAAATAAGATTCGAATCTGGAATGTTTTGACATTGTAGTACGTAGATTTTACTTACCTCTAATTGTAGTACGTACATTTACATTTATGAGTCAAATTGTGGAATATTAGAACAATTTTACAAATCATAAGTATTGATAGTTTCTAACTACATTGCCAATTGAAATATGAAATACATGAGAACGTACAATTATTTAATTCATTTCCTACTGTAGCCAAAAAATGGTGTGACGGGTTTATTTATTTTAGTGAAATACATTACATAAGAAGTAGCAGAAATGTTATAGAAACATTTACATATGAAGAAGCTGAAATGTTATAGAACCATTTCATATTGAGTCATTTGATTACACTCAATTTTCTGGACATAACGTTCGAAATGTAAGTACTTCACAATCCAAAATATGGTCTAATTGAAACCGAAGGTTAAATCCCCACAATTTTGACACACAAAATGACATTAGAGACAAAACTAAGATCTGAAATTTCAATGTCCCACAGTTAACTATCGTTTCTTCTCCTCTTCATTGATATTCCATCCGTGCCGATCCTATGCAGCAAGGAATGTTTTGATATTGAAAAATTGTTCCATGACGGAATTCGACATTGTAGTACGTAGATTTTACAAGTATGATAATGCAGATAGATCAACTAATTTCACAATTAATTGAAATCTGGAATGTTTTGCATATTTTTGTAATTTACATTTAATAAGTTTTGTAAATAATACTTGTCCTCGCGTCTCACTGAAATAAAGTACATAAATATCTCATACAAAATATTGAAATAGCACGTTCTTCCAATTGTGCAATTCAACTCTGGTGCTCTTCACCTAATCCTCAATTGTTTCTATGTAGGAAGTTGGAACCGTTCCATGGTTTCCTTTAATGGACAGCAACTCATACAACAACAATGGCTTGAATGACATTACGCTTTCCTGCACAAGAAGGAACATGTAATTAAATATTAGTGTGGTGCAACATATGGACAGAAGTTTTCTGTATTTTTATAATTACCTGTGTGTGGGTTCCAATAATGTTTTCTCCATGGAAATCACGAATTGATATAATCGTCACCAAACCAGTCATCACTGTAGTAAATTTTCATATTACTAAAACCTATAAATAAATATTTTTGGTAAATGCATTAGGAAAGTTCAAGCAATAGTACCTGTTAGCATCGTGAATAATAGGCTTCAAGTAATTTGTGTCCCATGTGGTAAAGTTAACTTCCCATCCAGAGTAAAGCTCTTTCACAACTGTTGTCATTGCGCAAAGAATTTTCTTGACGTTTGAATCATGCATCTTCTTTAGTTCATTTTCATTTGATCGTACATACGTTGGGTCAGCAACATGTACACATTTAAGCATCATGTCAAGGAAATAGGAGCACCATGTAACATTAACTAGAGCAGGAACTATAATCTGCAAAGAGAATAATAGTTTACTTAATATGACAAAAGTTTGTTCCTCATCAACTACTTTACCTTGTAAAAATTTAGCTTACACACACACACACACACACACAAATATAAACACATAATGGATGTGAAAATTCTTACGGTTCTGCACTCTGATATATCATATAATACTGCAATCTTCCTAAATTGGTCAAGCACAGAACGGCTGGACATAACATTCTCGTTTGCGAGGACCATCATCTGCATTCATTGTATGAAATTTCATTACGTATTTTATAATTTGACAAGATCAATGATTATGACTAATAATATAATGGTAATATATATAATTGTTTTGTTTCGGGAACTTACAGCGAAGTCATACTCCAGTATATGCCTACACTTTTGCTTCTTTGAAGTGCCATACATCAACGTTTCAAGTTGAACAAGTCTCCTTATACATAAATCAAATACTTCGTAGCTGAATGTTCTGAAGAGTACAAGTGTATCCTTCAATTCATTGCCTGTGACCTCGATGTACCTTGGTTCGTAATGTATTATCCAGCACCTGTTGTATAAAAAATGTATTATCCAACACCAAATGTGAGTATTATTGATAATTATTTATATTATGTATATGCCATTCTTTAAATGAAGTATACTTACACTTCATTTTCCTCTTGCTTGCTTTGTAGTACCCAATTTGATAATGTAGCTAGCATGGCTGATGATCTTTTTAGCATATTACTACCTACAAGAACATGATTAATTGCCAATGGACGGTTGCTTACTTTAATTTTATCAATAGGTGAGTCTGTGAACTCTGCTTCTAGTGCTCTTGCATTTAAGTTCAAGATATCTTCTCTCTGAAACAAACGGAATGCAATAGCTGTTTCGGACATCCGACTAGCCACTGTTGCTGATGAAAGTTGATTTGGTGGTGTTTGCACGTTTGGAAATTCTGCACATGTATTAGAACATGTTTTTTGTACTGCATTAGTTGGTGTTGTTGTTGCATCCATATTTCCTGAAAGAAATAATTTAAAGAATGAAAAAGCTTAAAATTTAGATATAAAGTGGAAACAACATATGTTATGACACCAAATGAATTATAGTTTATATAGTTGCACATATGTAACAAAAACAATTTATATGAACCATAGAAGTAGGTAACTTGAATATAATAAGTACAAGAAAAATAAAACATATATCAGTTCTGAATAATGCAGTATGACTTCCTATCTCTTACCAGTAATTCCAATTTGAAACATTTTGCTTCTAGATGAGTCCAGTTTTTTGGAAGTGCCTGAAACATTAATGAAAAAAACTGTTAGCATGTCTTAGTCAGTGCAGCACCTGGTTTTTTTACTTCAGAAGTACTTACAATCACTGTTAGAATCAGCTCCACTATATTCACTTCCAGAATGCTTTATACTATTTCTGGACTTGGGTGGACCTTCAGATTGAACTTCTGTCGCTGGGCTGTGGTCATGCAGCCTCTTCGCTGATTCAAGGTTATCATTTAAATGATTTCCAATAGATTGTCTATCTTTGTAGACAGATTTTCCCTTCCTGATTTCGCTAATTCAGGGTTATTAACATGACCGGCCAAATTACCAATTAGCTGTGTAATGGATTTAAACTCAGTCATATGTCTTACAATCCTAGCACTATGCCATTTAAGATCAATTATTTGAGGAACGGTTAGCTGATCAAATAAATAGTGTTAGCAAATATATTTGTTGCCGTAGAAATATTCACATTTTTGCAATTGTTAGAAATTCATACCTTCTTCGGTGTTGTTCCTTGTACATAAGAATCAAGGTAAATATTTAGTGGGCGCTTAGCATGACTTGTATTGTGTACTGCTGCAGGTTTGCTTGAAACTATGTTAGGTATAAATGGAGGTTTCTTCATGGGAAGAGTTGCAAATTTTGATGTACTTGCAGCCTGTTTACAAACAATATATTTTCTGTTCTTCAAGGACTTTAGCTGAGAATCATACAAAAACAATTTTGATTATTTAGACAAATTCAGACAAATATATGTGATACGTAACTACACAACATGTTTGTCATACTTTAATACATCTTTTCTATCTTTATTATATTGTAAAAAAAATATTTCAACATTGAAGGAATTTACTTTCTATTTCATTTCATAATGAAATATCAATTTTGTGCGATACAACATGTGTCTTGATTTCATTAATGTGAAACGTTTGTTTATTTTTCATATTTCATATAACATAATGCATGTTAGTGAAACATGTGTTTGTTTATACTTCTAGAATATTGAATATGCTAAGTATTAAATTCTTCCATATTAGTGAAACATATTTCATATTCCATATTTCACATTTAAAATAGAAAAGATATTAAGTTCAACAATAAGAGTCTTTTAAATCATTTATTTAGTTATACATCTTTTGGAAAGTTGAATATGCTAAGTATTTGATATGTCATTTATTTGGCATATTTAATATGCAACACTTTTGTTACAAATTGAATAAGTTATCTACTAACAGTTTAAATTTGAAACATCATATTTCAGTTCAAAGAAAAGATTCATATTATATTTTCAATTATGTTGCAATCACTTCTATTGATATTAGTATTTCATCTTTTGCAAACTTGAATACTGAAATTCATATTACATATATCTGACATATCTAATATCATAAGTATCATATTTCATTATTTGTATATATAGAATGTATGTATAAAAATTTTATATCAATATAGAAGGAATTAAGCTGAGAATGATAAATAAACAATTTTTTTAGCAAGACAAATTCCGAAAAATATATATGATACATTACTAATTATATTACAACCTCATTTGATCCGAATGAATGATCATCAGCCTTCTGCCTCACCAGTTCTATCATCTTTGACATCTTTTCACAGTCAAATGCAGAAATAGTAGGCACTACATAGTCAGGTATGTTTAGAGTTCCAAGATTGAGACTGTCCAAAACGAAAGCCTGTCATATATTTAATAAAGTACAACAATTAGTTTCCATGCATTAATAAATCATCAGACGCAGAAAATAATATAATATTTCAGAATCATGCTTCTTTCAATTACTTTACTCACCTGCAAAAGTAGTGCGCAACTTGAAACATATTTCACACATTTTTTGGTCTTCAGTTCATACTGAGCTTTTCTGGCTGCATTCATAATTTCATCAATTGCTGCTGAGCAAAGTTGTATGATGGTATTTCATTTGGTTTTAGTAGTGAACCCCAGAAATCTTTAGCTCCGTGATTTGCACTACTGCGAGCTATTAAGAAATATCCCATTATGAAGCAAACAAAAGAAGTCTTGAATTGGTCAACCTGTGTGGCATCCATACCATTTGGGTACTCCCTTGTTATTATTGTTTCGGCCACCTTCAAACTGTTCATTTCTTCAGGGTCATATGTAACAGATCCCATTGCCAGACGCAAGAATTCAATTTTCTCGTCTACTGATTGGCAGTCCAATCCTCTCAATAAGTTGGGACCCTTTGGTATTCTTAGAATTCTGTGGACATCCTAATCAGTTATTGTGAGGGAAACTCTATCATTGATTCTTATTGTTCTAGTATCAGGTTCAATGTTGCATAGCACCAGCACTGTGAACTTGCGATCTAACTTGTTTATTTGTGGAAGGTCCAACAAGCCTCCAAAATCCATATCTTTCACTATCTTCCTTTTACAATTGTCAAACTTGTTTATAATTGCGGCAAATTTTTTGCAAGAACTTCTAGGAGTTGCTGCATCACATTCTGAAGTGTCTGAATTTTTAGAATCATTGGACTTCCTATCTGAACTATGATCATATCCAGACATGTTCTACCAAATCCTACATACGGAGAGTAGGTACACGAGTTAATTTTTCTATTATAATAATTTATCTTTGACTTTGAAGAAACTTTATTTTATTAATTTCTTCAACTTGCTGTACTCCTATATGAAATGTAAAAAAATGCTTATAACATAATTTATTGTCCATATCACTTCTTTACCTATTGTTATACATGTTGAAGTAAAGTGTTTCTATATTTATATAACAATTTAATTCCAATGTGCAGCTAAATATATAATTTCACTAACTTTTGAAATGTATGCACACAACACATTTAGCAGTTAGTTACAAGAATTATATATACATATCATTATCTGTGTAGTTCTTAGTGTCTTCAATATATCCATGTATAATAATGTAATGTGATTTGTAATCACTATAATAGTGAAATTTGATTTTTAAGTGACACACAAAAAATATCAGACTTAATAATGCAAAACATGAAAACATATTCCAGCAAATGGTTCTAGTAGCTATAATCGAAACTATGCTAGTTAGCAAGAATTCAAGAAGTGTCCTTCCATGGTCCAACTACACATATTAGTATAGAAGAGATTGCATGATAAGGGTAACTGGTGGTCGTAGTAAAAATGAATTGCTTGGATGAACTGGAATAAAATTTTATAGATTGAACATCCTGCCTAACCTCTGATTATTGAACAATCCACTCCTTTTTTAGATCAGTAGAAGAAGAGTTGACATACTAATCCCCCAGATGATGCAGTGGAGATTGGAAGAGAGCTAGAAGGAGAACATCAATGGCGATTGACCGAGAGCTATGCGTGCTGATGCGGTGGAGAGCTAGAAGCAGAACATCAATGGCGAATGTCTGAGAGCTGTCCTAGTTGAGTGCTTCTCTAGCTGTGATATTGAGTTATGGGTAGAGGTAGTGGGAGAGATGGCTTGCATAGTACCACACGTGCTGTGACAGAAGTCATCCCCTCGGTCTACGGGATGGATTTGACAAGACACAATGCTCTCTTAATTGTTTGTACTATTCTGCAGCAGACATGTAAATTTTACACATTGGCCACCTAGTTAGACTAGATATGTAAAGTTCTGAAGATAGTATAATATGACATTAATAACAATCATGTGACAGAAACAAAGTAGACCAAACATTGAAACTACAAACTGTAAGGAGGTGTTATATGTTAAAAACATGTAGGAGTGAAATGAAAAAACACTCCCTGGATATTTTTTCTTGTATGGTTTCAAAATTGGGAGGTCCATTTTGGTGGGAAAACTACCTCTCGCAGGAGTAGTATAAGAGCAACGCTTACACTTGTACAGGTCCTCCTACCTCTCAAACTATTAGGAGACAATGAGCATGGATGAGAAGAATGGTGTTTTCCTCTCTTCCTTCACTGATGGCAGCAATGATCCGAATCAGATGGAAGGAAAAATTAGTTCATCCAAGGTACTTTGTATAAGCAGTTACTTGTTATGTTCTCATATGTGTTATTCGAAGATTCTTATTTCAGTATCAATTGGTGTGCATGCCAATATCTTCTTCTAATGTCTCATTTATGACACGTTAATAGATACTAGTGTAAAGTCGGGAAATAAATATAAGTTTATATAATCTGGTAAAAAACATAAGTAGTACATGAAGTGAACCATGAGTAGTTCATGATGTGAAATACTGAAATGTAGAGATAGTACAGCTAGTACATAGAAGGATGATCTAAGGTGCTGAATAATATTACAATCAGTGAAATATGAATTTCAGTGATAGTAAACACTAATGAATATCAGTAGAAGTGAAATACAAAAAAGTATTACGTAATCTTTCTTCTTTGAATCTGCACTAATTGATAGAAGTTGCTCCTTCGGCATCTTGTTCTTAGAAAGGAAATGGTTGTCCTTGTAACTTTTCTCTTCATTGGCATCTTCTAGTTTCACCAATGTATTTTCTAAGTCCAGATGTAGGCTTGCCAGGTAGTTCTTCATGGGAGTTCCATGTTCTGGATCAACCCAGCAGCTCCATGCACATTCTTGTCCCTGAATACAATAGCATTGTGGGAAAAGTAAGCATAAATATAGGAAGTTCACATTGCCGAGAGTGTGGGCTTAGTTGCTACTCCTTACATTTATAGGACAACCGAGGAAACGCCTACCGCCATGCTCGCTGCCCCATGCCACCCGGCGTGCAGGACCGTATCCATGGATGCATCAACGGAGAGTTTGCTGGTCAATCCCGTTCCAGCTTCCACCAGGTTGTGTTATATACATAACATCTTCATATACGACCAAACCGACACCCTAAACACAACATGGAAGTAAGCATGAAGTCATAGGAAACAAATCCTAAGAAGTTCTATTCGAAAATATAAGAACTTACCTGGTTATCCGCAGCAATGTTCATTCCTGAGATGTCCAGAGGTGGTGCAAACGAAGGCTGCTGCTTAGAGATTGGATTGCTGCATGTGCGTGTGCCTTTGTACAATGGGTGGTCTGTATAATATAGGCAGGCAATGTTCCACTTACACAAGCGTTGGTTTGTAATAAATGAGAAATAAATTCAAACATGTGGTTACACCGGTAGCATCCATTATTGCATCTGAACTAGTAGGTGAAAATTTGATGCATCTTATGTACTGTTGGTTCATATGACTGTCTGGATGCGAGATATGAAACAAAGGAGAACACACGTTTCATTAATACGAAATAAGAAATAAACTAAACATATTGAGTACTACTTACAATATTGTTAGTGATGTATTGTGATACATACATTGTACTAATATCCAAAATGTGCAACATGACATTTATTAAAAAAATATGTTATATGTAACTTGAAATATGAAATTAAATCGAACTGATTGCACCGTACTTCAAAATATCATATTCGGTCTTTTACGAACTGAAATATTTATGTTTCAAATTTGAGTAGTTAGGACATATGTTATTTCATTCTAAACATGTGAAAAATGAAAATTGTCCATAGAAGTGCAAATTTTAATATTATAAAATTTATATATGATATGCACACAATAGAATATTTCATTATTCATAAATTAAATTAAATAACAAATTTGAATAATATGACTAATAGATGAAATTGTGTTTTCACATGGTTCCTATTATGGAAATAATGCTATCTGAGATATTTTAAGAATCGCAATTCACTTTCATAATATGAATTCCATAATTCAATAGCAAATGTGAAATAAGAGATTTGAAAACGGTGCATATTTTAAACATCATATATTATTTGAAAATTTTGAGAAATATGTTATTTTGAAATAGGTTGGAATCATTGTTATATATTTACATGTATCATCTTTGATAGATATGGCCCGACCTTGGGATGTCTTCAGTATTGATTAAATCCGTATACATTGATTTAACCGTGAAAACACCTGACCCCGTTAACTTCCAACTTATCGTGTCATTGGCATCAGAAAGATTAATCTCCATTAACCTACGCACAAGATGCAACCATCTATCCCAGCATGGACCCACAAGTGCCCGTCGAAATTGAATATGAAGTGGAATGGACTGCAACACAGACGCAACATAAACTTCTTTCTGTTGTGCGATGTGATATAAAACTGGATACTGTAACGCTAATCTAGTGCCCCCTAGCCAAGTATCCTCCCAGAATCGAGTTTGTTGCCCATTCCCCACTTCAAATGTCACTCTGTTAAAGAAAGCAACCTTTGTCCTCATAAGTCCTTTCCAAAAAGGTGAGTCCGACGGCTGTGCCGTTACCTGAGCCAAATACTTAGCGTATAAGTACTTGTTTCGAAGTAATTGCAACCACACCCCCTCAGTCTCCACTGAAAGGCGGTATAACCATTTGCTCAATAAGAACCTATTTTTCACTTCTAAATTCTCAACACCCAATCCACCCTGGTCATTTGGTCTACAAATCATCTCCCACTTGGAGAGCCTATACTTGGCCTTATTCTCATCAATTTTCCAAAAGAATCTGGATTGGTACAAGTCTAATCATTTCCGTACTCCTACTAGTACTTCAAAGAAAGGGAGGAGGAATATCGGCATGCTCGTTAGCACCGAATTAATAAGAATTAGCCTTCCTCCGTATGGCAAAAGTTTACCTTTCCAGCAACTTAATTTCTTCTCAAACCGATCCTCAATACATTTCCATTCTTTATTAGTAAGTTTGCGATAATGAATTGGTATCCCTAGATACGTAAAGGGAAGCACACCTAATTCACACCCGAACAAATGTTTATATTGTTCTTGCTCCTCCTTGGCGCGTCCAAAGCAGAACAATTCACTCTTATTAAAATTAATCTTGAGGCCAGGCAGTTGTTCGAATAAGCAAAGAACTAACTTCATGTTCCTTGCTTTCGCGAGGTCATGCTCCATGAAAATAATTGTATCGTCTGCGTATTGTAGGATAGATACCCCACCATCAACTAGATGTGGGATAAGACCACCTACCTGACCATCTTGTTTTGCTCTGTTAACAAGCACTGTCAACATATCAACCACAATATTAAAAAGGATCGGTGACATGGGATCACCCTGTCTTAATCCTTTAAGAGTTTGAAAGTAATGACCAATATCATCATTAACTTTAATACCAACGCTCCCTCCCTACACAAAGGATTCGACCTGTTTTCTCCAAGCTTCGTCAAATCCTTTCATGTGCAACGCTTGTTGCAAAAAGGCCACTTGACTTTATCTTAGGCCTTTTCAAAATCCACCAGTTTTTTGAGTGGATTTCATGAAGGTTCTCATGCAAGATAACCACCCCCTCTAGGATATGTCGTCCTGGCATGAAAGCGGTATGTGTTGGCTGCACCACACTGTGTGCAATCTGTGTGAGACGGTTTGTGCCAACCTTCATGAAAATTTTAAAGATCACATTGAGCAAACAGATCGGCCTGAATTGCTCAATGCGGACCGCTCCCTCCTTCTTTGGCAGCAAAGTAATAGTCCCAAAGTTTAATTTGAAAAGTTGCAGGTGTCCATTAAAGAGATCATTGAACATAGGCATGAAGTCACCTTTAATGATACCCCAACACTTCTTCTAAAATTCCACTGGAAAGCCATCCAGACCAGGAGCTTTGTTGTTTTTCATTTGAGGAATCGCTTCATACACCTCCTTCTCCGAAAAAGGGGCTGTGAGAATCTCATTCTCATCATCTCGAAGTTGAGGTATGTCATCAACTCTGTCCTCATCCAGGTTGACAAAATTCTCAACTGGAGCCCTGAATAATTGTTTATAGAAATTAGAGATGTAAAGCTTAAGGTTCTCATGACCTACAATCGTTCCCTCATCCTGTTCAAGTTGAATGATTTTCTTTTTCCTATGTTTTCAATTAGCAATCATGTGGAAAAATTGAGTGTTGTTATCCCCTTAAACCACTTGGCGTACTTTTGCTCTACGCGCCCACTTCATTTCTTCCTCTCTAAGAAGCTTTGCCAGACTGACCTCAGCCTCTCTCTTAGATACTCGGTCATCTATGGCTAGAGGCACACTCTCTGCCTTAATATCAAGATCATCAATCAACTTGAGAAGTCTCTCCTTCTCAAGTCTATAAGTTCCACTATTATTCTTAGCCCAGCCTCTAAGGATCTGTCTAAGATGTCTAATCTTGTATTGCCATCTTTCCTCCGCAGAGGCACCTCTTTGCTCAGCCGCCCACTCCCTTGCTACCAACTCAAGGAAGTCCTCTCTCTCGAACCACACATTTTTGAAAGATAAAACACTCTTATTGCCCAAGTGAGTCGCCTCACCTGAATCAACAAGAAGTGGCGTGTGATCAGAAACTCCTCTAGGCATTGCCTGTAGTGACACTAGAGGAAATTTTTGTTCCCACTCAACACTCGTGAGAACCCAATCCAGCTTTTCATAAGTCGGGGTAGGAAGATTATTTGCCCAAGTAAATTGCCTACCAGTGAGCGCAATCTCACGTAGGTCCAAACTTTCAATAATCGCGTTAAACATAAAGGACCATCTGGCATCAAAATTATCACTGTTTTTCTCCTCTCTTCTTCTAATGATGTTGAAATCCCCACCTACCAGAATGGGTAGAGTCTCCCCTCCACAAATTCTAGCAAGATCGGCAAGAAAGTTCGGTTTGAGTTCCGGTTGTGCCATGCCATACACAGCCACAAGAGCCCATCTGAATCCGTCCACCTTAGACTGAACATGGAATTTAACAGCGAAATCTCCCAAGAAAACATTTAGCACCTCAAGAGTCTCACAATTAACTCCAAGGAGAATCCCACTTGATCTTCCCCGAGGTGGCAAGCAATGCCAGTCAAAATCCAACCCCCTGACATCGTCCCCAAAAATTGTGATGTGAAATTATCACGTCCTGTCTCTAACAGTGCGACAAAATCCAACTTGTGTTCCCTGGAAGCGTCAGCTAGAAATCTTCGTTTAGCCAAGTCCCTCAGACCTCTGCTATTCCAGAAGATACCTTTCATTTTTCATCATGAAATTTCTTTCTAGCTCTAACTCGAGCACTTCGCCGTACCGCAGAAAGATCATAATTCTTCTGCCGTTTACGCCTAGGTGCTGCCGGTTCGAGTTCACAATCCGCATGACCGTGCTCGTTGCCAAGACCATCATATGGTTGTAGATCGGCCGCATGGCCATCCACATCCACGTTCTCCCCTTCTAGAAAATTACTCGGTACTAAATCCTCACATAACACATCCAATTCATTAACTCCTAGTTCATTAATTTTGCTTTCTTTCATTGGTTTGACAGCTGCTATGGTTTTAAGCATATTAAGTGCGCGATCAGCCTCTAGATCAAGTAAATCGTTAATGGAAGTTGCAACCTCACTATTGCTACTCTCCAAGAAATACCTAAACTATCAGCCCTATGCATAATATCATTCTTGGAAAAATGCAAAACTGAAAACTCAGTGTTAACTGACAAAGCTGAATGGCCTCGACATCTCGAATCTTGGCAGCCCACATGACTCTCCCCATCTGAAAGTCATCTGTGTCCGGCTGCTCCTGGATGCGCCCGCTGGTCCGTCTCCCCCAGATGTCGGATCAGGTATACCACCAAATGCCACCACCTCCTCAACCGAAGCCTCCAGTCGGTCAGCAGTGTGTGGCTGGACATAAGTCTCCAAAGGCAACACTCGCGCCGCCTCCCGTGGTGGGAGTGATTCCATCTGAATCCGCGAAGCAACATCCTCCTGTGCGGGTGTCACCACCTGCATAGGCAATGGAGAAGAAATCCGAACCACAACCGATGTCGGGCGCTCGCCCACCGAAGATAACTCTCCTACCATGTCCACCTCCTGTGTTAGTATAGGAGACCTATCCTTAGTGTTGTCCGAAGAGATCATAGCACCCTTAGTCACATAAGGGGTAACCACCCGCCTGGAGCTCCCCCCTGCGTCGACTTCGGGGGTGAACACAAACTGGCGCGTCCCATCGCATAAGAGAAGCGAACGGGTGACAACGGAGGTAACTCACTCTCCGCCGGGTCTGTACTGTCCATCCTATAAGCCCATAGGCGAGCAGGCACCAAAGCCACCCCAAAAGAACCGAATCGAAGCTCGGTCATGGGCGTGGACACGGAAACTGGAGCTGCCGTTCCTAGCATAGAGGCAGACTGTTCAGTTCCCCCAAATGAGGGAGGCGGATCTCCTCTCTTATCCTGGTCCATCAAATCATCCCGATGCCCATCAAAATCATCCATGCCGTCCCCTGGTCCCCTAGCTCTGTCCTCATCCAAAGCCATAGGATGGCCCTCAATCACTAGTTTCAGATCATATCCCAAACCAGCATAAAACCACGTTAACATAGTAGGCACCAAATCCACATCAATCACCCCAACTCGCAGCCGTGCAATCCCATGCTTACGTGTGAAATCCATGTCCACCTCCTGAGTTTTACCAATCAGCGAGCCCAGACTCACCACCACAAGATACTCATTAAGTGCTTTAGGAGGAACACCCGAGAATCTCGCCCAGCTTTTCTTAAGAGGAACCCCAGCCAGCTCATTTTGTTTCCACTCATCAAACTCAAGGAGACAAGGGCTGCCCGGAACCTTGCAAATGCCGAAGTTGTTGATCCTATCTAGATCAACCTTAGTTGGGTAATCAACCTTGTACACTTGATCTCCAATCCTCTCTAGAGCCCACTAAAAAGAACTAGATACCAGCCATCTAAGTTGAGCAATAATCTGATCCTCAGCCAAAGTACCATGTGTAACTCTAATCAAGCCCGTCCTGGCATTCTCCAAACGAGGCATGCAAGAATGCATCACAGGCATCTCCATAAATAGATACCGTTGGCACTGGTACAGACAAAAGCGGACACTCCGTGTCATGTTTTGGCTTTTGACATATGTTGCACAAATCTGTGGTACATCCAACAGAAAAGTGACCAGGCTCGCCACATCGGTAGCAGTACAATTTCTCTTTCTTGCGCTGATTTGTTTTATCACCCTTTTCCGCAGCGTTCTTCACCTTTTCAACTGGAACGGCGGCAAGGGCAGCCACTGCAGCCATGGCCTTCCCCGGCAGCCTTGTCATGCCATCCGCAGACGTTACCGTCACTGCCGTCGAGCTCGTAGCAGTCGTCGAACCCGCATCAGTTGCACCAACCACGGGCACCACCGCTGCCGGCTGAGTCCCTGTTGATGCCGCGTCCACCGGTGGCCGCAAAGTGGCATCCGCCATCGCCGATGGAGTCACCAACGCAGGATCACGCCACGACGGAGGATCCCTCCTCGGAGGGCGTGTGTTCCGGCCCCCAGTCCTCTCGAATCGCCTGCCTGCCAGACCACCCCGACGCGGCTGGTACTGCTGCGGGTCAGCAGGTCCCTCGACGAACCCTCCGACAGGACCCTGGAAGCCAACATAGTCATCAGGTGCCGCTCTCTGTCTAGCTGATGAAGAACTAGCAAACTGCCCGTCACCATAGGCCCCGTAACCGTCATCACCCCATTGGCGATTCCAGTTCGAGCGACCGCCATTATAGACGCCGCCACCGTAGTTGCCAAAACCACCATATCCTCCACGGCCACCTCCGTCATGTTTCTCAGGTCGTGTCAGCACGCTAACTTGCCGGCCAATGGCTACCGCCTGCGCCGCCCCGCCGTTTGGCGCGCCATGACCCCCCGTGGCTCCGCCGCGATTGCCCTCGGCGTCGGGACGCCCCTGCATGTTGCCGTCGGCGGTCCGCTGGGGAGGCCAGTCGCCGCCACCTCCCGAGCTCATCACCATGGAGGCGAAAGATCGCGAATCCCCCGCCGTCGTTGACAGCCAGACTCTCGGCGCCTTACCTTTTCCAATCGAACGAAACCCGAGTGAAGGACGTAGGGGTCGTACCCTAGTAAATGCCATGTTGGGCCGAGTGCACGTTAGGCCCTCCTCATGCAGCGCCAGAGGGCTAACCATGTTGGGTCGGGAACCTCCCAGGCCCGACACCGCCGGCACACTCGAGCCATCTCGCCTCGCCAGTGTGCAGTCCTCCTCTTGCCCTTGTGTTAGCTCATTATGTGTTGCATGCCCTGAGTCCAACAAAGAATTCGGCCCAATCAAGCCCATCAAAAATTTCAAACGATGTGATCTGATCGCCTGTGAATTTGCCAGAGATCGCGGCGGCACCGTCTCCACCGGCGGTCGGCGTCCCTTCTTCCGATGAACCACCGTCGTCCACATCTCCGGATGTATCATGTCACATAGAGTGAGCCGAGGTAAACATACCTTGGGTATCGGCCCGATCCATGGCTGAATAGACCTCGCCGGCATCCGCCGCTGCGCGACCCCCCAGATTACCTCGTCGCCCTCCGTCTCCTGCAATCCAACCCTCGCCGAATAATCTGCGGGCAGACTATATGATTTTGTAGGGATGAGCTTTCTTTGGTTGTGTTGTTTTGATAAGACATAATTGCTTGGTTAGTATGCTTGAAGTATTATTGTCTTAATATCAAATGATAGACTATTGCTTTGAATCACTCGTGTCTTAATATTCATGCCATGATTAGATTATGTGATCAAGATTATGCTAGGAAAAGAAGGCGAATAAAACAACAAGGGTGAAGTGGGGGAGAGGAAAACGAGAGGCAAATGGCAAATAATGTAATGCGAGGGATAAGAGTTTGTGATGGGTACTTGGTATGTCTTGACTTGTCTTGGCGCGAATCTCCCCGGCAACGGCGCCAGAAATCCTTCTTGCTACCTCTTGAGCACTGCATTGGTTTTCCCTTGAAGAGGAAAGGGTGATGCAGCCAAGTAGCTTAAGTATTTCCCTCAGTTTTTGAGAACCAAGGTATCAATCCAGTAGGAGATCACGCTCAAGTCCCACGCACCTACACAAACAAATAAGAACCTCGAAACCAATGCGATAAATGGGTTGTCAAGCCCTTCACGGTCACTTACGAGAGTGAGATCTGATAGATATGATAAGATAATATTTTTGGTATTTTTATAATAAAGATGCAAAGTAAAATAAATGGCAAAGGAAATAACTAAGTGTTGGAAGATTAATATGATGGAAGATAGACCCGGGGGCCATAGGTTTCACTAGTGGCTTTTCTTAAGAGCATAAGTATTACGGTGGGTAAATGAATTACTGTCGAGCAATTGATAGAATTGAGCATAGTTATGAGAATATCTAGGTATGATCATGTATATAGGCATCACGTCCAAGACAAGTAGACCGAAACGATTCTGCATCTACTACTATTACTCCACACATCGACCGCTATCCAGCATGCATCTAGAGTATTAAGTTCATAAGAACAGAGTAATGCTTTAAGGAAGATGACATGATGTAGAGGGATAAACTCATGAAATATGATATAAACCCCATCTTTTTATCCTCGATGGCAACAATACAATACGTGCCTTGCTGCCCCTGCTGTCACTGGGAAAGGACACCGCAAGATTGAACCTAAAGCTAAGCACTTCTTCTCCCATTGCAAGAAAGATCAATCTAGTAGGCCAAACAAAACTGATAATTCGAAGAGACTTGCAAAGATAAACCAATCATACATAAAATAATTCAGAGGAAATTCAAATATTGTTCATAGATAAACTTGATCATAAACCCACAATTCATCAGATCTCGACAAACACACCGCAAAAGAAGATTACATCGAATAGATCTCCAAGAAGATCGAGGAGAACTTTGTGTTGAGATCCAAAGAGAGAGAAGAAGCCACCTAGCTAATAACTATGGACCCGTAGGTCTGAAGTAAACTACTCACACATCACCGGAGAGGCCATGGAGTTGATGTAGAGGCCCTCCATGATCAATGCCCCCTCCGGCGGAGCTCCAGAAAAGGCCCCAAGACGGGATCTCTTGGGTACAGAAGGTTGCGGAGGTGGAATTAGGTTTTTGTGGTGCTCCTGGATGTTTGGGGGGGGGGGTATGTGGATATATATAGGAGGAAGAAGTACGTCGGTGGAGCAACGAAGGGCCCACGAGGGTGGAGGGCGCGCCCCCCTGCCTCGTGCCTTCCTCCCTTGTTTCTTGACGCCCACTCCAAGTCTCCTGGATCACGTTTGTTGAGAAAATCACATTCCCGAAGGTTTCATTCCGTTTGGACTGCGTTTGATATTCCTTTTCTTCGAAACCCTAAAATATGCAAAAAAAAACAGCAATTTGGGTTGGGCCGCCGGCTAGTAGGTTAGTCCCAAAAATGATATAAAAGTGTAAAATAAATCCCATTAACATCCAAAATAGATAATATAATAGCACGGAGCAATCAAAAATTGTAGATACGTTGGATACGTATCAGGGGCATGCGTAGTAGTACTTTGCTTCGAGGGCTAATAAACTTTTGCAATAAGTATATGAGTTCTTTATGACTAATGTGAGTCCATGGATTATACGCACTCTCACCCTTCCATCATTGCTAGCCTCTTCGGTACTGTGCATTGCCCTTTCTCACCTCGAGAGTTGGTGCAAACTTCGCCGGTGCATCCAAACCCCGTGATACGATACGCTCTATCACACATAAACCTCCTTATATCTTCCTCAAAATAGCCACCATAACTACCTATCATGGCATTTCCATACCATTCCGAGATATATTGCCATGCAACTTCCATCATCATCGTATACATGACTTGAGCATTTATTGTCATATTGCTTTGCATGATCGTAAGATATCTAGCATGATGTTTTCATGGCTTGTCCATTTTTTTATGGCATTGCTATGCTAGATCATTGCACATCCCGGTACACCGCCGGAGGCATTCATATAGAGCCATATCTTTGTTCTAGACATCGAGTTGTAATATTGACTTGTAAGTAAATAAAAGTGTGATGATCATCATTATTAGAACATTGTCCCATGTGAGGTTATAAAAAAAGGCCAAAGAAGCCCAAATAAAAAAAGAGGCCAAATAAGCCCACCAAAAAAATAAAACAAAGAAAACAAAAACAAAAAAACAAAAAAATGAGAGAGAAAAAAGAGAATGGGCAATGTTACTATCCTTTTACCACACTTGTGCTTCAGAGTAGCACCATGTTCTTCATATAGAGAGTCTCTTGAGTTATCACTTTTATATACTAGTGGGAATTTTTATTATAGAACTTGGCTTGTATATTCCGATGATGGGATTCCTCAAATGCCCGAGGTCTTCATGAGCAAGCAAGTTGGATGCACACCCACTTAGTTTCCAGTTTGAGCTTTCATACACTTATAGCTCTTAGTGCATCCGTTGCATGGCAATCCCTACTCCTCAAATTGACATCAATTGATGGGCATCTCCATAGCCCGTTGATTAACTGCGTCGATGTGAGACTTTCTCCTTTTTTGTCTTCTTCACACAAACCTCCATCATCATATTCTATTCCACCCATAGTGCTATGTCCATGGCTTGCGCTCATGTATTGCGTGAGGGTTGAAAAGGCTGAAGCGCGTTAAAAAGTATGAACCAATTGCTCGGCTTGTCATCAGGGTTGTGCATGATTTGAATGCTTTGTGCGGTGAAGATGGAGCATAGCCAGACTATATGATTTTGTAGCGATGAGCTTTCTTTGGCTGTGTTATTTTGATAAGACATAATTGCTTGGTTAGTATGCTTGAAGTATTATTGTCTTAATGTCCAATGATAGACTATTTCTTTGAATCACTCGTGTCTTAATATTCATGCCATGATTAGATTATGTGATCAAGATTATTCTAGGTAGCATTCCACATCAAAAATTATCTTTTTTATCATTTACCTACTCGAGGACGAGCAGGAATTAAGCTTGGGGATGCTGATACGTCTCCGTCGTATCTATAATTTTTTATTGTTCCATGCCAATATTCTACAACTTTCATATACTTTTGCCAACTTTTTATACTATTTTTGGGACTAACATATTGATCCAGTGTCCAGTGCTAGTTCATGTTTGTTGCATGTTTTTTCGTTTCGCAGAAAATCCATATCAAACGGAGTTCAAATGGGATAAAAATGGACGGAGAATAAATTTGGAATATTTGTGAAATATGGGAAGAAGAATCAATGCGAGACGGTGCCCGAGGGGCCACGAGGCAGGGGGCGCGCCCCTGACCCTCGTGGGCCCCCCATAAGGCGGTTGCAACTCCTCTTTGGCTGTAAGAAAGCTAATTTTTGGAGAAAAATCTGGGCGAAGGTTTCAATCCAATCGGAGTTACAGATCTCCGAATATATAAGAAACGGTGAAAGGGCAGAATCCAAGAGCGCAGAAACAGAGAGAGACAGAGAGACAGATCCAATCTCGGAGGGGCTCTCGCCCCTCCCATGCCATGGAGACCAAGGACCAGAGGGGAAACCCTTCTCCCATCTAGGGAGGAGGTCAAGGAAGAAGAAGAAGAAGGGGTGCCCTCTCCCCCTCTCTTCCGGTGGCGCCGGAACACCGCCGAGGCCATCATCATCACCGCGATCTTCACCAACACCTACGCCATCTCCACCAACATCTCCAGCACCTTCCCCCCTCTATCTACAGCAGTCCACTCTCCCGCAACCCGCTGTACCCTCTACTTGAACATGGTGCTTTATGCTTCATATTATTATCCAATGATGTGTTGCCATCCTATGATGTCTGAGTAGATATTCGTTGTCCTATCGGTGATTGGTGAATTACTATGATTGATTTAATTTGCTTGTGGTTATGTTGCTGTCCTTTGGTGCCCATCATATGAGTGCGCGCGTGGATCCAACCATAGGGTTAGTTGTATGTTGATAGGACTATGTATTGGAGGGCAAGAGTGACAGAAGCTTCAACCTAGCATAGAAATTGATGCATACGGGATTGAAGGGGGACCAATATATCTTAATGCTATGGTTGGGTTTTACCTTAATGAACGTTAGTAGTTGTGGACGCTTGCTAATAGTTCCAATCATAAGTGCATAGAATTCCAAGTTAGGGATGACATGCTAGGAGTGGCCTCTCCCACATAAAACTTGCTATCGGTCTAGTAAAGTAGTCAATTGCTGAGGGACAATTTCGCAACTCCTACCACCACTTTTCCACACTCGCTATACTAACTTTATTGCTTCTTTACCTAAACAGCCCCTACTTTTTATTTACGTGCACTTTATATTCTTGCAAACCTATCCAAAAACACCTACAAAGTACTTCTAGTTTCATACTTGTTCTAGGTAAAGCAAACAGTAAGCGTGCGTAGAGTTGCATCGATGGTCGATAGAACTCGAGGGAATATTTGTTCCACCTTTAGCTCCTCGTTGGGTTCGACACTCTTACTTATCGAAAGAGGCTACAATTGATCCTCTATACTTGTGGGTTATCAGAGGCTGGTCAGGTGGGTCTAGTTGATGGAGGTGTGTCTATCCTATAGTACGCCGATGATACGATTATCTTTATGGAGCATGACTTGGAAAAAGCGAGAAATATGAAGCCGATGTTATGCTTATTTGAACAATTTACCGAGTTAAAGATTAACTTTCACAAAAGTGAATTGTTCTGCTTTGGAAGAGCCAATTAGGAACAAGAGGCTTATAGGCAATTGTTTGGGTGCGAAGTGGGGACCCTACCTTTTACGTATTTAGGTATACCAATTCACCATCATAAGCTGACAAATAGAGAATGAAAGTGTATCGAGGATCGCTTTGAAAAGAAACTGAGTTGCTGGAAGGGCAAGCTCATATCATACGGAGGCCAATTAATTCTAATTAATTCAGTTCTCACAAGTATGCCTATGTTTCTCCTGTCTTTCTTCGAAGTCCCAGTTGGAGTTAGGAAAAGTCTGGACTTTTATCGATCCCGATTCTTCTGGCAGAGCGATGAACTAAAAAGAAAATACGGGCTCGCCAAATGGGATATTATCTGTCGACCAAAATACCAAGGAGGTCTTGGCATTGAGAATCTTGAGGTCAAGAACAGATGTCTTCTCAGCAAGTGGTTGTCGAAGTTATCTGTCGAGACTGATGCCACTTGGGTGCAGATCCTCCGTAGTAAGTATCTTCACTCCAAAACTTTGTCCCAGGTGACAGCGAGGCCGACTGACTCACCTTTTTGGAAAGGGCTTATGAGAGTCAAATTAGTCTTTTTTAATAGGACAATGTTTATTATCGGCAATGGTGCTAGCACATGATTCTAGGAGGATACTTGGCTCGGAGAGACCCCTCTTGCACTTCAATACCCGTCTCTGTATCGTATTGTTCAACGACGTGATGCTTTCGTTGCAACGGTACTTCAATCCATTCCCCTTAATATTCAGTTCATGAGGACGCTAGCCGGTAATCATGGGGAAGAGTGGCTCCATCTAGTGAGTAGACCGATGGAGGTTCAGCTGTCTCAACAGCCCGATCAATTACGCTGGAAGCTTACTAGGTCTGGAGAGTTTACAGTTAAATCAATGTATCTCAATGTTATCAATTCAAGCTATATTCCTAGTTCCAAATATGTTTGGACAGTCACAGTTCTTTTGAAAATTTAAGTGTTTATGTGGTTTGTACATAAACAAGTCATCTTAACCAAGGACAATTTGGGAAAGCGTAATTGGACAGGACCTACTAGGTGTAGTTTCTGTGATCGTGGTGAAACTATCAAACACCTTTTTATTGATTGCCCGTTGGCTAAAGTTCTATGGCGGACGGTCCACATTGCATTTAACATTACTCCTTCGAGTTCTGTCAGCACATTATTTGGAACGTGGCTTAACGGGATAGAGTCCGAAACAGCGAGACACATTCGCGTAGGAGTATGTGCTTTATTGTCGGCAGTCTGGAACTGCAGAAATGATTTGGTTTTTAACAGAACAACAAATATTCATTTTTTGCAGGTTATCTTCCGAGCCACTGTGTTGATCCGTATGTGGTCGCTACTCACTCCGACGGAGGCCATAGAGCGTTTGGTTACTAGATCTATCCGGTGGGAGATGGTAGCATGGAATATCTTCAACCGGTTTGGATGACGGTCATGTAATAGGATATGCAATTAGTTTACCTATATTTCTTATGCCAGCCGGTTGTGGCTTTTTTGGCTAGTTTGTTATTGGCCCTTTGGCTCTTTGTGAGCTTTCCTTTACTTTTGTTTGAGACTTTAAGACCTTGTTGAACCTATTTGATTATTTATAAAGTTGGCCGTATGCATCGTTCTGATGCATAGGCCGGGGAGCCCCCCCCCCCTTCGAAAAAATTTAAAAACAAAACATTATCACAGGCATGTGGCCCTGTTGCTGCTTACCATAGTTATTGCCTTTTAGGAAAAAAGAAGTCACATGTGAATGTTACAAAATATGTTTCTTACACGAGTCCATGTATTATGCAGATTGGTGTAATAGGGGATATTATTCCTCCTGCACAAAGGACTGCGTTCAATAGTGCTTATATTGCATATGAATTGATGGACGCGGATCTGCATCAAATTACTCGCTCAAATCAAGCTTTATCGAAGGAGCACTGCCAGGTACTTATTAGTTATCTCAATATGAAAGTAAAACCTTCTCATTCCCCCTTTGTAGGATAACTTCTCTTATGTAATTAGATTATTGTCTGGCTATGGAAATTCTTCTCTCCAGTATCTCATTTCATCAAATTCCTCGAGAACATCCTGTTTCATTTATTTTCTGTCTCGGCCCTCATACATACTTCTATTAGATATTAGTACTCTTGGAGCTAATGAGTAATAACTAAAGCCTCTCGACCTTTCTTCTTTTTCTGGTTGGCCTGAATCATCTTGCTCTTTTGCTAGTCTAGGACTATGTGCTAGTATAAAGTATAAACTATAAACATTGACCTTAGTGTTTGAATAACGGGGATACATTAGATGACTGTCGTTTGATGTTTCACTTCTCTGTAATACAATGGAAATTGGATTAGTACTCCGACATAGGTGAACTGTAATATACTAATATAGTAATATTAAATAAGTACCTTATTGTATTGCACCGCTTAGAAAGGATACAACATATTAGAACCTGTCAATGCACCACTGTACATTAGGTCGAGCAAAGGGAGCAGTTGGACAAGTTCATAACATATAGCACATGCCTGAGAGCTAACATATTAGTATACTAATCAACGCTAGCAATTCCTTTTTCTATCCTTTTTCAAACACACCCATGCATCGTCATTGCTAGGGGTGGTCACCTAAATAGAAGTATGGTCTCGATATCAGAGTGGTCACTTTTGTTAACAAAAACATGTCTTGCCAATATTGAATCATGTTCCATTGAAAAACATTGGATAATCCTTGGTGGAAAAGTTCCATTGAAAAACTGTTTGCCATAATATGCCTGTACTGTCAGTGCATACTTGGGTTTCTATAGTACAAAAAAGTTAGCACTAGATCACACGTGAGATATAAGTGGATTTCTAGAATGATCACCTATTTCTCTTCGGTTGATCTTGTTCCTTCCAGTTTCTTTTCAATCTGCAAAGAGAAAAGGCCAGAATTGAACCCTGAACTAACCAGTCGGTTTGGTTTAAAACCCTCATCTTTGAAACCGGTGGAATTGCACCCTCAACTTACCACATAGTTTAAAAAACAACCCTTGACTTGGTTTTGAGCAGGTCAACCATTTTTGACTAAGTCATAGCTGACTGGACAGCCAACTCAGCAGGACACGCAAGCACACATCAAACCTGTTCCCCCTTTATCTCTCTGCTCGTTCTACGACTAAGTTTTTCTACCGGTGCCAGCATGTACCGGTGTTAGATCCACCATTCCTCACTTTCGTCAAGATCTGTGCCGCCAGCGTCCGTATAAGTTTGTAACCCCAGCAGAAAACTTATACAATGGGAATACAACTGTGCAGTCTGACAGGTCGTATAGAATACAATCTAATGGAGCCCACCACTTGGGGATATTTATTCTTCTTATCCTTCTCGTCCAGACCTCCGTCTCCTCTGTTTCCCCCATTAAGATTCTCTCTCTCTTCGTCGCCATTATTTCTCCTCAAGTTCTTCCCGCAGTGTATGAGTAGACTGGTGAGTCAAGTTCTCTCTCTCTGCGTAGCCATTGGTTCTCCTCAAGTTCTAATTTCGACTGGTTTGTCCTCAAGTTCTCAATCTTAGGAATCTTATGCGTCAATTTGGTTATCAGATTTTAAGGCATGAAGCTACCGTAGACTAGATAAGATCTGATTGGAGACTGGAATCGTATAAAGCTACTGACTGGGATCTCTAGGTCCCTCCTTTTTCCAATATCTTAGCGGGCCATCAATCTGTTCGCCACCGAGGAAAGCAAAAAAGGTTAGTTTATCCCCTGCTATTTGACATCTTCCTTGTAGGATGTTGATCGTTTTCTGTTGTGTTATAAATTAATGCCCTGCTATTTACTGTTATGCAAGTTTATTGAATTATTATAGCACTGTCATTCTTTTATCTTATTTGGTTGGAAAGTACGAATCTTAATTTAACCTGTTGGAAAGCCGTTGAGGTTGTAGGTTAATCTGGATAGTGAGAGGGACAGCATCCCGGGCAGTTTTATGACACTACTAAACATGGTTGAGCACCCAATGTCAAATTTGAATCAACAGTAAGTTGACATACTTCATAATAAGTTTTAATATGTTTGCACCTAACTTTTAAATTTATTATTTCCAATTTTTCTTATTTAGTAACAAATTCATTATCAATTTAGGAACAATCTGAAGTCAGTACCCGAAGATAGTTCTTGCTTTTCTGATAGACCTTATTGCTCAGAAGACAATGATGTACTTTCGAGACCAAACTTAATGTAAAATACAGAAATTCCATTATGACAACCCTTCAATGTAGTTTACATAAAATTATTGATGTACATGAACTTGTAATCATGATTTCAAACAGGGTGGACACTTACGATTATGCTGATGACTCAAATGAAGTTCAGTCCCGTCTTGAATGTATCAAAGACACCGTTGGAATTCCAGATATGATATCTGGGCCTGAAAATCTAGATCAGGACTACTTATTTTCTGCATACAATGTTCACACTGAGGAGTCTGATTCTAATGAACGATACCTTGAGTAAGTAAGAACTTTTCAATATATTTTTCCATACTTAATATGTATTGGGAGTTTGATTTATAGATGTTTATTTGTTTGGGATAGAGGAGGACAAGTTGGAGCAGTTGAACACGGAATTAGGAGTTTTTGTGAAGACACTTCTGTTCAAATGTTAAGGCCGGTTGTTGGTATGAAGTTTTCATCAAAGGCAGAAGCATATGACTTCTATAATACTTATTCTTGGGTGCTTGGTTTCAGTATTAGAAATGGTGATAATTTTATTAATTCCAAAGGCGTACAAACTATGCAGGAATTCATTTGCCAAGTAAGTAAATTTTTAAAAAATGATCATTTTGTACTATGCTAGATTTTTAAAACATAATTGTAGAATGTATTACTATGTTTAATCAAATTCAATCTGATACATCAATTTACTGTGCAGGGAATCAACAAGACTACTAAATATGCCACTACTAGATGTGGTTGCAAGGCAAAACTCAGGGTAAATCTTAATGATAATTCAGAATGGTATGTCAAAGTTTTTAGGGAGGAACACAATCATCCCCTTGTGGAATCTTGCAGTGAGAAAAAGCACATGCATTCACATCAACATATTGACAAGCCAATCAGAGATTTAATAAAGAATCTTCGGGAGAATAATGTATCACTCACAAGGGTTAATTCTATAGTAGCAGGTTTCTATGGCTCAACCAAGAAAGTACCATTCTGTAAGCGCAAGTTGCGTACTGTTTGTTCACAGATTGCAAGTGAAACCCTTCAGGACGACATTGCTAAGACACTGGAGAATTTCCGTGATATGATAGCAATGGACGATAGATTTGCTTTCTATGCACAGGTGGATGATGACAACAGGCTAAAGTCACTAATGTGGACTACTGGGAGGAGTAGATCATTATATAATCACTTTGGAGATGCAATAACTTTTGACACTACTTATGGAACAAACATCTACAAAATGCCATTTGGTATGTTTGTAGGAGTTAGTAACCACTTTGAGAGTGTAATATTCGCTGGAGTGTTCTTGACTAATGAGAAGGAAGAGAATTTCTGTTGGGCTTTTAAGCAATTTGTTGTTATGATGGGTGGAAAACACCCAGTTACTATTCTTATAGGTACACAATACTTTTGAAAGACCTTTATGTCTAGCTTGTTTATTTCATGTTTAGTGTATGAGTTTCTTCACAAACTTAATTAAGTAATTTTCCAAGACTAAATTTTGCAATTATATGTTCTTAATACATTATTTTCAATCATAATTTATTTCAGATCAGGCTAGAGCCATTGGAAATGTAGTCCGGAAAGTTTTCACTCATGCAGAACATAGATGGTGCAAATGGCATGTTCTTAAGCGGGCTCATGAACTTCTTGGTGCTGTCTATAGCAAGCACAAAACATTTGCCGATGATTTTCATAAGCTAGTGAACCACATGCTAACTGTAGAAGAGTTTGAATCTGCCTGGAATTTCGTTACGGTAAAATATTGTTTGCAGGAACATCCTTTTATGACTAGAGCATACAAGTGTAGGCACAAATGGGCTAAACCATATTTTAGCAAAGTTTTCTGTGCTAGAATGTGTAGCACTCAACGTAGTGAGTGTGCAAACTTTATGCTGAAGATACATACTGTATGCAATTCTTCAATAAATGCATTCATTACCCAGTACACTAAGCTTATAGACGATCGTGAGAGTTGTGACGCAGATGCTGAAAGGAAAAACAAACAGGTGAAAATTTTGTAAAAATCCACTTTTGTACTATTTTACGATAGTAATTTGTTGCTATATGTATGTTTTGTTAAATTTATTCCAAATCTAATTTTCTGTAAATAATTGCAGAAAATAATTAAGGTCCATTTTGGATATCCAATGGAGAAGCATGCTTCAGTTATCTATACTGCAAAGGTTTATAATCTATTCAAGAAGGAGCTCATTAAGTCAACATCATACCTTGTGCTTCCTAGCATGGAGGAACATACTTTTGTGGTGAAGCATGTCCTGGCCGAGTCTAGGGAATCGTGGTCGAAAGTAATATACAAAATCAAAGTAGACGAGTCTATTGGATATTACACTTGTGAATGTGGACTTTACGAACATTTTGGTGTTCTTTGTAGCCACATCCTAGCGGTATGAATCTCAGAAATTTGAATTGTTAAATATGATGTTATATCTGAAAGCAACTAATTTTGTTCGTTGTTGTTCTTTGTCCCAGATTTTTGTGAACCGAGGTGTCTGCAAAATTCCAGATTGTCATATAATGAAGCGGTGGACAAAGCAAGCAAGGTCATCTAGTTTCAACAATAAGTTGGAGAAGTATATCGGCGACACGAACGAGGAATCGAGATCATTTAGGCACAAGCTATTATATTTTGCTGCAATAGATATAGTGAATGAATCTGAAAATGATCAAGATGCTTTTGCAATTGCAAAGTCTAATTTTACTCGCTGCAAGAAGGAATTACATGAGCACAGACTTTCAAAGACAACTACATGCCAGGTCGGATATGGATCAATCCCTGAACATGAAGTAACTACACATTCTGTTGTTCAATAGGAAGTCAATGAAGTTGTTGATTCAGCTCTTCAAATAGTTGATACCGCAAACAATATTTCAATTCTGGTTTCTTCAATTCTTGCGCCTGCTATAATGAAGAAGAATGGTAGACCTTCAAATAAGAGGTACATGTCTAGCATGGAAGCAAACATCAAGAAGAAGAAACATGGGAAAACACCGGACTAGAAGACCAAAAATCCAGGTGGTGTGTTGGGTGTTGTCTAGTCAAGGTTTTGCAGCAAATGTCGATCGCCAACACACACGATCAAAAATTGTCCTCGGTTATATTTACCTTAATGTTATTTGTTTTGGTTTTGTTGTTGCAATGAAACTACTAATGAAGTGTGTACTAATTAGAAACTTAAATGTATGAATCCCTGAACTAATTTTCTTGTTCTTACCGTTGTTATTTATAATTGCCTTAGTAGTGTGTCGTTAATAAAAGTTTAACACATCGTACATATTTGGATTAACCTGAACGTTTTATTGGTGTGCTTTTATTTTTGAACGGTTTGTCATTATGCTATAGCGCCAATTATTTCAAATATTAAACTATTATGTATTGCATTAATTCTTTGTTACATTTCTGCTAACAGTATTAATCTTTTACTAATGTACAATTCCTTTTGTTAAGATTTTGTATTATGCATTTTGAATATATTTTTAAGATTAACCATTAATAACTATGTGTTCATTACTGTTTGATAAGGAGATCATGAATCATATATATTTTGATCTAGTTTTTGGTTATATCACATTTATAAGGTGCTTATTAACTTTCATATTTGAATAAAATTAATTTCCGTATACTTGTTTGTTTCATATTTCACTAAGATTGACTTCATTTCAATTACAGGGATTGATTTCTTGTAATGTGAAATGAACTAAAAACTTCAATTTCAATTATCAATTATATGAAATATCTTCTTAGGGCTGACATTCCTGAGGCCTGATTTTGACATCTATTAATATTTATAATATGTCATTACATTTATTTTTACATTACGAGCAAAAATAATTTTGTCAATAAAAGCTAATTCAATAAAGAACTACATTACTTAATTCCTTATGAAAATAACAACTAATTTCAACAGCCACAGATACATTTATTTTAATTACAATTATGCGTTTAGTTATGAATATTTTATAGTTCCGTTCGAAAATTGCAAATGGATATGAAATAAGATTCGAATCTGGAATGTTTTGACATTGTAGTACGTAGATTTTACTTACCTCTAATTGTAGTACGTACATTTACATTTATGAGTCAAATTGTGGAATATTAGAACAATTTCACAAATCATAAGTATTGATAGTTTCTAACTACATTGCCAATTGAAATATGAAATACATGAGAACGTACAATTATTTAATTCATTTTCTACTGTAGCCAAAAAATGGTGTGACGGGTTTATTTATTTTAGTGAAATACATTACATAAGAAGTAGCAGAAATGTTATAGAAACATTTACATATGAAGAAGCTGAAATGTTATAGAACCATTTCATATTGAGTCATTTGATTACACTCAATTTTCTGGACATAACGTTCGAAATGTAAGTACTTCACAATCCAAAATATGGTCTAATTGAAACCGAAGGTTAAATCCCCACAATTTTGACACACAAAATGACATTAGAGACAAAACTAAGATCTGAAATTTCAGTGTCCCACAGTTAACTATCGTTTCTTCTCCTCTTCATTGATATTCCACCCGTGCCGATCCTACGCAGCAAGGAATGTTTTGATATTGAAAAATTGTTCCATGACGGAATTCGACATTGTAGTACATAGATTTTACAAGTATGATAATGCAGATAGATCAACTAATTTCACAATTAATTGAAATCTGGAATGTTTTGCATATTTTTGTAATTTACATTTAATAAGTTTTGTAAATAATACTTGTCCTCGCGTCTCACTGAAATAAAGTACATAAATATCTCATACAAAATATTGAAATAGCACGTTCTTCCAATTGTGCAATTCAACTCTGGTGCTCTTCGCCTAATCCTCAATGGTTTCTATGTAGGAAGTTGGAACCGTTCCATGGTTTCCTTTAATGGACAGCAACTCATACAACAACAATGGCTTGAATGACATTACGCTTTCCTGCACAAGAAGGAACATGTAATTAAATATTAGTGTGGTGCAACATATGGACAGAAGTTTTCTGTATTTTTATAATTACCTGTGTGTGGGTTCCAATAATGTTTTCTCCATGGAAATCACGAATTGATATAATCGTCACCAAACCAGTCATCACTGTAGTAAATTTTCATATTACTAAAACCTATAAATAAATATTTTTGGTAAATGCATTAGGAAAGTTCAAGAAATAGTACCTGTTAGCACCGTGAATAATAGGCTTCAAGTAATTTGTGTCCCATGTGGTAAAGTTAACTTCCCATCCAGAGTAAAGCTCTTTCCCAACTGTTGTCATTGCGCAAAGAATTTTCTTGACGTTTGAATCATGCATCTTCTTTAGTTCATTTTCATTTGATCGTACATACGTTGGGTCAGCAACATGTACACATTTAAGCATCATGTCAAGGAAATAGGAGCACCATGTAACATTAACTAGAGCAGGAACTATAATCTGCAAAGAGAATAATAGTTTACTTAATATGACAAAAGTTTGTTCCTCATCAACTACTTTACCTTGTAAAAATTCAGCTTGCACACACACACACACACAAATATAAACACATAATGGATGTGAAAATTCTTACGGTTCTGCACTCTGATATATCATATAATACTGCAATCTTCCTAAATTGGTCAAGCACAGAACGGCTGGACATAACATTCTCGTTTGCGAGGACCGTCATCTGCATTCATTGTATGAAATTTCATTACGTATTTTATAATTTGACAAATCAATGATTATGACTAATAATATAATGGTAATATATATAATTGTTTTGTTTCGGGAACTTACAGCGAAGTCATACTCCAGTATATGCCTACACTTTTGCTTCTTTGAAGTGCCATACATCAACATTTCAAGTTGAACAAGTCTCCTTATACATAAATCAAATACTTCGTAGCTGAATGTTCTGAAGAGTACAAGTGTATCCTTTAATTCATTTGTAACGCCCGGGTAATTAAGCTACAGTAATCCCCACTAATGATGCCACGTCACCTCTGTCACTGTAGTTAATATCGGGTTAAATCAAAACGGTTTCGAAATTCAATTCAAAATTATGATGGCAATAAAAGTTTTTCAAAAAAATCAAACTAAAATGTTCGGGGGTTGTCAAAAATTACAAGGTTAATTATGGTGGGGTGCACACATTTTTACAAAGTGCCTGCATATTTTAAAATGAAATAAAACAGAAGAGAAAATAGATTAAGAAAAGAAAAATAAAACAAAGGAGAGGGAACCCCCCCCCCTGGCCAAACTGGGCCAAGCCCACCTGGCCCAGCCGGCCAGCCCCTGGCC
>NC_041392.1:70660050-70666297 GCF_002162155.2 Triticum dicoccoides
CGAGCGCCCCCGTCGCGGATCTCGTCGCCGGCGCCCCTCCGGTGACCAAATGGTCACGGGGCCGAGCCCCTTGTGCTCAGCGCGTCGCGCAGCCCCCCTGGCCTTCCCGTTAGCCCCGTAGCGCGATCCCAACGCGGTCCCGAATCCCACTGCTGCCTCCGCCGCCCGCCGGCGTCGTTTCCGGCCAAGTCCGGCCGTGCCTCTGCCACCGTTGGACGCGGCATCCTCTCCACGTTCGAACGCACCCGCCCGCGGCCATTTTGGCCGCCGGACGGCGAATCCCGGCGAGGTCCAGCGCCCCTCCGCCGCGGGAACGCTCCCCGGAGCTCCCCAATGCCGGCCGCCGACGTGGCCGACCTGGGGCCACCCCTGGGTCACTGACCCGTGGGCCCTAGGGGCTCGGCCGGCCTGTTGACTCGGTCAGCCTTGCTGACTGGACTGGCCATGCCACTGACCGCTGCCCCCCCCCCAGAACGTTAAAAATAAAAATAAATGATAATTAAAATATTAATTAATTAATTAAGTAAATATTTAATTTAATTAATCCTGATTAATTAACCTAATGGCTAATTAACCTAATTAACTACTGTTAATTAACTAACAGAGTATGACGAACGGGACCCACCTGTCAGGTTGACCAAGTTACCCCTGTTGACTGCTGACATCAGCATGACATCATGCTGACGTCATAAATTCTTTTTTCGAATTAAATAATTAATTAATTAAATTCCAGAAATTAATAAAATCTTTAGAAAATCATATCTTTTAATCCGTAACTCGGATTAAAATATTTTCAACATGAAAGTTGCTCAGAACGACGAGACGATTCCGGATACGCAGTCCGTTCGTCCGCCACGCACCCCTAACATATCAAACTCGCAACTTTCCCCCTCCGGCTACTCTGCCCGAAAACACGAAACACCGGGGATATTTTCCCGGATGTTTCCCCCTTCACCAGTATCGCCTATCCCTACGTTAGGTCACCCCTAGCACAACGTATTGCCGCGTCTTGCTTTGTGTTACATTTGATTGCTCTGTTATTTATTGTGTTCCCCCTCCGTTACTCCTTTCCGGTAGACTCCGAGACTGATGCTGATGCCCCTGTGGTCGACTACGTCACCGACGACCCCTCCTTGTCTGAGCAACCAGGCAAGCCCCCCCCCCCTTGATCACCAGATATCGCCTATTCTCCTCTATACTGCTTGCATTAGAGTAGTGTAGCATGTTACTGCTTTCAGTTAATCCTATACTGCTGCATAGCCTGTCCTTGCTACTATTGTTGTTACCTTTACCTGCTATCCTACTGCTTAGTATAGGATGCTAGTGTTCCATCATTGGCCCTACATTCTTGTCAGTCTGCCTTGCTATACTATTGGGCCGTGATCACTCGGGAGGTGATCACGGGTATATACATACATACATACTATACAGATGGTGACTAAAGTCGGGTCAGCTCGAAGAGTACCCGCGAGTGATTCACGGATTGGGGGCTGAAAGGACCTTTGTCCCGACGGCCCTCTGTGTGGATCTTTGTGGCGGAGCGACAGGGCAGGTTGAGACCGCCTAGGAGAGAGGTGGGCCTGGCCCTGTTCGGCGTTCGCGGATATTTAACACGCTTCACGAGATCTTGGTATTTGATCTGAGTTGGCTACGAGCCTATACGCACTAACCATCTACGCGGGAGTAGTTATGGGTATCCGACGTCGTGGTATCAGCCGAAGCACTTCATGACGCCAGCGACTGAGCGGCGCGCGCCGAATTGGACTGGAACACCACTAGGCTAGGTCTGCTTCCGGCCGCGTTCGCAACGTGCAGGTGTGCATTGGGCGATGGGCCCAGACCCCTGTGCGCTTAGGTTTAGACCGGCGTGCTGGCCTCTCTGTTGAGCCTAGGTAGGGCTGCGACGTGTTGATCTTCCGCGGCCGGGCATGACCCAGGAAAGTGTGTCCGGCCAAATGGGATCAAGCGTGCTGGGTAAGATGGTGCACCCCTGCAGGGAAGTTAATCTATTCGAATAGCCGTGATCTTCGGTAATAGGACGACTTGGAGTTGTACCTTGACCTTATGACAACTAGAACCGGATACTTAATAAAACACACCCTTCCAAGTTCCACAGACAACCCGGTGATCGCTTTTCCACAGGGCGACGAGGGGAGGATCGCCGGGTAGGATTATGCTATGCGATGCGACTGGAGATGCTACTTGGAGATGTTACTTAGAGATGCTACTTGGAGATGCTACTTGGAGGACTTCAGTCTACTCTCTTCTACATGCTGCAAGACAGAGGCTGTCAGAAGCGTAGTCTTCGATAGGACTAGATATCCCCCTCTTATTCTAGCATTCTGCAGTTCAATCCACCGATATGGCCTCCTTACACATATACCCATGCATATGTAGTGTAGTTCCTTGCTTGCGAGTACTTTGGATGAGTACTCACGGTTGCTTTCTCCCCACTTTTTTTCCCTTTCCTTTCTTTCTGGTTGTCGCAACCAGATGCTGGAGTCCAGGAGCCAGACGCCACCGTCGACGACGACCCCTACTACACCGGAGGTGCCTACTACTACGTGCAGCCCGCTGATGACGGCCAGGAGTAGTTAGGAGGATCCCAGGCAGGAGGCCTGCGCCTCTTTCGATCTGTATCCCAGTTTGTGCTAGCCTTCTTAAGGCAACTTGTTTAACTTATGTCTGTACTCAGATATTGTTGCTTCCGCTGACTCGTCTATGATCGAGCACTTGTATTCGAGCCCTCGAGGCCCCTGGCTTGTATTATGATGCTTGTATGACTTATTTATGTTTTAGAGTTGTGTTGTGATATCTTCCCGTGAGTCCTTGATCTTGATCGTACACATTGTGTGCATGATTAGTATACGATTGAATCGAGGGCGTCACAAGTTGGTATCAGAGCCGACTGCCTGTAGGAATCCCCCTTCCAACTCCTTGGCCGAAGTCGGGTCTAGACTTTACAAAACTTTTACTAACATGGTTGTGCGGCCCATGGGCCCACGTCGCCATTGGGTGGTATTAGGATCTTTTACTCCTCGATCCTTACTCTGGGATTCTTAACTCTCTTCTATTCGGGTTAAACGATTTTGCTAAAAACAAAACTAACTTTAGGTTCTCGCAAGTACTTTCTCCCGGAGAGCCCCTCACTTCAGATGACCGTCTGCTAACCAGAAGATTCCGAGGATACTCTACGATGTGCTCTCGAGACTATGTGCCATCGCTTTTGCAATTCACTTCCATCGGTAAATCCCTCTGGATAACTACTTACACCTATCGTTCATATTGTCATCCCCAGTTGCTCTTGTTATTACAAGATGTCCTGAAATACTCTTCGTTATTCCGAGAATTCTTTACGCTTACTGCCTTGCAGTTCCTTGCTGCATGAATACCCCTACGGATAATTACTCGCGCTTGCCGAGTATCCGCTCATCCCCAGTTGTTCATGTGTTTCACAAAAGTCTTCAAAATAATATTCGATCTTCCTAAAATCCTCTGGAGCCTTTGGCTCTTGAAATTCTTGCTTGCTTGCATTATGGTTAATCCCATAAGTCTCGTAGTCTTAATGACATTCCTTGTCATTATCATTTTGAGTCTGTTGACTCAATATGTTTGCGAATACATGCAATCATCATTGATCCTTATAAATTACTTTTCTGGCTAACCTGCCATTCTTTTAACTGGAATTGGTTCTCGACCAATGCAATTGTCTTTGATTGTACCCTAAGGCTATTCAACTTGTCCACCCCTAATCAGAGCATTGCTTCTGATCCCTTGATTTAGAAATCATAATTCCTTTGCATTTGACAATTGAGTTAGTCAGTTGTTTCTATATCTGCTTCCTCTAGTTGAGTACCGATGCTCACACTAGATCCCTTATGGACCACCAGATCCTTTGTTGGATGTATCTGACAACGCCCTTCATAATCAATAACCTTGTCAGCCTTTCCTCGGATACATAATGCCTTTGGTAAATTGTATCCTCTGCTTTTCTCAACCATGCTCTGCCATCGAGTTTGAGTAATTACTCCTAAAGATTGTGGTATATGTTTCTAAGAAGCCCCTGTGGGATGAACATATGCCTTCTCTAAACCGTGTGAACCCGAAGGTTTTCACGATTCATACTCTTCTGGTGCTTCGCCAGATAAAATTTCAGCACTGCAACTTCATCGAGCGCGAGAGGTGAATGAAAGGTTATGCATTGAGGAAGTGGGAGTCGACCTTGAACTTTGTGTTCATGCCCATGGACGCGATGTATATCCTATCATGGAAGCTTCTTGTAATAATAACTATTTCCTTGATAGCTAACATATGGTATCTGTGAATCGATCCCTTGCAACCGTGGTTCCGACCATTATTGTTCTTCTTTGATTTCATTTCTCGGACAAGTTAAAACAATTTTCTTATATGGATCAATGCACCAGTCCAACCTTTACTTTGATCTTGTGTCGAGTATTACCCCCCTGGTATCTCGAGATTATCATGGAACTGCATAACTTCTTATGAGTTCATCAAGTACTACCTTCCCACTGATTCCAATTTTTCACGGGCTCTGAGTTATTAAACACTCAAAGGCACCAATAACTGAACCGAGTCCGCACAACGGTTCAACAACTTTTCAGTAAGCTTCTATAACTACGAGTTTGTACCCGATCACGCCATTCCTAGCCTGTTTGGCTATAACATAGTCGTGACGATTCTAACTGTGCTACCTGGTCCTTATTCTCGGAGCACCAATTTGCGATGATAGCTAAGCTTACGTCGATTTTCCTCGTCATACCCTTTCACCTTAAATAACAAGCTTGAGTTCGAGTTTGTGTCGTAACTATGGTTTCAATAACCTTTCGCTTCACCATTCATTTGACTTAATGTCATCGCCGATCGATTACATCTTGGAATCTCTCGACAAAGTGTGTCGAGATCATCATCAATCTTATGATCCCTTCCAGGACATCAAATGAGTTCATGATAAGAAATACTATCCTTGCCCTTGATGATCTGCGTTATCATCGACCTTTATTGCCTTCCCACGAACACAAGCTTGTTCGTGTTTGGTGTTATACCTTGAGTTCCTTGCTATCCAACATTGTTCTTCTTTACCTTGGAATATTACCACCTTTTATGACAAGATGTCGTGGGAAATTTCACTACCTCTTGAGAACTCTTAATACAAGTGATACTTCTCACCATCACCATTCTTTCTTGGTCCCCGTGTTGATTCCAACAAGGGAACGGTGTTGTTTGGATTCTTACCTTCTAGCAACCCTATTGCTTTCAAGTTAATGGTCGGCCGTTCATTCTTAGACTATTGATTATTGAATCACCATTCTGACATTGGTCGTGCAACCCAACCCATATTTCGGGCGCACCTTTCAACCAATGTTTAATTGTGTATGTTTTCCTCGAGCATACTTCATTACATCATTTGATATGACAAATGTTATCTCCTTATCCACCTAATTGTGGAGATCCATCTCTTGAATACCTCGATGAGTTATCGCTGAGTCCATCAGTCACCTCATCCTCTTGTTGATTTAATGATGAACTCTTGTTTCGGAACTCGCTTCCATAGTTCATTCCCCAAGAATCTTCGATGTCATCTCGTCAATTTGTGTTGCACCTTTCTTCTCAGGCATCGTGAGTCTGAGTTATCCTGCCACCTATCCGAGCTGAATCTCGGTCAGTTATGATGGTTGGAACATTTTTCCAAGAGTTATAACACTGGTCTTTTATGACCCGGTAAGGTGATGACATGCCCAGCATACCTGGCCAGATGACCTGTTGATATAGTTTCCTTATTAGCAAGGTTATCCATTCTTCCATGAGGAAATTGTAAGACTTATTCTACAAGTTGTTCCTGATGGATCCTTTGTGTATCCAAAGTCTGACCTTTGCTTGAAGACCATGTCAATGCTATCTCGAAGCATGTCTGTGGTACTCCGATCTTCAATAAGAACAGTTGAAGCAATGCTACCTTTTCTTTATCAAATATCCAAAACACCGTTGTTTGGGTAATGTCATGAACTTCCTCTCTCCTAACCTAAATGGTTTTCTACGTTATATCCTGTCATGGATATCATGCTCTGTTTGTCCTTGGGAAGGAAATACTCCTGAAATATGTGTTTTAACACATTTTCCTTTCCATTGTTCTGTCTAATCTGATGATCATATTTTCCTTCCATTGGTTTGTTTAAACCTTTTCTATGATCTATATGATATAAGCAGTAATAATCCACTGCTTGGGCAA
>NC_041392.1:70667532-70699088 GCF_002162155.2 Triticum dicoccoides
TTCCCCTCCGTACCCGAGCGCCCCCGTCGCAGATCTCGTCGCCGGCGCCCCTCCGGTGACAAAATGGTCACGGGGCCGAGCCCCTTGTCCTCAGCGCGTCGCGCAGCCCCCCTAGCCTTCCCATTAGCCCCGTAGCGCGATCCCGACGCGGTCCCGAATCCCACCGCCGCCTTCGCCGCTCGCCTTGCGTTGTTTCCGGCCAAGTCCGGCCGTGCCTCTGCCTCCGTTGGACGCGGCATCCTCTCCACGTTCGAACGCACCCGCCCGCGGCCATTTTGGCCGCCGGACGGCGAATCCCGGCGAGGTCCGGCGCCCCTCCGCCGCGGGAACGCTCCCCGGAGCTCCCCAACGCCGGCCGCCAACGTGGCCGACCTGGGGCCACCCCTGGCTCACTGACCCGTGGGCCCTAGGGGCCCGGCCGGCCTGTTGACCCGGTCAGCCTTGCTGACTGGACCGGCCATGCCACTGACCGCAGCCCCCCCCCCCAGAACGTTAAAAATAAAAATAAATGATAATTAAAATATTAATTAATTAATTAAGTAAATACTTAATTTAATTAATCCTAATTAATTAACCTATTGGCTAATTAACCTAATTAACTATTGTTAATTAACTAACAGAGTATGACGAACGGGACCCACCTGTCAGGTTGACCAAGTCAACCCTGTTGACTGCTGACGTCAGCATGACATCATGCTGACATCATAAATTCTTTTTTCGAATTAAATAATTAATTAATTAAATTCCAGAAATTAATAAAATCTTTAGAAAATCATATCTTTTAATCCGTAACTCGGATTAAAATATTTTCAACATGAAAGTTGCTCAGAACGACGAGACGATTCCGGATACGCAGTCCGTTCGTCCGCCACGCACCCCTAACATATCAAACTCGCAACTTCCCCCCTCCGGCTCCTCTGCCCGAAAACACAAAACACCGGGGATATTTTCCCGGATGTTTCCCCCTTCACCGGTATCGCCTATCCCTACGTTAGGTCACCCCTAGCACAACGTATTGCCGCGTCTTGCTTTGTGTTACATTTGATTGCTCTGTTATTTATTGTGTTCCCCCTCCGTTACTCCTTTCCGGTAGACTCCGAGACCGATGATGATGCCCCTGTGGTCGACTACGTCACCGACGACCCCTCCTTGTCTGAGCAACCAGGCAAGCCCCCCCCCTGATCACCAGATATCGCCTATTCTCCTCTATACTGCTTGCATTAGAGTAGTGTAGCATGTTACTGCTTTCAGTTAATCCTATACTGCTGCATAGCCTGTCCTTGCTACTATTGTTGTTACCTTTACCTGCTATCCTACTGCTTAGTATAGGATGCTAGTGTTCCATCATTGGCCCTACATTCTTGTCAGTCTGCCTTGCTATACTATTGGGTCGTGATCACTCGGGAGGTGATCACGGGTATATACATACATACATACTATACAGATGGTGACTAAAGTCGGGTCAGCTCGAAGAGTACCCGCGAGTGATTCACGGATTGGGGGCTGAAAGGACCTTTGTCCCGACGGCCCTCTGTGTGGATCTTTGTGGCGGAGCGACAGTGCAGGTTGAGACCGCCTAGGAGAGAGGTGGGCCTGGCCCTGTTCGGCGTTCGCGAATATTTAACACGCTTCACGAGATCTTGGTATTTGATCTGAGTTGGCTACGAGCCTATACGCACTAACCATCTACGCGGGAGTAGTTATGGGTATCCCGACGTCGTGGTATTAGCCGAAGCACTTCGTGACGCCAGCGACTGAGCGGCGCGCGCCGGATTGGACTGGAACGCCACTAGGCTAGGTCTGCTTCCGGTCGCGTTCGCAACGTGCAGGTGTGCATTGGGCGATGGGCCCAGACCCCTGTGCGCTTAGGTTTAGACCGGCGTGCTGGCCTCTCTGTTGAGCCTAGGTAGGGCTGCGACGTGTTGATCTTCCGCGGCCGGGCATGACCCAGGAAAGTGTGTCCGGCCAAATGGGATCAAGCGTGCTGGGTAAGATGGTGCACCCCTGCAGGGAAGTTAATCTATTCGAATAGCCGTGATCTTCGGTAACAGGACGACTTGGAGCTGTTCCTTGACCTTATGACAACTAGAACCGGATACTTAATAAAACACACCCTTCCAAGTTCCACAGACAACCCGGTGATCGCTTTTCCACAGGGAGACGAGGGGAGGATCGCCGGGTAGGATTATGCTATGCGATGCGACTGGAGATGCTACTTGGAGATGTTACTTGGAGATGCTACTTGGAGATGCTACTTGGAGGACTCCAGTCTACTCTCTTCTACATGCTGCAAGACAGAGGCTGTCAGAAGCGTAGTCTTCGATAGGACTAGCTATCCCCCTCTTATTCTAGCATTCTGCAGTTCAGTCCACCGATATGGCCTCCTTACACATATACCCATGCATATGTAGTGTAGTTCCTTGCTTGCGAGTACTTTGGATGAGTACTCACGGTTGCTTTCTCCCCACTTTTTTTCCCTTTCCTTTCTTTCTGGTTGTCGCAACCAGATGCTGGAGTCCAGGAGCCAGACGCCATCGTCGACGACGACCCCTACTACACCGGAGGTGCCTACTACTACGTGCAGCCCGCTGACGACGGCCAGGAGTAGTTAGGAGGATCCCAGGCAGGAGGCCTGCGCCTCTTTCGATCTGTATCCCAGTTTGTGCTAGCCTTCTTAAGGCAACTTGTTTAACTTATGTCTGTACTCAGATATTGTTGCTTCCGCTGACTCGTCTATGATCGAGCACTTGTATTCGAGCCCTCGAGGCCCCTGGCTTGTATTATGATGCTTGTATGACTTATTTATGTTTTAGAGTTGTGTTGTGATATCTTTCTGTGAGTCCTTGATCTTGATCGTACACATTGCGTGCATGATTAGTGTACGATTGAATCGAGGGCGTCACATCATTGCCTGTGACCTCGATGTACCTTGGTTCGTAATGTATTATCCAGCACCTGTTGTATAAAAAATGTATTATCCAACACCAAATGTGAGTATTATTGATAATTATTTATATTATGTATATGCCATTCTTTAAATGAAGTATACTTACACTTCATTTTCCTCTTGCTTGCTTTGTAGTACCCAATTTGATAATGTAGCTAGCATGGCTGATGATCTTTTTACCATATTACTACCTACAAGCACATGATTAATTGCCAATGGACGGTTGCTTACTTTAATTTTATCAATAGGTGAGTTTGTGAACTCTGCTTCTAGTGCTCTTGCATTTAAGTTCAAGATATCTTCTCTCTGAAACAAACGGAATGCAATAGCTGTTTCGGACATCCGACTAGCCACTGTTGCTGGTGAAAGTTGATTTGGTGGTGTTTGCACGTTTGGAAATTCTGCACATGTATTAGAACATGTTTTTTTGTACTGCATTAGTTGGTGTTGTTGTTGCATCCATATTTCCTGAAAGAAATAATGTAAAGAATGAAAGAGCTTAAAATTTAGATATAAAGTGGAAACAACATATGTTATGACACCAAATGAATTATAGTTTATATAGTTGCACATATGTAACAAAACAATTTATATGAACCATAGAAGTAGGTAACTTGAATATAATAAGTACAAGAAAAATAAAACATATATCAGTTCTGAATAATGCAGTATGACTTCCTATCTCTTACCAGTAATTCCAATTTGAAACATTTTGCTTCTAGATGAGTCCAGTTTTTTGGAAGTGCCTGAAACATTAATGAAAAAAACTGTTAGCATGTCTTAGTCAGTGCAGCACCTGGTTTTTTTACTTCAGAAGTACTTACAATCACTGTTAGAATCAGCTCCACTATATTCACTTCCAGAATGCTTTATACTATTTCTGGACTTGGGTGGACTTTCAGATTGAACTTCTGTCGCTGGGCTGTGGTCATGCAGCCTCTTCGCTGATTCAAGGTTATCATTTAAATGATTTCCAATAGATTGTCTATCTTTGTAGAAAGATTTTCCCTTCCTGATTTCGCTAATTCAGGGTTATTAACATGACCGGCCAAATTACCAATTGGCTGTGTAATGGATTTAAACTCAGTCATATGTCTTACAATCCTAGCACTGTGCCATTTAAGATCAATTATTTGAGGAACGGTTAGCTGATCAAATAAATAGTGTTAGCAAATATATTTGTTGCCGTAGAAATATTCACATTTTTGCAATTGTTAGAAATTCATACCTTCTTCGGTGTTGTTCCTTGTACATAAGAATCAAGGTAAATATTTAGTGGGCGCTTAGCATGACTTGTATTGTGTACTGCTGCAGGTTTGCTTGAAACTATGTTAGGTATAAATGGAGGTTTCTTCATGGGAAGAGTTGCAAATTTTGATGTACTTGCAGCCTGTTTACAAACAATATATTTTCTGTTCTTCAAGGACTTTAGCTGAGAATCATACAAAAACAATTTTGATTATTTAGACAAATTCAGACAAATATATGTGATACGTAACTACACAACATGTTTGTCATACTTTAATACATCTTTTCTATCTTTATTATATTGTAAAAAAAATATTTCAACAGAGAAGGAATTTACTTTCTATTTCATTTCATAATGAAATATCAATTTTATGCGATACAACATGTGTCTTGATTTCATTAATGTGAAACGTTTGTTTATTTTTCATATTTCATATAACATAATGCATGTTAGTGAAACATGTGTTTGTTTATACTTCTAGAATATTGAATATGCTAAGTATTAAATTCTTCCATATTAGTGAAACATATTTCATATTCCATATTTCACATTTAAAATAGAAAAGATATTAAGTTCAACAATAGGAGTCTTTTAAATCATTTATTTAGTTATACATCTTTTGGAAAGTTGAATATGCTAAGTATTTGATATGTCATTTATTTGGCATATTTAATATGCAACACTTTTATTACAAATTGAATAAGTTATCTACTAACAGTTTAAATTTGAAACATCATATTTCAGTTCAAAGAAAAGATTCATATTATATTTTCAATTATGTTGCAATCACTTCTATTGATATTAGTATTTCATCTTTTGCAAACTTGAATACTGAAATTCATATTACAGATATCTCACTTATCTAATATCATAAGTATCATATTTCATTATTTGTATATATAGAATGTATGTATAAAAATTTTATATCAATATAGAAGGAATTAAGCTGAGAATGATAAATAAACAATTTTTTTAGCAAGACAAATTCCGAAAAATATATATGATACATTACTAATTATATTACAACCTCATTTGATCCGAATGAATGATCATCAGCCTTCTGCCTCACCAGTTCTATCATCTTTGACATCTTCTCACAGTCAAATGCAGAAATAGTAGGCACTACATAATCAGGTATGTTTAGAATTCCAAGATTGAGACTGTCCAAAACGAAAGCCTGTCATATATTTAATAAAGTACAACAATTAGTTTCCATGCATTAATAAATCATCAGACGCAGAAAATAATATAATATTTCAGAATCATGCTTCTTTCAATTACATTACTCACCTGCAAAAGTAGTGCGCAACTTGAAACATATTTCACACATTTTTTGGTCTTCAGTTCATACTGAGCTTTTCTGGCTGCATTCATAATTTCATCAATTGCTGCTGAGCAAAGTTGTATGATGGTATTTCATTTGGTTTTAGTAGTGAACCCCAGAAATCTTTAGCTCCGTGATTTGCACTGCTGCGAGCTATTAAGAAATATCCCATTATGAAGCAAACAAAAGAAGTCTTGAATTGGTCAACCTGTGTTGCATCCATACCATTTGGGTACTCCCTTGTTATTATTGTTTTAGCCACCTTCAAACTGTTCATTTCTTCAGGGTCATATGTAACAGATCCCATTGCCAGACGCAAGAATTCAATTTTCTCGTCTACTGATTGGCAGTCCAATCCTCTCAATAAGTTGGGACCCTTTGATATTCTTAGAATTATGTGGACATCTTCATCAGTTATTGTGAGGGAAACTCTATCATTGATTCTTATTTTTCTAGTATCAGGTTCAATGTTGCATAGCACCAGCACTGTGAACTTGCGATCTAACTTGTTTATTTGTGGAAGGTCCAACAAGCCTCCAAAATCCATATCTTTCACTATCTTCCTTTTACAATTGTCAAACTTGTTTATAATTGCGGCAAATTTTTTGCAAGAACTTCTAGGAGTTGCTGCATCACATTCTGAAGTGTCTGAATTTTAGAATCATCGGACTTCCTATCTGAACTATGATCATATCCAGACATGTTCTACCAAATCCTACATACGGAGAGTAGGTACACGAGTTAATTTTTCTATTATAATAATTTATCTTTGACTTTGAAGAAACTTTGTTTTTTTAATTTCTTCAACTTGCTGTACTCCTATATGAAATGTAAAAAAATGCTTATAACATAATTTATTGTCCATATCACTTCTTTACCTATTGTTATACATGTTGAAGTAAAGTGTTTCTATATTTATATAACAATTTAATTCCAATGTGCAGCTAAATATATAATTTCACTAACTTTTGAAATGTATGCACACAACACATTTAGCAGTTAGTTACAAGAATTATATATACATATCATTATCTGTGTAGTTCTTAGTGTCTTCAATATATCCATGTATAATAATGTAATGTGATTTGTAATCACTATAATAGTGAAATTTGATTTTTAAGTCACACACAAAAAATATCAGACTTAATAATGCAAAACATGAAAACATATTCCAGCAAATGGTTCTAGTAGCTATAACCGAAACTATGCTAGTTAGCAAGAATTCAAGAAGTGTCCTTCCATGGTCCAACTACACATATTAGTATAGAAAAGATTGCATGATAAGGGTAATTGGTGGTCGTAGTAAACAGGAATTGCTTGGATGAACTGGAATAAAATTTTATAGATTGAACATCCTGCCTAACCACTAATTATTGAACAATCCACTCCTTTTTTAGATCAGTAGAAGAAGAGTTGACATACTAATCCCGCAGATGATGCGTGCTGATGATACTAATCCCGGAGATTGGAAGAGAGCTATAAGGAGAACATCAATGGCGATTGACCGAGAGCTATGCGTGCTGATGCGGTGGAGAGCTAGAAGCAGAACATCAATGGCGAATGTCTGAGAGATGTCCTAGTTGAGTGCTTCTCTAGCTATGATATTGAGTTATGGGTAGAGGTAGTGGGAGAGATGGCTTGCATAGTACCACACGTGCTGTGACAGAAGTCATCCCCTCGGTCTACGGGATGGATTTGACAAGACACAATGCTCTCTTAATTGTTTGTACTATTCTGCAGCAGACATGTAAATTTTACACATTGGCCACCTAGTTAGACTAGATATGTAAAGTTCTGAAGATAGTATAATATGACATTAATAACAATCATGTGACAGAAACAAAGTAGACCAAACATTGAAACTACAAACTGTAAGGAGGTGTTATATGTTAAAAAACATGTAGGAGTGAAATAAAAAAACACTCCCTGGATATTTTTTCTTGTATGGTTTCAAAATTGGGAGGTCCATTTTGGTGGGAAAACTACCTCTCGCAGGAGTAGTATAAGAGCAACGCTTACACTTGTACAGGTCCTCCTACCTCTCAAACTATTAGAAGACAATGAGCATGGATGAGAAGAATGGTGTTTTCCTCTCTTCCTTCACTGATGGCAGCAATGATCCGAATCAGATGGAAGGAAAAATTAGTTCATCCAAGGTACTTTGTATAAGCAGTTACTTGTTATGTTCTCATATGTGTTATTCGAAGATTCTTATTTCAGTATCAATTGGTGTGCATGCCAATATCTTCTTCTAATGTCTCATTTATGACACGTTAATAGATACTAGTGTAAAGTCGGGAAATAAATATAAGTTTATATAATCTGGCAAAAAACATAAGTAGTACATGAAGTGAACCATGAGTAGTTCATGATGTGAAATACTGAAATGTAGAGATAGTACAGCTAGTACATAGAAGGATGATCTAAGGTGCTGAATAATATTACAATCAGTGAAATATGAATTTCAGTGATAGTAAACACTAATGAATATCAGTAGAAGTGAAATACAAAAAAGTATTACGTAATCTTTCTTCTTTGAATCTACACTAATTGATAGAAGTCGCTCCTTCAGCATCTTGTTCTTAGAAAGGAAATGGTTGTCCTTGTAACTTTTCTCTTCATTGGCATCTTCTAGTTTCACCAATGTATTTTCTAAGTCCAGATGTAGGCTTGCCAGGTAGTTCTTCATGGGAGTTCCATGTTCTGGATCAACCCAACAGCTCCATGCACATTCTTGTCCCTGAATACAATAGCATTGTGGGAAAAGTAAGCATAAATATAGGAAGTTCACATTGCCGAGAGTGTGGGCTTAGTTGCTACTCCTTACATTTATAGGACAACCGAGGAAACGCCTACCGCCATGCTCGCTGCCCCATGCCACCCGGCGTGCAGGACCGTATCCATGGATGCATCAACGGAGAGTTTGCTGGTCAATCCCGTTCCAGCTTCCACCAGGTTGTGTTATATACATAACATCTTCATATACGACCAAACCGACACCCTAAACACAACATGGAAGTAAGCATGAAGTTATAGGAAACAAATCCTAAGAAGTTCTATTCGAAAATATAAGAACTTACCTGGTTATCCGCAGCAATGTTCATTCCTGAGATGTCCAGAGGTGGTGCAAATGAAGGCTGCTGCTTAGAGATTGGATTGCTGCATGTGTGTGTGCCTTTGTACAATGGGTGGTCTGTATAATATAGGCAGGCAATGTTCCACTTACACAAGCGTTGGTTTGTAATAAATGAGAAATAAATTCAAACATGTGGTTACACCGGTAGCATCCATTATTGCATCTGAACTAGTAGGTGAAAATTTGATGCATCTTATGTACTGTTGGTTCATATGACTGCCTGGATGCGAAATATGAAACAAAGGAGAACACACGTTTCATTAATACGAAATAAGAAATAAACTAAACATATTGAGTACTACTTACAATATTGTTAGTGATGTATTGTGATACATACATTGTACTAATATCCAAAATGTGCAACATGACATTTATTAAAAAAATATGTTATATGTAACTTGAAATATGAAATTAAATCGAACTGATTGCACCGTACTTCAAAATATCATATTCGGTCTTTTACGAACTGAAATATTTATGTTTCAAATTTGAGTAGTTAGGACATATGTTATTTCATTCTAAACATGTGAAAAATGAAAATTGTCCATAGAAGTGCAAATTTTAATATTATAAAATTTATATATGATATGCACACAATAGAATATTTCATTATTCATAAATTAAATTAAATAACAAATTTGAATAATATGACTAATAGATGAAATTGTGTTTTCACATGGTTCCTATTATGGAAATAATGCTATCTGAGATGTTTTAAGAATCGCAATTCACTTTCATAATATGAATTCAATAATTCAATAGCAAATGTGAAATAAGAGATTTGAAAACGGTGCATATTTTAAACATCATATATTATTTGAAAAATTTGAGAAATATGTTATTTTGAAATAGGTTGGAATCATTGTTATATATTTACATATATCATCTTTGACAGATATGGCCCGACCTTGGGATGTCTTCAGTATTGATTAAATCCGTATACATTGATTTAACCGTGAAAACACCTGACCCCGTTAACTTCCAACTTATCGTGTCATTGGCATCAGAAAGATTAATCTCCATTAACCTACGCACAAGATGCAACCATCTATCCCAGCATGGACCCACAAGTGCCCGTCGAAATTGAATATGAAGTGGAGTGGACTGCAACACAGACGCAACATAAACTTCTTGCTGTTGTGCAATGTGATATAAAACTGGATACTGTAACGCTAATCTAGTGCCCCCTAGCCAAGTATCCTCCCAGAATCGAGTTTGTTGCCCATTCCCCACTTTAAATGTCACTCTGTTAAAGAAAGCAACCTTTGTCCTCATAAGTCCTTTCCAAAAAGGTGAGTCCAACGGCTGTGCCGTTACCTGAGCCAAATACTTAGCGTATAAGTACTTGTTTCGAAGTAATTGCAACCACACCCCCTCAGTCTCCACTGAAAGGCGGTATAACCATTTGCTCAATAAGAACCTATTTTTCACTTCTAAATTCTCAACACCCAATCCACCCTGGTCATTTGGTCTACAAATCATCTCCCACTTGGAGAGCCTATACTTGGCCTTATTCTCATCAATTTTCCAAAAGAATCTGGATTGGTACAAGTCTAATCATTTCCGTACTCCTACTAGTACTTCAAAGAAAGGGAGGAGGAATATCGGCATGCTCGTTAGCACCGAATTAATAAGAATTAGCCTTCCTCCGTATGGCAAAAGTTTACCTTTCCAGCAACTTAATTTCTTCTCAAACCGATCCTCAATACATTTCCATTCTTTATTAGTAAGTTTGCGATGATGAATTGGTATCCCTAGATACGTAAAGGGAAGCACACCTAATTCACACCCGAACAAATGTTTATATTGTTCTTGCTCCTCCTTGGCGCGTCCAAAGCAGAACAATTCACTCTTATTAAAATTAATCTTGAGGCCAGGCAGTTGTTCGAATAAGCAAAGAACTAACTTCATGTTCCTTGCTTTCGCGAGGTCATGCTCCATGAAAATAATTGTATCGTCTGCGTATTGTAGGATAGATACCCCACCATCAACTAGATGTGGGATAAGACCACCTACCTGACCATCTTGTTTTGCTCTGTTAACAAGCACTGTCAACATATCAACCACAATATTAAAAAGGATCGGTGACATGGGATCACCCTGTCTTAATCCTTTAAGAGTTTGAAAGTAATGACCAATATCATCATTAACTTTAATACCAACGCTCCCTCCCTACACAAAGGATTCGACCTGTTTTCTCCAAGCTTCGTCAAATCCTTTCATGTGCAACGCTTGTTGCAAAAAGGCCACTTGACTTTATCTTAGGCCTTTTCAAAATCCACCAGTTTTTTTGAGTGGATTTCATGAAGGGTCTCATGCAAGACAACCACCCCCTCTAGGATATGTCGTCCTGGCATGAAAGCGGTATGTGTTGGCTGCACCACACTGTGCGCAATCTGTGTGAGACGGTTTGTGCCAACCTTCGTGAAAATTTTAAAGATCACATTGAGCAAACAGATCGGCCTGAATTGCTCAATGCGGACCGCTCCCTCCTTCTTTGGCAGCAAAGTAATAGTCCCAAAGTTTAATTTGAAAAGTTGCAGGTGTCCATTAAAGAGATCATTGAACATAGGCATGAAGTCACCTTTAATGATACCCCAACACTTCTTCTAAAATTCCACTGGAAAGCCATCCAGACCAGGAGCTTTGTTGTTTTTCATTTGAGGAATCGCTTCATACACCTCCTCCGAAAAAGGGGCTGTGAGAATCTCATTCTCATCATCTCGAAGTTGAGGTATGTCATCAACTCTGTCCTCATCCAGGTTGACAAAATTCTCAACTGGAGCCCTGAATAATTGTTTATAGAAATTAGAGATGTAAAGCTTAAGGTTCTAATGACCTACAATCGTTCCCTCATCCTGTTCAAGTTGAATGATTTTCTTTTTCCTATGTTTTCAATTAGCAATCATGTGGAAAAATTGAGTGTTGTTATCCCCTTAAACCACTTGGCGTACTTTTGCTCTACGCGCCCACTTCATTTCTTCCTCTCTAAGAAGCTTTGCCAGACTGACCTCAGCCTCTCTCTTAGATACTCGGTCATCTATGGCTAGAGGCACACTCTCTGCCTTAATATCAAGATCATCAATCAACTTGAGAAGTCTCTCCTTCTCAAGTCTATAAGTTCCACTATTATTCTTAGCCCAGCCTCTAAGGATCTGTCTAAGATGTCTAATCTTGTATTGCCATCTTTCCTCCGCAGAGGCACCTCTTTGCTCAGCCGCCCACTCCCTTGCTACCAACTCAAGGAAGTCCTCTCTCTCGAACCACACATTTTTGAAAGATAAAACACTCTTATTGCCCAAGTGAGTCGCCTCACCTGAATCAACAAGAAGTGGCGTGTGATCAGAAACTCCTCTAGGCATTGCCTGTAGTGACACTAGAGGAAATTTTTGTTCCCACTCAACACTCGTGAGAACCCAATCCAGATTTTCATAAGTCGGGGTAGGAAGATTATTTGCCCAAGTAAATTGCCTACCAGTGAGCGCAATCTCACGTAGGTCCAAACTTTCAATAATCGCGTTAAACATAAAGGACCATCTGGCATCAAAATTATCACTGTTTTTCTCCTGTCTTCTTCTAATGATGTTGAAATCCCGACCTACCAGAATGGGTAGAGTCTCCCCTCCACAAATTCTAGCAAGATCGGCAAGAAAGTTCGGTTTGAGTTCCGGTTGTGCCATGCCATACACAGCCACAAGAGCCCATCCGAATCCGTCCACCTTAGACTGAACATGGAATTTAACAGCGAAATCTCCCAAGAAAACATTTAGCACCTCAAGAGTCTCACAATTAACTCCAAGGAGAATCCCACTTGATCTTCCCCGAGGTGGCAAGCAATGCCAGTCAAAATCCAACCCCCTGACATCGTCCCCAAAAATTGTGATGTGAAATTATCACGTCCTGTCTCTAACAGTGCGACAAAATCCAACTTGTGTTCCCTGGAAGCGTCAGCTAGAAATCTTCGTTTAGCCAAGTCCCTCAGACCTCTGCTATTCCAGAAGATACCTTTCATTTTTCATCATGAAATTTCTTTCTAGCTCTAACTCGAGCACTTCGCCGTACCGCAGAAAGATCATAATTCTTCTGCCGTTTACGCCTAGGTGCTGCCGGTTCGAGTTCACAATCCGCATGACCGTGCTCGTTGCCAAGACCATCATATGGTTGTAGATCGGCCGCATGCCCATCCACATCCACGTTCTCCCCTTCTAGAAAATTACTCGGGACTAAATCCTCACATAACACATCCAATTCATTAACTCCTAGTTCATTAATTTCGCTTTCTTTCATTGGTTTGACAGCTGCTATGGTTTTAAGCATATTAAGTGCGCGATCAGCCTCTAGATCAAGTAAATCGTTAATGGAAGTTGCAACCTCACTATTGCTACTCCCCAAGAAATACCTAAACTATCAGCCCTATGCATAATATCATTCTCGGAAAAATGCAAAACTGAAAACTCAGTGTTAACTGACAAAGCTGAAATGGCCTCGACATCTCGAATCTTGGCAGCCCGCATGACTCTCCCCATCTGAAAGTCATCTGCGTCCGGCTGCTCCTGGATGCGCCTGCTGGTCCGTCTCCCCCCAGATGTCGGATCAGGTATACCACCAAATGCCACCACCTCCTCAACCGAAGCCTCCAGTCGGTCAGCAGTGTGTGGCTGGACATAAGTCTCCAAAGGCAACACTCGTGCCGCCTCCCGTGGTGGGAGTGATTCCATCTGAATCCGCGAAGCAACATCCTCCTGTGCGGGTGTCACCGCCTGCATAGGCAATGGAGAAGAAATCCGAACCACAACCGATGTCGGGCGCTCGCCCACCGAAGATAACTCTCCCACCATGTCCACCTCCTGTGTTAGTATAGGAGACCTGTCCTTAGTGTTGTCCGAAGAGATCATAGCACCCTTAGTCACATAAGGGGTAACCACCCGCCTGGAGCTCCCCCCCTGCATCGACTTCGGGGGTGAACACAAACTGGCGCGTCCCATCGCATAAGAGAAGCGAACGGGTGACAACGGAGGTAACTCACTCTCCGCCGGGTCTGTACTGTCCATCCTATAAGCCCATAGGCGAGCAGGCACCAAAGCCACCCCAAAAGAACCCAATCGAAGCTCGGTCATGGGCGTGGACACGGAAACTGGAGCTGTCGTTCCTAGCGTAGAGGCCGACTGTTCAGTTCCCCCAAATGAGGGAGGCGGATCTCCTCTCTTATCCTGGTCCATCAAATCATCCCGACGCCCATCAAAATCATCCATGCCGTCCCCTGGTCCCCTAGCTCTGTCCTCATCCAAAGCCATAGGATGGCCCTCAATCACTAGTTTCAGATCATATCCCAAACCAGCATAAAACCACGTTAACATAGTAGGCACCAAATCCACATCAATCACCCCAACTCGCAGTCGTGCAATCCCATGCTTACGTGTGAAATCCATGTCCACCTCCTGAGTTTTACCAATCAGCGAGCCTAGACTCACCACCACAAGATACTCATTAAGTGCTTTAGGAGGAACACCCGAGAATCTCGCCCAGCTTTTCTTAAGAGGAACCCCAGCCAGCTCATTTTGTTTCCACTCATCAAACTCAAGGAGACAAGGGCTGCCCGAAACCTTGCAAATGCCGAAGTTGTTGATCCTATCTAGATCAACCTTAGTTGGGTAATCAACCTTGTACACTTGATCTCCAATCCTCTCTAGAGCCCACTAAAAAGAACTAGATACTAGCCATCTAAGTTTAGCAATAATCTGATCCTCAGCCAAAGTACCATGTGTAACTCTAATCAAGCCCGTCCTGGCATTCTCCAAACGAGGCCTGCAAGAATGCATCACAGGCGTCTCCATAAATAGATACCGTTGGCACTGGTACAGACAAAAGCGGACACTCCGTGTCATGTTTTGGCTTCTGACATATGTTGCACAAATCTGTGGTACATCCAACAGAAAAGTGACCAGGCTCGCCACATCGGTAGCAGTACAATTTCTCTTTCTTGCACTGATTTGTTTTATCACCCTTTTCCGCAGCGTTCTTCACCTTTTCGACTGGAACGGCGGCAAGGGCAGCCACTGCAGCCATGGCCTTCCCCGGCAGCCTTGTCGTGCCATCCGCAGACGTTACCGTCACTGCCGTCGAGCTCGTAGCAGTCGTCGAACCCGCATCAGTTGCACCAACCACGGGCACCACCGCTGCCGGCTGAGTCCCTGTTGATGCCGCGTCCACCGGTGGCCGCAAAGTGGCATCCGCCACCGCCGATGGAGTCACCAACGCAGGATCACGCCACGATGGAGGATCCCTCCTCGGAGGGCGTGTGTTCCGGCCCCCAGTCCTCCCGAATCGCCTGCCTGCCAGACCACCCCGACGCGGCTGGTACTGCTGCGGGTCAGCAGGTCCCTCGCCGAACCCTCCGACAGGACCGTGGAAGCCAACATAGTCATCAGGTGCCGCTCTCTGTCTAGCTGATGAAGAACTAGCAAACTGCCCGTCACCATAGGCCCCGTAACCGTCATCACCCCATTGGCGATTCCAGTTCGAGCGACCGCCATTATAGCCGCCGCCACCGTAGTTGCCAAAACCACCATATCCTCCACGGCCACCTCCGTCATGTTTCTCAGGTCGTGTCAGCACACCAACTTGCCGGCCAATGGCTACCGCCTGCACCGCCCCGCCGTTTGGCGCGCCATGACCCCCCGTGGCTCTGCCGCGATTGCCCTCGGCGTCGGGACGCCCCTGCATGTTGCCGTCGGCGGTCCGCTGGGGAGGCCAGTCGCCGCCACCTCCCGAGCTCATCACCATGGAGGCGAAAGATCACGAATCCCCCGCCGTCGTTGACAGCCAGACTCTCGGCGCCTTACCTTTTCCAATCGAACGAAACCCGAGTGAAGGACGTAGGGGTCGTACCCTAGTAAATGCCATGTTGGGCCGAGTGCACGCCAGGCCCGCCTCATGCAGCGCCAGAGGGCTAACCATGTTGGGTCGGGAACCTCCCAGGCCCGACACCGCCGGCACACTCGAGCCATCTCGCCTCGCCAGTGTGCAGTCCTCCTCTTGCCCTTGTGTTAGCTCATTATGTGTTGCATGCCCTGAGTCCAATGAAGAATTCGGCCCAATCAAGCCCATCAAAAATTTCAAACGATGTGATCTGATCGCCTGTGAATTTGCCGGAGATCGCGGCGGCACCGTCTCCACCGGCGGTCGGCGTCCCTTCTTCCGATGAACCACCGTCGTCCACATCTCCGGATGTATCATGTCACATAGAGTGAGCTGAGGTAAACATACCTTGGGTATCGGCCCGATCCATGGCTGAATAGACCTCGCCGGCATCTGCTGCTGCGCGACCCCCCGGATTACCTCGTCGCCCTCCGTCTCCTGCAATCCAACCCTCGCCGAATAATCTGCGGGCAGACTATATGATTTTGTAGGGATGAGCTTTCTTTGGTTGTGTTATTTTGATAAGACATAATTGCTTGGTTAGTATGCTTGAAGTATTATTGTCTTAATATCAAATGATAGACTATTGCTTTGAATCACTCGTGTCTTAATATTCATGCCATGATTAGATTATGTGATCAAGATTATGCTAGGAAAAGAAGGCGAATAAAACGACAAGGGTGAAGTGGGGGAGAGGAAAACGAGAGGCAAATGGCAAATAATGTAATGCGAGGGATAAGAGTTTGTGATGGGTACTTGGTATGTCTTGACTTGTCTTGGCGCGAATCTCCCCGGCAACGGCGCCAGAAATCCTTCTTGCTACCTCTTGAGCACTGCATTGGTTTTCCCTTGAAGAGGAAAGGGTGATGCAGCCAAGTAGCTTAAGTATTTCCCTCAGTTTTTGAGAACCAAGGTATCAATCCAGTAGGAGATCACGCTCAAGTCCCACGCACCTACACAAACAAATAAGAACCTCGAAACCAATGCGATAAATGGGTTGTCAAGCCCTTCACGGTCACTTACGAGAGTGAGATCTGATAGATATGATAAGATAATATTTTTGGTATTTTTATAATAAAGATGCAAAGTAAAATAAATGGCAAAGGAAATAACTAAGTGTTGGAAGATTAATATGATGGAAGATAGACCCGGGGGCCATAGGTTTCACTAGTGGCTTTTCTTAAGAGCATAAGTATTACGGTGGGTAAATGAATTACTGTCGAGCAATTGATAGAATTGAGCATAGTTATGAGAATATCTAGGTATGATCATGTATATAGGCATCACGTCCAAGACAAGTAGACCGAAATGATTCTGCATCTACTACTATTACTCCACACATCGACCGCTATCCAGCATGCATCTAGAGTATTAAGTTCATAAGAACAGAGTAATGCTTTAAGGAAGATAAAATGATGTAGAGGGATAAACTCATGAAATATGATATAAACCCCATCTTTTTATCCTCGATGGCAATAATACAATACGTGCCTTGCTGCCCCTGCTGTCACTGGGAAAGGACACCGCAAGATTGAACCTAAAGCTAAGCACTTCTTCTCCCATTGCAAGAAAGATCAATCTAGTAGGCCAAACAAAACTGATAATTCGAAGAGACTTGCAAAGATAAACCAATCATACATAAAATAATTCAGAGGAGATTCAAATATTGTTCATAGTAAACTTGATCATAAACCCACAATTCATCAGATCTCGACAAACACACCGCAAAAGAAGATTACATCGAATAGATCTCCAAGAAGATCGAGGAGAACTTTGTGTTGAGATCCAAAGAGAGAGAAGAAGCCACCTAGCTAATAATTATGGACCCGTAGGTCTGAAGTAAACTACTCACACATCACCGGAGAGGCCATGGAGTTGATGTAGAGGCCCTCCATGATCAATGCCCCCTCCGGCGGAGCTCCAGAAAAGGCCCCAAGACGGGATCTCTTGGGTACAGAAGGTTGCGGAGGTGGAATTAGGTTTTTGTGGTGCTCCTGGATGTTTGGGGGGGGGTATGTGGATATATATAGGAGGAAGAAGTACGTCGGTGGAGCAATGAAGGGCCCACGAGGGTGGAGGGCGCGCCCCCCTGCCTCGTGCCTTCCTCCCTTGTTTCTTTACGCCCACTCCAAGTCTCCTGGATCACGTTTGTTGAGAAAATCACATTCCCGAAGGTTTCATTCCGTTTGGACTCCGTTTGATATTCCTTTTCTTCGAAACCCTAAAATATGCAAAAAAAACATCAATTTGGGTTGGGCGGCCGGTTAGTAGGTTAGTCCCAAAAATGATATAAAAGTGTAAAATAAATCCCATTAACATCCAAAATAGATAATATAATAGCACGGAGCAATCAAAAATTATAGATACGTTGGATACGTATCAGGGGCATGCATAGTAGTACTTTGCTTCGAGGGCTAATAAACTTTTGCAATAAGTATATGAGTTCTTTATGACTAATGTGAGTCCATGGATTATACGCACTATCACCCTTCCATCATTGCTAGCCTCTTCGGTACTGTGCATTGCCCTTTCTCACCTCGAGAGTTGGTGCAAACTTCGCCGGTGCATCCAAACCCCGTGATACGATACGCTCTATCACACATAAACCTCCTTATATCTTCCTCAAAACAGCCACCATAACTACCTATCATGGCATTTCCATACCATTCCGAGATATATTGCCATGCAACTTCCATCATCATCGTATACATGACTTGAGCATTTATTGTCATATTGCTTTGCATGATCGTAAGATATCTAGCATGATGTTTTCATGGCTTGTCCGTTTTTTTATGGCATTGCTATGCTAGATCATTGCACATCCCGGTACACCGCCGGAGGCATTCATATAGAGCCATATCTTTGTTCTAGACATCAAGTTGTAATATTGACTTGTAAGTAAATAAAGGTGTGATGATCATCATTATTAGAACATTGTCCCATGTGAGGTTATAAAAAAGGCCAAAGAAGCCCAAATAAAAAAAGAGGCCAAATAAGCCCACCAAAAAAATAAAACAAAGAAAACAAAAACAAAAAAACAAAAAAATGAGAGAGAAAAAAGAGAATGGGCAATGTTACTATCCTTTTACCACACTTGTGCTTCAGAGTAGCACCATGTTCTTCATATAGAGAGTCTCTTGAGTTATCACTTTTATATACTAGTGGGAATTTTTATTATAGAACTTGGCTTGTATATTCCGATGATGGGATTCCTCAAATGCACGAGGTCTTCATGAGCAAGCAAGTTGGATGCACACCCACTTAGTTTCCAGTTTGAGCTTTCATACACTTATAGCTCTTAGTGCATCCGTTGCATGGCAATCCCTACTCCTCAAATTGACATCAATTGATGGGCATCTCCATAGCCCGTTGATTAACCGCGTCGATGTGAGACTTTCTCCTTTTTTGTCTTCTTCACACAAACCTCCATCATCATATTCTATTCCACCCATAGTGCTATGTCCATGGCTTGCGCTCATGTATTGCGTGAGGGTTGAAAAGGCTGAAGCGCGTTAAAAAGTATGAACCAATTGCTCGGCTTGTCATCAGGGTTGTGCATGATTTGAATGCTTTGTGCGGTGAAGATGGAGCATAGCCAGACTATATGATTTTGTAGCGATGAGCTTTCTTTGGCTGTGTTATTTTGATAAGACATAATTGCTTGGTTAGTATGCTTGAAGTATTATTGTCTTAATGTCCAATGATAGACTATTTATTTGAATCACTCGTGTCTTAATATTCATGCCATGATTAGATTATGTGATCAAGATTATTCCAGGTAGCATTCCACATCAAAAATTATCTTTTTTATCATTTACCTCCTCGAGGACGAGCAGGAATTAAGCTTGGGGATGCTGATACGTCTCCGTCGTATCTATAATTTTTTATTGTTCCATGCCAATATTCTACAACTTTCATATACTTTTGCCAACTTTTTATACTATTTTTGGGACTAACATATTGATCCAGTGTCCAGTGCTAGTTCATGTTTGTTGCATGTTTTTTTGTTTCGCAGAAAATCCATATAAAACGGAGTTCAAATGAGATAAAAATGGACGGAGAATAAATTTGGAATATTTGTGAAATATGGGAAGAAGAATCAATGCGAGACGGTGCCCGAGGGGCCACGAGGCAGGGGGCGCGCCCCTGACCCTCGTGGGCCCCCCATAAGGCGGTTGCAACTCCTCTTTGGCCGTAAGAAAGCTAATTTTTGGAGAAAAATCTGGGCAAAGGTTTCAATCCAATCGGAGTTACAGATCTCCGAATATATAAGAAACGGTGAAAGGGCAGAATCCAAGAGCGCAGAAACAGAGAGAGACAGAGAGACAGATCTAATCTCGGAGGGGCTCTCGCCCCTCCCATGCCATGGAGACCAAGGACCAGAGGGGAAACCCTTCTCCCATCTAGGGAGGAGGTCAAGGAAGAAGAAGAAGAAGGGGTGCCCTCTCCCCCTCTCTTTCGGTGGCGCCGGAACACCGCCGAGGCCATCATCATCACCGCGATCTTCACCAACACCTACGCCATCTCCACCAACATCTCCAGCACCTTCCCCCTCTATCTACAGCAGTCCACTCTCCCGCAACCCGCTGTACCCTCTACTTGAACATGGTGCTTTATGCTTCATATTATTATCCAATGATGTGTTGCCATCCTATGATGTCTGAGTAGATATTCGTTGTCCTATCGGTGATTGGTGAATTACTATGATTGATTTAATTTTCTTGTGGTTATGTTGCTGTCCTTTGGTGCCCATCATATGAGCGCACGCGTGGATCACACCATAGGGTTAGTTGTATGTTGATAGGACTATGTATTGAAGGGCAAGAGTGACAGAAGCTTCAACCTAGCATAGAAATTGATGCATACGGGATTGAAGGGGGACCAATATATCTTAATGCTATGGTTGGGTTTTACCTTAATGAACGTTAGTAGTTGTGGACGCTTGCTAATAGTTCCAATCATAAGTGCATAGAATTCCAAGTTAGGGATGACATGCTAGGAGTGGCCTCTCCCACATAAAACTTGCTATCGGTCTAGTAAAGTAGTCAATTGCTTAGGGACAATTTCGCAACTCCTACCACCACTTTTCCACACTCGCTATACTAACTTTATTGCTTCTTTACCTAAACAGCCCCTACTTTTTATTTACGTGCACTTTATATTCTTGCAAACCTATCCAAAAACACCTACAAAGTACTTCTAGTTTCATACTTGTTCTAGGTAAAGCAAACGGTAAGCGTGCGTAGAGTTGCATCGGTGGTCGATAGAACTCGAGGGAATATTTGTTCCACCTTTAGCTCCTCGTTGGGTTCGACACTCTTACTTATCGAAAGAGGCTACAATTGATCCTCTATACTTGTGGGTTATCAGAGGCTGGTCAGGTGGGTCTAGTTGATGGAGGTGTGTCTATCCTATAGTACGCCGATGATACGATTATCTTTATGGAGCATGACTTGGAAAAAGCGAGAAATATGAAGCCGATGTTATGCTTATTTGAACAATTTACCGAGTTAAAGATTAACTTTCACAAAAGTGAATTGTTCTGCTTTGGAAGAGCCAATTAGGAACAAGAGGCTTATAGGCAATTGTTTGGGTGTGAAGTGGGGACCCTACCTTTTACGTATTTAGGTATACCAATTCACCATCATAAGCTGACAAATAGAGAATGAAAGTGTACGAGGATCGCTTTGAAAAGAAACTGAGTTGCTGGAAGGGCAAGCTCATGTCATACGGAGGCCAATTAATTCTAATTAATTCAGTTCTCACGAGTATGCCTATGTTTCTCCTGTCTTTCTTCGAAGTCCCAGTTGGAGTTAGGAAAAGTCTGGACTTTTATCGATCCTGATTCTTCTGGCAGAGCGATGAACTAAAAAGAAAATACGGGCTCGCCAAATGGGATATTATCTGTCGACCAAAAGACCAAGGAGGTCTTGGCATTGAGAATCTTGAGGTCAAGAACAGATGTCTTCTCAGCAAGTGGTTGTCGAAGTTATCTGTCGAGACTGATGCCACTTGGGTGCAGATCCTCCGTAGTAAGTATCTTCACTCCAAAACTTTGTCCCAGGTGACAGCGAGGCCGACTGACTCACCTTTTTGGAAAGGGCTTATGAGAGTCGAATTAGTCTTTTTTTAATAGGACAATGTTTATTATCGGCAATGGTGCTAGCACATGATTCTAGGAGGATACTTGGCTCGGAGAGACCCCCCTTGCACTTCAATACCCGTCTCTGTATCGTATTGTTCAACGACGTGATGCTTTCGTTGCAACGGTACTTCAATCCATTCCCCTTAATATTCAGTTCATGAGGACGCTAGCCGGTAATCATGGGGAAGAGTGGCTCCATCTAGTGAGTAGACCGATGGAGGTTCAGCTGTCTCAACAGCCCGATCAATTACGCTGGAAGCTTACTAGGTCTGGAGAGTTTACAGTTAAATCAATGTATCTCAATGTTATCAATTCAAGCTATATTCCTAGTTCCAAATATGTTTGGACAGTCACAGTTCTTTTGAAAATTTAAGTGTTTATGTGGTTTGTACATAAACAAGTCATCTTAACCAAGGACAATTTGGCAAAGCGTAATTGGACAGGACCTACTAGGTGTAGTTTCTGTGATCGGGGTGAAACTATCAAACACCTTTTTATTGATTGCCCGTTGGCTAAAGTTCTATGGCGGACGGTCCACATTGCATTTAACATTACTCCTCCGAGTTCTGTCAGCACGTTATTTGGAACGTGGCTTAACGGGATAGAGTCCGAAACAGCGAGACACATTCGCGTAGGAGTATGTGCTTTATTGTCGGCAGTCTGGAACTGCAGAAATGATTTGGTTTTTAACAGAACAACAAATATTCATTGTTTGCAGGTTATCTTCCGAGCCACTGTGTTGATCCGTATGTGGTCGCTACTCACTCCGACGGAGGCCATAGAGCGTTTGGTTACTGGATCTATCCGGTGGGAGATGGTAGCATGGAATATCTTCAACCGGTTTGGATGACGGTCATGTAATAGGATATGCAATTAGTTTACCTATATTTCTTATGCCAGCCGGTTGTGGCTTTTTTGGCTAGTTTGTTATTGGCCCTTTGGCTCTTTGTGAGCTTTCCTTTACTTTTGTTTGAGACTTTAAGACCTTGTTGAACCTATTTGATTATTTACAAAGTTGGCCGTATGCATCGTTCTGATGCATAGGCCGGGGAGCCCCCCCCCCCTTCGAAAAAATTTAAAAACTAAACATTATCACAGGCATGTGGCCCTGTTGCTGCTTACCATAGTTATTGCCTTTTAGGAAAAAAGAAGTCACATGTGAATGTTACAAAATATGTTTCTTACACGAGTCCATGTATTATGCAGATTGGTGTAATAGGGGATATTATTCCTCCTGCACAAAGGACTGCATTCAATAGTGCTTATATTGCATATGAATTGATGGACGCGGATCTGCATCAAATTACTCGCTCAAATCAAGCTTTATCGAAGGAGCACTGCCAGGTACTTATTAGTTATCTCAATATGAAAGTAAAACCTTCTCATTCCCCCTTTGTAGGATAACTTCGCTTATGTAATTAGATTATTGTCTGGCTATCGAAATTCTTCTCTCTAGTATCTCATTTCATCAAATTCCTCGAGAGCATCCTGTTTCATTTATTTTCTGTCTCGGCCCTCATACATACTTCTGTTAGATATTAGTACTCTCGGAGCTAATGAGTAATAACTAAAGCCTCTCGACCTTTCTTCTTTTTCTGGTTGGCCTGAATCATCTTGCTCTTTTGCTAGTCTAGGACTATGTGCTAGTATAAACTATAAACTATAAACATTGACCTTAGTGTTTGAATAACGGGGATACATTAGATGACTGTCGTTTGATGTTTCACTTCTCTGTAATACAATGGAAATTGGATTAGTACTCCGACATAGGTGAACTGTAATATACTAATATAGTAATATTAAATAAGTACCTTATTGTATTGCACCGCTTAGAAAGGATACAACATATTAGAACCTGTCAATGCACCACTGTACATTAGGTCGAGCAAAGGGAGCAGTTGGACAAGTTCATAACATATAGCACATGCCTGAGAGCTAACATATTAGTATACTAATCAACGCTAGCAATTCCTTTTTCTATCCTTTTTCAAACACACCCATGCATCGTCATTGCTAGGGGTGGTCACCTAAATAGAAGTATGGTCTCGATATCAGAGTGGTCACTTTTGTTAACAAAAACATGTCTTGCCAATATTGAATCATGTTCCATTGAAAAACATTGGATAATCCTTGGTGGAAAAGTTCCATTGAAAAACTGTTTGCCATAATATGCCTGTACTGTCAGTGCATACTTGGGTTTCTATAGTACAAAAAAGTTATCACTAGATCACACGTGAGATATAAGTGGATTTCTGGAATGATCACCTATTTCTCTTTGGTTGATCTTGTTCTTTCCAGTTTCTTTTCAATCTGCAAAGAGAAAAGTCCAGAATTGAACCCTGAACTAACCAGTCGGTTTGGTTTAAAACCCTCATCTTTGAAACCGGTGGAATTGCACCCTCAACTTACCACATAGTTTAAAAAACAACCCTTGACTTGGTTTTGAGCAGGTCAACCATTTTTGACCAAGTCATAACTGACTGGACAGCCAACTCAGCAGGACACGCAAGCACACATCAAACCTGTTCCCCCTTTCTCTCTCTGCTCGTTCTACGACTAAGTTTTTCTACCGGTGTCGGCATGTACCAGTGTTAGATCCACCATTCCTCACTTTCGTCAAGATCTGTGCCGCCAGCGTCCGTATAAGTTTGTAATCCCAGCGGAAAACTTATACAATGGGAATACAACTGTGCAGTCTGACAGGTCGTATAGAATACAACCTAATGGAGCCCACCACTTGGGGATATTTATTCTTCTTATCCTTCTCATCCAGACCTCCGTCTCCTTTGTTTCCCCCATTAAGATTCTCTCTCTCTCCGTCGCCATTATTTCTCCTCAAGTTCTTCCCGCAGTGTATGAGTAGACAGGTGAGTCAAGTTCTCTCTCTCTGCGTAGCCATTGGTTCTCCTCAAGTTCTAATTTCGACTAGTTTGTCCTCAAGTTCGCAATCTTAGGGATCTTATGCGTCAATTTGGTTATCAGATTTTAAGGCATGAAGCTACCGTAGACTAGATAAGATCTGATTGGAGACTGGAATCGTATAAAGCTATTGACTGGGATCTCTAGGTCCCTCCTTTTTCCAATATCTTAGCGGGCCATCAATCTGTTCGCCACCGAGGAAAGCAAAAAAGGTTAGTTTATCCCCTGCTATTTGACATCTTCCTTGTAGGATGTTGATCGTTTTCTGTTGTGTTATAAATTAATGCCCTGCTATTTACTGTTATGCAAGTTTATTGAATTATTATAGCAATGTCATTCTTTTATCTTATTTGGTTGGAAAGTACGAATCTTAATTTAACCTATTGGAAAGCCGTTGAGGTTGTAGGTTAATATGGATAGTGAGAGGGACAGCATCCCGGGCAGTTTTATGGCACTACTAAACATGGTTGAGCACCCAATGTCAAATTTGAATCAACAGTAAGTTGACATACTTCATAATAAGTTTTAATATGTTTGCACCTAACTTTTAAATTTATTATTTCCAATTTTTCTTATTTAGTAACAAATTCATTATCAATTTAGGAACAATCTGAAGTCAGTACCCGAAGATAGTTCTTGCTTTTCTGATAGACCTTATTGCTCAGAAGACAATGATGTACTTTCGAGACCAAACTTAATGTAAAATACATAAATTCCATTATGACAACCCTTCGATGTAGTTTACATAAAATTATTGATGTACATGAACTTGTAATCATGATTTCAAACAGGGTGGACACTTACGATTATGCTGATGACTCAAATGAAGTTCAGTCCCGTCTTGAATGTATCAAAGACACCGTTGGAATTCCAGATATGATATCTGGGCCTGAAAATCTAGATCAGGACTACTTATTTTCTGCATACAATGTTCACACTGAGGAGTCTGATTCTAATGAACGATACCTTGAGTAAGTAAGAACTTTTCAATATATTTTTCCATACTTAATATGTATTGGGAGTTTGATTTATAGATGTTTATTTGTTTGGGATAGAGGAGGACAAGTTGGAGCAGTTGAACACGGAATTAGGAGTTTTTGTGAAGACACTTCTGTTCAAATGTTAAGGCCGGTTGTTGGTATGAAGTTTTCATCAAAGGCAGAAGCATATGACTTCTATAATACTTATTCTTGGGTGCTTGGTTTCAGTATTAGAAATGGTGATAATTTTATTAATTCCAAAGGCGTACAAACTATGCAGGAATTCATTTGCCAAAGAGCCGTAAGTAAATTTTTAAAAAATGATCATTTTGTACTATGCTGGATTTTTAAAACATAATTGTAGAATGTATTACTATGTTTAATCAAATTCAATCTGATACATCAATTTACTGTGCAGGGAATCAACAAGACTACTAAATATGCCACTACTAGATGTGGTTGCAAGGCAACACTCAGGGTAAATCTTAATGATAATTCAGAATGGTATGTCAAAGTTTTTAGGGAGGAACACAATCATCCCCTTGTGGAATCTTGCAGTGAGAAAAAGCACATGCATTCACATCAACATATTGACAAGCCAATCAGAGATTTAATAAAGAATCTTCGGGAGAATAATGTATCACTCACAAGGGTTAATTCTATAGTAGCAGGTTTCTATGGCTCAACCAAGAAAGTACCATTCTGTAAGCGCAAGTTGCGTACTGTTTGTTCACAGATTGCAAGTGAAACCCTTCAGGACGACATTGCTAAGACACTGGAGAATTTCCGTGATATGATAGCAATGGACGATAGATTTGCTTTCTATGCACAGCTGGATGATGACAACAGGCTAAAGTCACTAATGTGGACTACTGGGAGGAGTAGATCATTATATAATCACTTTGGAGATGCAATAACTTTTGACACTACTTATGGAGCAAACATCTACAAAATGCCATTTGGTATGTTTGTAGGAGTTAGTAACCACTTTGAGAGTGTAATATTCGCTGGAGTGTTCTTGACTAATGAGAAGGAAGAGAATTTATGTTGGGCTTTTAAGCAATTTGTTGTTATGATGGGTGGAAAACACCCAGTTACTATTCTTATAGGTACACAATACTTTTGAAAGACCTTTATGTCTAGCTTGTTTATTTCATGTTTAGTGTATGAGTTTCTTCACAAACTTAATTAAGTAATTTTCCAAGACTAAATTTTGCAATTATATGTTCTTAATACATTATTTTCAATCATAATTTATTTCAGATCAGGCTAGAGCCATTGGAAATGCAGTCCGGAAAGTTTTCACTCATGTAGAACATAGATGGTGCAAATGGCATGTTCTTAAGCGGGCTCATGAACTTCTTGGTGCTGTCTATAGCAAGCACAAAACATTTGCCGATGATTTCCATAAGCTAGTGAACCACATGCTAACTGTAGAAGAGTTTGAATCTGCCTGGAATTTCGTTACGGTAAAATATTGTTTGCAGGAACATCCTTTTATGACTAGAGCATACGAGTGTAGGCACAAATGGGCTAAACCATATTTTAGCAAAGTTTTCTGTGCTAGAATGTGTAGCACTCAACGTAGTGAGTGTGCAAACTTTATGCTGAAGATACATACTGTATGCAATTCTTCAATAAATGCATTCATTACCCAGTACACTAAGCTTATAGACGATCGTGAGAGTTGTGACGCAGATGCTGAAAGGAAAAACAAACAGGTGAAAATTTTGTAAAAATCCACTTTTGTACTATTTTACGATAGTAATTTGTTGCTATATATATGTTTTGTTAAATTTATTCCAAATCTAATTTTCTGTAAATAATTGCAGAAAATAATTAAGGTCCATTTTGGATATCCAATGGAGAAGCATGCTTCAGTTATCTATACTGCAAAGGTTTATAATCTATTCAAGAAGGAGCTCATTAAGTCAACATCATACCTTGTGCTTCCTAGCATGGAGGAACATACTTTTTTTGTGAAGCACGTCCTGGCCGAGTCTAGGGAATCGTGGTCAAAAGTAATATACAAAATCAAAGTAGACGAGTCTATTGGATATTACACTTGTGAATGTGGACTTTACGAACATTTTGGTGTTCTTTGTAGCCACATCCTAGCGGTATGAATCTCAGAAATTTGAATTGTTGAATATGATGTTATATCTGAAAGCAACTAATTTTGTTCGTTTTTGTTCTTTGTCCCAGATTTTTGTGAACCGAGGTGTCTGCAAAATTCCAGATTGTCATATAATGAAGCGGTGGACAAAGCAAGCAAGGTCATCTAGTTTCAACAATAAGTTGGAGAAGTATATCGGCGACACGAACGAGGAATCGAGATCATTTAGGCACAAGCTATTATATTTTGCTGCAATAGATATAGTGAATGAATCTGAAAATGATCAAGATGCTTTTGCAATTGCAAAGTCTAATTTTACTCGCTGCAAGAAGGAATTACATGAGCACAGACTTTCAAAGACAACTACATGCCAGGTCGGATATGGATCAATCCCTGAACATGAAGTAACTACACATTATGTTGTTCAATAGGAAGTCAATGAAGTTGTTGATTCAGCTCTTCAAATAGTTGATACCGCAAACAATATTTCAATTCTGGTTTCTTCAATTCTTGCGCCTGCTATAATGAAGAAGAATGGTAGACCTTCAAATAAGAGGTACATGTCTAGCATGGAAGCAAACATCAAGAAGAAGAAACATGGGAAAACACCGGACCAGAAGATCAAAAATCCAGGTGGTGTGTTGGGTGTTGTCTAGTCAAGGTTTTGCAGCAAATGTCGATCGCCAACACACACGATCAAAAATTGTCCTCGGTTATATTTACCTTAATGTTATTTGTTTTGGTTTTGTTGTTGCAATGAAACTACTAATGAAGTGTGTACTAATTAGAAACTTAAATGTATGAATCCCTGAACTAATTTTCTTGTTCTTACCGTTGTTATTTATAATTGCCTTAGTAGTGTGTCGTTAATAAAAGTTTAACACATCGTACATATTTGGATTAACCTGAACGTTTTATTGGTGTGCTTTTATTTTTGAACGGTTTGTCATTATGCTATAGCGCCAATTATTTCAAATATTAAACTATTATGTATTGCATTAATTCTTTGTTACATTTCTGCTAACAGTATTAATCTTTTACTAATGTACAATTCCTTTTGTTAAGATTTTGTATTATGCATTTTGAATATATTTTTAAGATTAACCATTAATAACTATGTGTTCATTACTGTTTGATAAGGAGATCATGAATCATATATATTTTGATCTAGTTTTTGGTTATATCACATTTATAAGGTGCTTATTAACTTTCATATTTGAATAAAATTAATTTCCGTACACTTGTTTGTTTCATATTTCACTAAGATTGACTTCATTTCAATTACAGGGATTGATTTCTTGTAATGTGAAATGAACTAAAAACTTCAATTTCAATTATCAATTATATGAAATATCTTCTTAGGGCTGACATTCCTGAGGCCTGATTTTGACATCTATTAATATTTATAATATGTCATTACATTTATTTTTACATTACGAACAAAAATAATTTTGTTAATAAAAGCTAATTCAATAAAGAACTACATTACTTAATTCCTTATGAAAATAACAACTAATTTCAACAACCACAGATACATTTATTTTAATTACAATTATGCGTTTAGTTATGAATATTTTATAGTTCCGTTCGAAAATTGCAAATGGATATGAAATAAGATTCGAATTTGGAATGTTTTGACATTGTAGTACGTAGATTTTACTTACCTCTAATTGTAGTACGTACATTTACATTTATGAGTCAAATTGTGGAATATTAGAACAATTTCATAAATCATAAGTATTGATAGTTTCTAACTACATTGCCAATTGAAATATGAAATACATGAGAACGTACAATTATTTAATTCATTTCCTACTGTAGCCAAAAAATGGTGTGACGGGTTTATTTATTTTAGTGAAATACATTACATAAGAAGTAGCAGAAATGTTATAGAAACATTTACATATGAAGAAGCTGAAATGTTATAGAACCATTTCATATTGAGTCATTTGATTACACTCAATTTTCTGGACATAACGTTCGAAATGTAAGTACTTCACAATCCAAAATATGGTCTAATTGAAACCGAAGGTTAAATCCCCACAATTTTGTTACACAAAATGACATTAGAGACAAAACTAAGATCTGAAATTTCAATGTCCCACAGTTAACTATCGTTTCTTCTCCTCTTCATTGATATTCCACCCGTGCCGATCCTACGCAGCAAGGAATGTTTTGATATTGAAAAATTGTTCCATGACGGAATTCGACATTGTAGTACGTAGATTTTGCAAGTATGATAATGCAGATAGATCAACTAATTTCACAATTAATCGAAATCTGGAATGTTTTGCATATTTTTGTAATTTACATTTAATAAGTTTTGTAAATAATACTTGTCCTCGCATCTCACTGAAATAAAGTACATAAATATCTCATACAAAATATTGAAATAGCACGTTCTTCCAATTGTGCAATTCAACTCTGGTGCTCTTCACCTAATCCTCAATTGTTTCTATGTAGGAAGTTGGAACCGTTCCATGGTTTCCTTTAATGGACAGCAACTCATACAACAACAATGGCTTGAATGACATTACGCTTTCCTGCACAAGAAGGAACATGTAATTAAATATTAGTGTGGTGCAACATATGGACAGAAGTTTTCTGTATTTTTATAATTACCTGTGTGTGGGTTCCAATAATGTTTTCTCCATGGAAATCACGAATTGATATAATCGTCACCAAACCAGTCATCACTGTAGTAAATTTTCATATTACTAAAACCTATAAATAAATATTTTTGGTAAATGCATTAGGAAAGTTCAAGCAATAGTACCTGTTAGCACCGTGAATAATAGGCTTCAAGTAATTTGTGTCCCATGTGGTAAAGTTAACTTCCCATCCAGAGTAAAGCTCTTTCCCAACTGTTGTCATTGCACAAAGAATTTTCTTGACGTTTGAATCATGCATCTTCTTTAGTTCATTTTCATTTGATCGTACATACGTTGGGTCAGCAACATGTACACATTTAAGCATCATGTCAAGGAAATAGGAGCACCATGTAACATTAACTAGAGCAGGAACTATAATCTGCAAAGAGAATAATAGTTTACTTAATATGACAAAAGTTTGTTCCTCATCAACTACTTTACCTTGTAAAAATTCAGCTTGCACACACACACACACACACAAATATAAACACATAATGGATGTGAAAATTCTTACGGTTCTGCACTCTGATATATCATATAATACTGCAATCTTCCTAAATTGGTCAAGCACAGAACGGCTGGACATAACATTCTCGTTTGCGAGGACCATCATCTGCATTCATTGTATGAAATTTCATTACGTATTTTATAATTTGACAAGATCAATGATTATGACTAATAATATAATGGTAATATATATAATTGTTTTGTTTCGGGAACTTACAGCGAAGTCATACTCCAGTATATGCCTACACTTTTGCAACTTTGAAGTGCCATACATCAACATTTCAAGTTGAACAAGTCTCCTTATACATAAATCAAATACTTCGTAGCTGAATGTTCTGAAGAGTACAAGTGTATCCTTCAATTCATTTGTAACGCCCGGGTAATTAAGCTACAGTAATCCCCACTAATGATGCCACGTCACCTCTGTCACTGTAGTTAATCTCGGGTTAAATCAAAACGGTTTCGAAATTCAATTCAAAATTATGATGGCAATAAAAGTTTTTCAAAAAATCAAACTAAAATGTTCGGGGGTTGTCAAAAATTACAAGGTTAATTATGGTGGGGTGCACACATTTTTACAAAGTGCCTGCATATTTTAAAATGAAATAAAACAGAAGAGAAAATAGATTAAGAAAAGAAAAATAAAACAAAGGAGAGGGAAACC
>NC_041392.1:70699798-70707188 GCF_002162155.2 Triticum dicoccoides
GAGCCCCTTGTGCTCAGCGCGTCGCGCAGCCCCCCTGGCCTTCCCGTTAGCCCCGTAGCGCGATCCCGACGCGGTCCCGAATCCCACCGCCGCCTCCGCCGCTCGCCGGCGTCGTTTCCGGCCAAGTCCGGCCGTGCCTCTGCCACTGTTGGACGCGGCATCCTCTCCACGTTCGAACGCACCTGCCCGCGGCCATTTTGGCCGCCGGACGGCGAATCCCGGCGAGGTCCGGCGCCCCTCCGCCGCGGGAACGCTCCCCGGACCTCCCCAACGCCGGCCGCCGACGTGGCCGACCTGGGGCCACCCCTGGGTCACTGACCCGTGGGCCCTAGGGGCCCGGCCGGCCTGTTGACCCGGTCAGCCTTGCTGACTGGACCGGCCATGCCACTGACCGCTGCCCCCCCCCCAGAACGTTAAAAATAAAAATAAATGATAATTAAAATATTAATTAATTAATTAAGTAAATACTTAATTTAATTAATCCTGATTAATTAACCTAATGGCTAATTAACCTAATTAACTATTGTTAATTAACTAACAGAGTATGACGAACGGGACCCACCTGTCAGGTTGACCAAGTCAACCCTGTTGACTGCTAACGTCAGCATTACATCATGCTGACGTCATAAATTCTTTTTTCGAATTAAATAATTAATTATTTAAATTCCAGAAATTAATAAAGTCTTTAGAAAATCATATCTTTTAATCCGTAACTCGGATTAAAATATTTTCAACATGAAAGTTGCTCAGAACGACGAGATGATTCCGGATACGCAGTCCGTTCATCCGCCACGCACCCCTAACATATCAAACTCGCAACTTTCCCCCTCCGGCTCCTTTGCCCGAAAACACGAAACACCGGGGATATTTTCCCGGATGTTTCCCCCTTCACCAGTATCGCCTATCCCTACGTTAGGTCACCCCTAGCACAACGTATTGCCGCGTCTTGCTTTGTGTTACATTTGATTGCTCTGTTATTTATTGTGTTCCCCCTCCGTTACTCCTTTTCGGTAGACTCCGAGACTGATGCTGATGCCCCTGTGGTCGACTACGTCACCGACGACCCCTCCTTGTCTGAGCAACCAGGCAAGCCCCCCCCCCCTTGATCACCAGATATCGCCTATTCTCCTCTATACTGCTTGCATTAGAGTAGTGTAGCATGTTACTGCTTTCAGTTAATCCTATACTGCTGCATAGCCTGTCCTTGCTACTATTGTTGTTACCTTTACCTGCTATCCTACTTCTTAGTATAGGATGCTAGTGTTCCATCATTGGCCCTACATTCTTGTCAGTCTGCCTTGCTATACTATTGGGCCGTGATCACTCGGGAGGTGATCACGGGTATATACATACATACATACTATACAGATGGTGACTAAAGTCGGGTCAGCTCGAAGAGTACCCGCGAGTGATTCACGGATTGGGGGCTGAAAGGACCTTTGTCCCGACGGCCCTCTGTGTGGATCTTTGTGGCGGAGCGACAGGGCAGGTTGAGACCGCCTAGGAGAGAGGTGGGCCTGGCCCTGTTCGGCGTTCGCGGATATTTAACACGCTTCACGAGATCTTGGTATTTAATCTGAGTTGGCTACGAGCCTATACGCACTAACCATCTACGCGGGAGTAGTTATGGGTATCCCGACGTCGTGGTATCAGCCGAAGCACTTCGTGACGCCAGCGACTGAGCGGCGCGCGCCGAATTGGACTGGAATGCCACTAGGCTAGGTCTGCTTCCGGCCGCGTTCGCAATGTGCAGGTGTGCATTGGGCGATGGGCCCAGACCCCTGTGCGCTTAGGTTTAGACCGGCGTGCTGGCCTCTCTGTTGAGCCTAGGTAGGGCTGCGACGTGTTGATCTTCCGCGGCCGGGCATGACCCAGGAAAGTGTGTCCGGCCAAATGGGATCAAGCGTGCTGGGTAAGATGGTGCACCCCTGCAGGGAAGTTAATCTATTCGAATAGCCGTGATCTTCGGTAACAGGACGACTTGGAGTTGTACCTTGACCTTATGAAAACTAGAACCGGATACTTAATAAAACACACCCTTCCAAGTTCCACAGACAACCCGGTGATCGCTTTTCCACAGGGCGACGAGGGGAGGATCGCCGGGTAGGATTATGCGATGCGATGCGACTGGAGATGCTACTTGGAGATGTTACTTGGAGATGCTACTTGGAGATGCTACTTGGAGGACTTCAGTCTACTCTCTTCTACATGCTGCAAGACAGAGGCTGTCAAAAGCGTAGTCTTCGATAGGACTAGATATTCCCCTCTTATTCTAGCATTCTGCAGTTCAATCCACCGATATGGCCTCCTTACACATATACCCATGCATATGTAGTGTAGTTCCTTGCTTGCTAGTACTTTGGATGAGTACTCACGGTTGCTTTCTCCCCACTTTTTTTCCCTTTCCTTTCTTTCTGGTTGTCGCAACCAGATGCTGGAGTCCAGGAGCCAGACGCCACCGTCGACGACGACACCTACTACACCGGAGGTGCCTACTACTACGTGCAGCCCGCTGATGACGGCCAGGAGTAGTTAGGAGGATCCCAGGCAGGAGGCCTGCGCCTCTTTCGATCTGTATCCCAGTTTGTGCTAGCCTTCTTAAGGCAACTTCTTTAACTTATGTCTGTACTCAGATATTGTTGCTTCCGCTGACTCGTCTATGATCGATCACTTGTATTCGAGCCCTCGAGGCCCCTGGCTTGTATTATGATGCTTGTATGACTTATTTATGTTTTAGAGTTGTGTTGTGATATCTTCCCGTGAGTCCTTGATCTTGATCGTACACATTGCGTGCATGATTAGTGTACGATTGAATCGAGGGCGTCACAAGTTGGTATCAGAGCCGACTGCCTGTAGGAATCCCCCTTCCAACTCCTTGGCCGAAGTCGGGTCTAGACTTTACAAAACTTTTACTAACATGGTTGTGCGGCCCATGGGCCCACGTCGCCATTGGGTGGTATTAAGATCTTTTACTCCTCGATCCTTACTCTGGGATTCTGAACTCTCTTCTATTCGGGTTAAACGATTTTGCTAAAAACAAAACTAACTTTAGGTTCTCGCAAGTACTTTCTCCCGGAGAGCCCCTCACTTCAGATGACCGTCTGCTAACCAGAAGATTCCGAGGATACTCTACGATGTGCTCTCGAGACTATGTGCCATCGCTTTTGCAATTCACTTCCATCGATAAATCCCTCTGGATAACTACTTACACCTATCGTTCATATTGTCATCCCCAGTTGCTCTTGTTATTACAAGATGTCCTGAAATACTCTTCGTTATTCCGAGAATTCTTTACGCTTACTGCCCTGCAGTTCCTTGCTGCATGAATACCCCTAAGGATAATTACTCGCGCTTGCCGAGTATCCGCTCATCCCCAGTTGTTCATGTGTTTCACAAAAGTCTTCAAAATAATATTCGATCTTCCTAAAATCCTCTGGAGCCTTTGGCTCTTGAAATTCTTGCTTGCTTGCATTATGGTTAATCCCATAAGTCTCGTAGTCTTAATGACATTCCTTGTCATTATCATTTTGAGTCTGTTGACTCAATATGTTTGCGAATACATGCAATCATCATTGATCCTTATAAATTACTTTTCCGGCTAACCTGCCATTCTTTTAACTGGAATTGGTTCTCGACCAATCCAATTGTCTTTGATTGTACCCTAAGGCTATTCAACTTGTCCACCCCTAATCAGAGCATTGCTTCTGATCCCTTGATTTAGAAATCATAATTCCTTTGCATTTGACAATTGAGTTAGTCAGTTGTTTCTATATCTGCTTCCTCTAGTTGAGTACCGATGCTCACACTAGATCCCTTATGGACCACCAGATCCTTTGTTGGATGTATCTGACAACGCCCTTCATAATCAATAACCTTGTGAGCCTTTCCTCGGATACATAATGCCTTTGGTAAATTGTATCCTCTGCTTTTCTCAACCATGCTCTGCCATCGAGTTTGAGTAATTACTCCTAAAGATTGTGGTATATGTTTCTAAGAAGCCCCTGTGGGATGAACATATGCCTTCTCTAAACCGTGTGAACCCAAAGGTTTTCACGATTCATACTCTTCTGGTGCTTCGCCAGATAAAATTTCAGCACTGCAACTTCATCGAGCGCGAGAGGTGAATGAAAGGTTATGCATTGAGGAAGTGGGAGTCGACCTTGAACTTTGTGTTCATGCCCATGGACGCGATGTATATCCTATCATGGAAGCTTCTTGTAATAATAACTATTTCCTTGATAGCTAACATATGGTATCTGTGAATCGATCCCTTGCAACCGTGGTTCCGACCATGATTGTTCTTCTTTGATTTCATTTCTCGGACAAGTTAAAACAATTTTCTTATATGGATCAATGCACCAGTCCAACCTTTACTTTGATCTTGTGTCGAGTATTACCCCCCTGGTATCTCGAGATTATCATGGAACTGCATAACTTCTTATGAGTTCATCAAGTACTACCTTCCCACTGATTCCAATTTTTCACGGGCTCTGAGTTATTAAACACTCAAAGGCACCAATAACTGAACCGAGTCCGCACAATGGTTCAACAACTTTTCAGTAAGCTTCTATAACTACGAGTTTGTACCCGATCACGCCATTCCTAGCCTGTTTGGCTATAACATAGTCGTGACGATTCTAACTGTGCTACCTGGTCCTTATTCTCGGAGCACCAATTTGCGATGATAGCTAAGCTTACGTCGATTTTCCTCGTCATACCCTTTCACCTTAAATAACAAGCTTGAGTTCGAGTTTGTGTCGTAACTATGGTTTCAATAACCTTTCGCTTCACCATTCATTTGACTTAATGTCATCGCCAATCGATTACATCTTGGAATCTCTCGACAAAGTGTGTCGAGATCATCATCAATCTTATGATCCCTTCCAGGACATCAAATGAGTTCATGATAAGAAATAATATCCTTGCCCTTGATGATCTGCGTTATCATCGACCTTTATTGCCTTCGCACGAACACAAGCTTGTTCGTGTTTGGTGTTATACCTTGAGTTCCTTGCTATCCAACATTGTTATTCTTTACCTTGGAATATTACCACCTTTTATGACAAGATGTCGTGGGAAATTTCACTACCTCTTGAGAACTCTTAATACAAGTGATACTTCTCACCATCACCATTCTTTCTTGGTCCCCGTGTTGATTCCAACAAGGGAACGGTGTTGTTTGGATTCTTACCTTCTAGCAACCCTATTGCTTTCAAGTTAATGGTCGGCCGTTCATTCTTAGACTATTGATTATTGAATCACCATTCTGACATTGGTCGTGCAACCCAACCCATATTTCGGGCGCACCTTTCAACCAATGTTTAATTGTGTATGTTTTCCTCGAGCATACTTCATTACATCATTTGATATGACAAATGTTATCTCCTTATCCACCTAATTGTGGAGATCCATCTTTTGAATACCTCGATGAGTTATCGCTGAGTCCATCAGTCACCTCATCCTCTTGTTGATTTAATGATGAACTCTTGTTTCGGAACTCGCTTCCATAGTTCATTCCCCGAGAATCTTCGATGTCATCTCGTCAATTTGTGTTGCACCTTTCTTCTCAGGCATCGTGAGTCTGAGTTATCCTGCCACCTATCCGAGCTGAATCTCGGTCAGTTATGATGGTTGGAACATTTTTCCAAGAGTTATAACACTGGTCTTTTATGACCCGGTAAGGTGATGACATGCCCAGCATACCTGGCCGGATGACCTGTTGATATAGTTTCCTTATTAGCAAGGTTATACATTCTTCCATGAGGAAATTGTAAGACTTATTCTACAAGTTGTTCCTGATGGATCCTTTGTGTATCCAAAGTCTGACCTTTGCTTGAAGACCATGTCAATGCTATCTCGAAGCATGTCTGTGGTACTCCGATCTTCAATAAGAACAGTTGAAGCAATGCTACCTTTTCTTTATCAAATATCCAAAACACCGTTGTTTGGGTAATGTCATGAACTTCCTCTCTCCTAACCTAAATGGTTTTCTACGTTATATCCTGTCATGGATATCATGCTCTGTTTGTCCTTGGGAAGGAAATACTCCTGAAATATGTGTTTTAACACATTTTCCTTTCCATTGTTCTGTCTAATCTGATGATCATATTTTCCTTCCATTGGTTTGTTTAAACCTTTTCTATGATCTATATGATATAAGCAGTAATAATCCACTGCTTGGGCAAACACCTCGATGTACAACTCTGTCGGTAAGACCTTGTTACTATTGTTGATGACATTCCGGTAACCACCGATGGACGGGAACTTTGCCAATTGTTTCGCCTCGTTCAACAAGTAGAATAATGACTCTCTTCGTTCCCCGTCCTTGGTACCGACATTGTTGCCGGCATAGCTGACAAGCTATTCACTGACATGCCTCCCTGTCGCGGCTGTGTAAGATGTCACCACCCTTCCTACTTTCAACCCATATGGTGGGCCCATAACCCACAGGTCCCTGGATCGAAACCTAACTCTTCTTTACAACCCGGTTTCAAATGTATCCTTTGCATCTGGCTTCGTATGTGATTGACGAGCTAAATTCTATACCATTATCCTTCCTGGAATCAAACACCATGTTATTCTCGTTGTTCAAGCCCCCATTCCAGCTTCTGTCTAGGCATCGAATGATTGCCTACCCATTTGAAACTTTGGTACCATCATATATTGCACTCAACGGATTCACTGAAATACAACTCGTGGGGTACCTCGTGTTTTTCCCATTGAGTTCACCGTCTGATACCCAGCTTTGTGGAGGTGCGTCCTTCCTGAGTAATTCCCCCTGGCCGCGGTCGTAGGACGCTGGAGATCCTGAAGAAAGGATGACGACTTGATCATGGTGACTGGAAGCCGAGAAATGAAGACAACAATGAAAGGGATCAACCTCTTCGAAAGGGCAGCCAAGACCGAGAAGACTCGTTAGGTTTTTCGCTACGAACACCTTCCCCCCCTTACTCCACCGCTTAAATCTCGGGATGAGATTTCTTGTAGTGGAGGAGAATTGTAACGCCCGGGTAATTAAGCTACAGTAATCCCCACTAATGATGCCACGTCACCTCTGTCACTGTAGTTAATCTCGGGTTAAATCAAAACGGTTTCGAAATTCAATTCAAAATTATGATGGCAATAAAAGTTTTTCAAAAAAATCAAACTAAAATGTTCGGAGGTTGTCAAAAATTACAAGGTTAGTTATGGTGGGGTGCACACATTTTTACAAAGTGCCTCCATATTTTAAAATGAAATAAAACAGAAGAGAAAATAGATTAAGAAAAGAAAAATAAAAAAAGGAGAGGGAAACCCCCCCCCCCTGGCCAAACTGGGCCAAGCCCACCTGGCCCAGCCGGCCAGCCCCTGGCCCGGCCCACCCCCCTCACTCTCATAACCCCCCCGGTCG
>NC_041392.1:70707340-70731666 GCF_002162155.2 Triticum dicoccoides
TCCTCCTCCCCTCCTCCCCGACTGGCCGCGCAGGACGCCCGAACCCCCCTCGTCGCCTTGGGACCGTTGTAACACCCCCAGTGTCATGCTACAGTAACCCTCTGTGATTAAGCTAACCATTTACCCAAACAGTGCTTAATCACCTTTGTCCAATATCCCATTTGAAATTCCAGTCAATTCAAATTCAAGTGAAGTTTGAAGTTGATCAAAAGTTGCCGGAAAAATTTTCATCATCTGTCAAAAATTCCATAACAACTATTTGTTAAGGAACACAACATCACTTTGGTGCAAAGATGAACATTAGCAATTATAACAGCACCAATTCAACATTTTTAAATGCTATCCTTTAAAAAAAACAAATGAATTCTTCTGGTCTCCAAAATAATTGTGGCAATGTCTATGATCACCAGGGATTTAATGGGACACCTCCCAAATGTTTGCTAAGTGAAATAGTTGGCCAAATAATTCCCTTTCTCTCTCTGTAAATAAAAAAAAAGGAAATAGAAAAGGGCCTAGCTACTACTGTGCACTTGTAGCCCATTGCTACAGTGCACAGCCCAGCCCACTCCTCCCCGCGGTCGTCCCCTTCCCCTGTTCACCCGACCGAGGCACGCGCCCGCGCGGTCGCCGCCCGACCACCTCGCCACCCCGCTGCTCGCGCCGAGGGGATAAGGCCGAGCCTCCTGGCCTCGTCAGCTCCCCACTCCCACTTGCGCCTCTTCCCCCCAGATCCACCTTTCCCCTCTTCCTCACGCGCTCACTCCTCCCGAGCGCCACCGTCGCCGTGCGTTGGTTGATTCCGCGGCCACCGCTGTCCCCGGCCCTCTCCGACGAATCCCCAAGCGCCGTCGTGCCCCGCGACGTCTTCCTCGACCACCGGACCAAGCCAGGAGCCCCCACAGCAAGCGCGATGACCTCTCCTTCCTCCTCTGCTCCGACGAACGCCGGCGTCGAATTCGGCCACCCCGCGCCTGCCCCGAGCCCACTGAGCACACCTACAGGCGCCCAGTGAGCTCCTCCTCCCTATCCCTCTCTCCCCGTGCTCTTCCTCGCGCCATGGCAGCCTCTGCCATCGCTGCCCGAACCTAGCTCCGCCGCATAGCTCGTCGTCGACGTTGTAGTCGCTGTCAGGCTCGCCCGAGCATGGGAACATGCTCAGGTCCGCTCACCACGGCCGCTCGTGCCGCTAGATCCCATCCCCGTGGCCTCTGTCGCTCATCCCGCCTATGGCCGAACTCCGGCGGCCGCTAAGGTTCTCGCCGTCGTCGTATCGAGCCTCCCCGAGACCAACTGGTGGCACCTGGCGATGCGCGCCGGCGCCAGCTCTCGAACGTGACCGAAAACGCGGCGAACCGAGCCTTGTAGCCGTTTTCCGGCCATCTCCGGCGGACTTCCGCCACGGGAATGGTTGCCGGCGCGACTCCGGTCGCCGTCCGACGGGGCGCTGACGCGGCAACCCTGGACCACGCCGCTGAGCCACTGCCATTGGGTCCCGCTAACCGTTGACCCAGTCAACTTGCTGACTAGGCGTCCCTGTGACACTGACGTGCGGGCCCCACCGCTTAATCCTCTAATTAAAATGTTTTAATAATTAAAACTAATTAGTTTAGCCAATTAGGCTATGACAGGTGGGGTCCAGTAACTAATTAACCTAGATTAGTTAGTTTAATACACTGTTAGGCTATCAGGGGCTGACATGTGGGTCCCGCTGGACCCACAGGCCAGGTTTGACTTGGTCAGCCGCCCTGCTGACTGCTGATGTCGCTGTGACGTCATGCTGACGCAATAAACCTTCCTGATAATTTATTTAATTTCAGAAAATGTTTAATCTTTAAAAATTCATAGAAAATAAACCGTAAATCCGATGAAAATGTTTTCTATATGAAAGTTGCTCAGAAAAATTCAACGAATCCGAATACGTGGTCCGTTCATCTGTCACATGCCCCTAGCATGCTGAACTTGGAACGTTCCCCCTCTTTTTCTTTGTCCGGAATTCACCTAACGTCGGGAATTCACCCTCGGATGTTTCCCCCCTTCGTCTGCAACGTGTAGTACCGCGTTAGAGCACGCTTAGCGCTACGTATCGTCATGTCATGCTTAGTGTTACCTCTGTTTGCTATGTATTTACTGTTTCTTCCCCCTCTTCTCTCCGGTAGACCCCGAGGCCGCTGATGCCCCGGTGATCGACTACGTCGTCGACAACGACCCCTCATTGCCAGAGCAACCAGGCAAGCCCCCCCCCCTTTGATCATCCCGATATCGCCCATTCCTTTCTCTCATGCTTGCATTAGATTTTTGCTACTGTTATTGTATGCTCCTATTCTGATGCATAGCCTGCTTTTGTACCTGTTATTGCACCTTACCTGCTTATCCTAAACTGCTTAGTATAGGCTGGTTAGTGATCCATCAGTGACCCCCACCTTGTCCTTGTTGCCCCTGCTTTAATACTTGAAGACCCGATCAACGGGATTGAAGACCAGGCCCCGGCACCGCACCTCACTTTCCCCTTAGTTGCTCGACACTGCTGGGTTACTATCGAGTGCCGAGGGTGAGACCTCTACAACACTTCTGATGTTAACCCTGTAGTGTAGCTATTCGGTCGTGGTCATCGAGGGTGATTTCCTCTTTATCCACTTCCGATACGACCCTGTCGTGCAACCCCTCAAGTGTGAACCGAGGGTGATTCCTCTACGTTCACCTTGATGATTACATTGAGTGGAACCCACCGAGGGTGATTCCTTGGGTTTTTCCTCTTGATGTTTGGACACACGGATACTTGGACTTTACAACTGTTACTTGGAAAGTGATGTGGAGACGGGTTGACCTGGAAGGTGCCCGTGAGATAATTACGAGGCGTGGCCGGGCATTCTTAGCCCTTGCCGCAAGTCCTCGAGACGGGGCAACGGGGTCACATCTTTCATGAGTCTCTGCTTGTTACCGCGCGTTCCTAATCCACTACGATTTGGATATTTGATCCGAGGGGCCTCTGGCCTGATAGCACTAACCATCACATGGGCATAGTATGGGCGTTCTGCGTCGTGTACATCAGCCGAAGCTTAATAGACGTCAGCGACGGAGCGGCGCACGCCGGGTTGGACTGGTAAGCTCCTGCCTTTTTAGGGAGGTAGCTAGGTCTGCTCACCGGCCGCCCACGCAACATGCAGGAGTTCCCCGGGAGATGGCCCATGACCCCTGGGGGCATAGGTTTAGTCCGGCGTGCTGGCCTCTCTATTAAGCCTAGGTCGGGTTGCGGCATATTGTTTGGCCGAGGCCGGGCATGACCCTGGAAAGTGTGTCCGGCCGGAGTCAATCGAGCGTGGTGGGTAAGTTGGTGCACCCCTGCAGGGAAGAAAACATATATCGATAGCCTGTCCTACGGTAACGGACACTTGGAGTTGTATCCCGATCGATACAACTAGAACTGGATACTTGTGATGAGAACTGGATGGTGATGAGGATTTGATTGTGGAGATAACTGGATAGTATGGCTCTAGGATTGCTTTCTCGCAGGGAGTCGAGAAAGGATCTCTGGCCGAGGTTGATAACACTACTACCACTTTACTTTATGCTACTCTACTCCCTCCTGTTGCTGCAAGATGGTGGGTTCGAGAAGATGCTAGTCTTCGATAGGACTAGACCTTCTCTCTATTCTGGCATTTCTGCATCCCAGTCCACATATACAGCCTTCCTTTGATAATGTTGCATATGTAGTGTAGATCCTTGCTTGCGAGTACTTTGGATGAGTACTCACGGTTGCTTTGCTCCCCCTTTTCCCCCTTCTTTCTTCTTTCTGGTTGTTGCAACCAGATGGTGGAGTCCAGGAGCCAGATGCCACCTTTGACGACTGCTGCTACCCCGAGGGTGCCTACTACCACGTGACGGACGCCGACGATCAAGAGTAGTTAGGAGGCTCCCAGGCAGGAGGCCTTGCCTTTTCGATCGTAGATGCTTTTGTGCTAGCCTTCTTAAGGCAAACTTGTCTAACTTATGTCTGTACTCAGATATTGTTGCTTCCGCTGACTCTTTTGTTTTTGAGCTTATGTATTCGAGCCCTCGAGGCCCCTGGCTTGTAATATAAAGCTTGTATTATTTTAATTTGTGTCTAGAGTTGTGTTGTGATATCTTCCCGTGAGTCCTTGATCTTGATCGTACACATTTGCGTATATGATTAGTGTACGATTGAATCGAGGGCGTCACAAGTTGGTATCAGAGCCGACTGCCAGTAGGTAGCCCCCTTCCAACTCCTTGGCCGAAGTCGAGTCTAGTCACTACAAAACTTTTACTAACATAACTGTGTGTCTTACGGGCCCACGTCGCCATTTGGGTGGTATTAGGATCTTTTATTCCTCGTCTATATTCTGGGACTCTAATCTCTCGTCTATTCGGGTTAAACATTTTACTGACTCTGACATTAGGTTCTCGTACCCACTTCCTCCCGGAGAGCCCCGACATTACCGATGATCGCTTGCTTCGCCAGAAGATTCTGCAGATATTCCTCGAGGTTTCTCGAGACCCTGTGCCCACTGCCTTGCAGTTCCTGACCACAGATAATCCCCGTAAATAACATCCTTGCCGCTTGTACCTTCATACCCAGTTGCCCCTATTATTACAAGATGTACTCTCCGTTGTTTCGAGAATCCTTTATGCCTTCTGCTTTGCGGCTTCTTTTTGCACTACGGATGATTCACTGAACCCGTTTATCCCCAGTTGTTCATGTGTTTCACAAATTCTTTGGAATACTATTCGATCTACCGATAATCCTTAGTAGCCTATTGCTCCTGTTCTTCCTTATCGTCTTACATTATGGTTAATTCCATATGTCTAGCAATATTCTTTAAAATTCTTTGTGATTGTCATTCTGTTCCTATGGATTCAACGTGTGAGCGAATACTCGCAATCATCAATTAATCCTTGGAAATTTCCTTTCCGGCTCCGACATCGCTCCGGATATGAGCTGGTTCTTTCCCAATCAAGGTTTGGTCGGGTGCACCTCTAAGTCTATTCAACTTACTCATCTTTTGATCAGAGCCTCTGCTTCTGATCCTTCGTCTTGAAATCATAATTCCTTTGTACCCAAGCATCGAATCATTCAGACGTTTCTATAAGCCAATGCCTTTGCATCCCCTTCTTCATCTGATTGATTACCGATAATCACATCAACTCTGTCGAAAATCGCCAGATCCATTGCTGGGTTGTTATCCGACTGTGTCCTTCACATCCAAATTCTTGTGAGTTTTTCCATGATACATAATATCTTCGGTATATTGTATCATCTGCTTTGACTTCGATACTCTGCTTTCGAACTTGTATCTTTTGCTTGGTTGATGGTTGTATAGATTCAAAAAATAATGCCCCGATGGGTTGAACTTATGCCTTCCGTAATCCGAGGAACCCGAGAGTTCTCACGAGTCTTACTCTTCTGGTACTTCGCCAGATAAATCCTCTGCACTACATTTTCTTTGAAAAACGAGGAGTGAATGAAAGGTTATGCATTGAAGAAGTGGGAGTCGACCTTGAACTCTTGTGTTCATGCCCATGGACCCGATGTAGAACTTATCGTGGAAGCTACTCGTAAAAATGATTACCCCTTGTTATAAGTTCATCTTGTATCGGTGGTTTGATCATTCTTAACCGTGGTTCCGACCATAGTTTCTTCTTGATTCCATTTCTCGAACAAATTAAAATACTTGTCTTCTATAGATCTTTTCATCTGTCCAACCTCTATTTCGATCTACCTCGAGTGTTGCCCCCTGTTATCTCGAGGATATTGTGTCATTGCACTACCTCTTGTGAATTCTCATTGGAATGATACTCCATCACATCATTCCTAGCCTGATCGGCTATATCATTATCGAGCTAATTTTAACTGTGCTATCCGGTCCTTCTTCTGGAGCACAACTTCCGACGACGAGCTATGCTTACGTCAATCTTCCTCATCTTATCATTCCTCCTTGAACAACAAGCTCGAATCCGAGCTTGTGTCGTATACGTGGTTCCAATAGCCTTTGCTTCAACATTCCTTTTGCTTGATGTCGTTGCTATTCGATGGCATCTTCATAGAGCCTCTCGACAAAGGCGTCGTGATCAGCATCAACATTTTGACTTCTGTTGAAATGACAATTGAATTCATGGTGAGAAATACCATCCTTGGCCTTCAATGATTTGAATTATCATTAACAACCCCCTTATCTCCTTTCCAACACATGTTGATCATGTCTTGGTTATACCTTGGACTCCTTGCTATTCATGCAATCGTTCTTTGAGTATTTCTTGTGATCTTCAACTCCAGCCCCTACTTGTAACACCAAGTTAATGCTACCTCGAAGCATGACTGAGGTGTTCCGAATATCAACCATGAACATTGGAAGCACACTGTCGAGTGTTTCTTGATCTATTATCCAAACACCATTGTATGGGTAATATCATGATTATCCCCTCGCCCCCTTTATCTAAATGATATTTAAACTTTTTGTCATATCATGTATATCCTGCTCCGCTTCCCCTTGGGAGGGATATAATCCCAACTCTTATGAGTAAACACATCTTCCCTTCCTTTGGGTTGTTGATTCGATAAACACATTTTCCTTTCCATTGGTTTGCTCAACCTTTCTTGTGATCTATATATGTTATAAGCAGAAATAATTCCCTGCTTATGGAAACACCTCGGTTTACAACTCTGTCAGTGTGGCCCTGTTACTATTGCTGACGACATCCTGGTAACCCCCGATGGACGAGAACTTTGCCTATTGGCCCGCCTCGTTCAACGAGCAGGAAAATGGTTCTCTTTGTCCCTCGCCCTTGGTACCAACGTTGTTGCCAACATAACTGACAGTCTATCATCTGACATGCCTTGCTATCGGCCCCCTTTATTCTATTAACCCACATGGTGGGCCCATAACCCACAGTTCCATAAGTTCGGAACCTGACTCTCCTGTATATCTTTGATTCTGAAATATTCTTGCATTTGGCTTCGTATCATGTCACGAGCCGCCTTTCGAGAGATGATCTATTCCCGATGATCTGAACCCCTTTCTCACACTCTGTTCAGGTATCAATCGTTTGTCCATTCGTTTGAAACTCCCTATTGTACCTTCATACTTTGCTCTCGATGTTTTAATAAGTTTCAACTCGAGGGATACTTCTGCCTCATTCCCTGAGTTGTTCACCAGATACTTAACCCTATAAGGATTAGTTATCCCGAAGTTACTCTTTACTTCCCCACTTAAATCTCGGGACGAGATTTCTTGTAGTGGAGGAGATTTGTAACACCCCCAGTGTCATGCTACAGTAACCCTCTGTGATTAAGCTAACCATTTACCCAAACAGTGCTTAATCACCTTTGTCCAATATCCCATTTGAAATTCCAGTCAATTCAAATTCAAGTGAAGTTTGAAGTTGATCAAAAGTTGCCGGAAAAATTCAACGAATCCGAATACGTGGTCCGTTCATCTGTCACATGCCCCTAGCATGCTGAACTTGGAACTTTCCCCCTCTTTTTCTTTGTCCGGAATTCACCTAACGTCGGGAATTCACCCTCGGATGTTTCCCCCCTTCGTCTGCAATGTGTAGTACCGCGTTAGAGCACGCTTAGCGCTACGTATCGTCATGTCATGCTTAGTGTTACCTCTGTTTGCTATGTATTTACTGTTTCTTCCCCCTCTTCTCTCCGGTAGACCCCGAGGCCGCTGATGCCCCGGTGATCGACTACGTCGTCGACAACGACCCCTCATTGCCAGAGCAACCAGGCAAGCCCCCCCCCCCTTTGATCATCCCGATATCGCCCATTCCTTTCTCTCATGCTTGCATTAGATTTTTGCTACTGTTATTGTATGCTCCTATTCTAATGCATAGCCTGCTTTTGTACCTGTTATTGCACCTTACCTGCTTATCCTAAACTGCTTAGTATAGGCTGGTTAGTGATCCATCAGTGACCCCCACCTTGTCCTTGTTGCCCCTGCTTTAATACTTGAAGACCGGATCAACGGGATTGAAGACCAGGCCCCGGCACCGCACCTCACTTTCCCCTTAGTTGCTCGACACTGCTGGGTTACTATCGAGTGCCGAGGGTGAGACCTCTACAACACTTCTGATGTTAACCCTGTAGTGTAGCTATTCGGTCGTGGTCATCGAGGGTGATTTCCTCTTTATCCACTTCCGATACGACCCTGTCGTGCAACCCCTCAAGTGTGAACCGAGGGTGATTCCTCTACGTTCACCTTGATGATTACATTGAGTGGAACCCACCGAGGGTGATTCCTTGGGTTTTTCCTCTTGATGTTTGGACACACGGATACTTGGACTTTACAACTGTTACTTGGAAAGTGATGTGGAGACGGGTTGACCTGGAAGGTGCCCGTGAGATAATTACGAGGCGTGGCCGGGCATTCTTAGCCCTTGCCGTAAGTCCTCGAGACGGGGCAACGGGGTCACATCTTTAGTGAGTCTCTGCTTGTTACCGCGCGTTCCTAATCCACTACGATTTGGATATTTTATCCGAGGGGCCTCTGGCCTGATAGCACTAACCATCACGTGGGCATAGTATGGGCGTTCTGCGTCGTGTACATCAGCCGAAGCTTAATAGACGTCAGCGACGGAGCGGCGCGTGCCGGGTTGGACTGGTAAGCTCCTACCTTTTTAGGGAGGTAGCTAGGTATGCTCACCGGCCGCCCACGCAACATGCAGGAGTTCCCGGGGAGATGGCCCATGACCCCTGGGGGCATAGGTTTAGTCCGGCGTGCTGGCCTCTCTATTAAGCCTAGGTCGGGTTGCGGCGTATTGTTTGGCCGAGGCCGGGCATGACCCTGGAAAGTGTGTCCGGCCGGAGTCAATCGAGCGTGGTGGGTAAGTTGGTGCACCCCTGCAGGGAAGAAAACATCTATCGATAGCCTGTCCTACGGTAACGGACACTTGGAGTTGTATCCCGATCGATACAACTAGAACTGGATACTTGTGATGAGAACTGGATGGTGATGAGGATTTGATTGTGGAGATAACTGGATAGTATGGCTCTAGGATTGCTTTCTCGCAGGGAGTCGAGAAAGGATCTCTGGCCGAGGTTGATAACACTACTACCACTTTACTTTATGCTACTCTACTCCCTCCTGTTGCTGCAAGATGGTGGGTTCGAGAAGATGCTAGTCTTCGATAGGACTAGACCTTCTCTCTATTCTGGCATTTCTGCATCCCAGTCCACATATACAGCCTTCCTTTGATAATGTTGCATATGTAGTGTAGATCCTTGCTTGCGAGTACTTTGGATGAGTACTCACGGTTGCTTTGCTCCCCCTTTTCCCCCTTCTTTCTTCTTTCTGGTTGTTGCAACCAGATGGTGGAGTCCAGGAGCCAGATGCCACCTTTGACGACTGCTGCTACCCCGAGGGTGCCTACTACCACGTGACGGACGCCGACGATCAAGAGTAGTTAGGAGGCTCCCAGGCAGGAGGCCTTGCCTTTTCGATCGTAGATGCTTTTGTGCTAGCCTTCTTAAGGCAAACTTGTCTAACTTATGTCTGTACTCAGATATTGTTGCTTCCGCTGACTCTTTTGTTTTCGAGCTTATGTATTCCAGCCCTCGAGGCCCCTGGCTTGTAATATAAAGCTTGTATTATTTTAATTTGTGTCTAGAGTTGTGTTGTGATATCTTCCCGTGAGTCCTTGATCTTGATCATACACATTTGCGTGTATGATTAGTGTACGATTGAATCGAGGGCGTCACAAGTTGGTATCAGAGCCGACTGCCAGTAGGTAGCCCCCTTCCAACTCCTTGGCCGAAGTCGAGTCTAGTCACTACAAAACTTTTACTAAAAGAGTCTAGTCACTACAAAACTTTTGGCCGCCGGACGGCGAATCCCGGCGAGGTCCGGCGCCCCTCCGCCGCGGGAACGCTCCCCGGACCTCCCCAACGCCGGCCGCCGACGTGGCCGACCTGGGGCCACCCCTGGGTCACTGACCCGTGGGCCCTAGGGGCCCGGCCGGCCTGTTGACCCGGTCAGCCTTGCTGACTGGACCGGCCATGCCACTGACCGCAGCCCCCCCCCCAGAACGTTAAAAATAAAAATAAATGATAACTAAAATATTAATTAATTAATTAAGTAAATACTTGATTTAATTAATCCTGATTAATTAACCTAATGGCTAATTAACCTAATTAACTATTGTTAATTAACTAACAGAGTATGACGAACGGGACCCACCTGTCAGGTTGACCAAGTCAACCCTGTTGACTGGTGACGTCAGCATGACATCATGTTGACGTCATAAATTCTTTTTTCGAATTAAATAATTAATTAATTAAATTCCAGAAATTAATAAAATCTTTAGAAAATCATATCTTTTAATCCATAACTCAGATTAAAATATTTTCAACATGAAAGTTGCTCAGGACAACGAGACGATTCCGGATACGCAGTCCATTCGTCCGCCACGCACTCCTAACATATCAAACTCGCAACTTTCCCCCTCCGGCTCCTCTGCCCGAAAACATGAAACACCGGGGATATTTTCCCGGATGTTTCCCCCTTCACCGGTATCGCCTATCCCTACGTTAGGTCACCCCTAGCACAACGTATTGCCGCGTCTTGCTTTGTGTTACATTTGATTGCTCTGTTATTTATTGTGTTCCCCCTCCGTTACTCCTTTCCGGTAGACTCCGAGACCGATGCTGATGCCCCTGTGGTCGACTACGTCACCGACGACCCCTCCTTGTCTGAGCAACCAGGCAAGCCCCCCCCCCCTTGATCACCAGATATCGCCTATTCTCCTCTATACTGCTTGCATTAGAGTAGTGTAGCATGTTACTGCTTTCAGTTAATCCTATACTGCTGCATAGCCTGTCCTTGCTACTATTGTTGTTACCTTTACCTGCTATCCTACTGCTTAGTATAGGATGCTAGTGTTCCATCATTGGCCCTACATTCTTGTCAGTCTGCCTTGCTATACTATTGGGCCGTGATCACTCGGGAGGTTATCATGGGTATATACATACATACATACTATACAGATGGTGACTAAAGTCGGGTCAGCTCGAAGAGTACCCGCGAGTGATTCATGGATTGGGGGCTGAAAGGACCTTTGTCCCGACGGCCCTCTGTGTGGATCTTTGTGGCGGAGCGACAGTGCAGGTTGAGACCGCCTAGGAGAGAGGTGGGCCTGGCCCTGTTCGGCGTTCGCAAATATTTAACACGCTTCACGAGATCTTGGTATTTGATCTGAGTTGGCTACGAGCCTATACGCACTAACCATCTACGCGGGAGTAGTTATGGGTATCCCGACGTCGTGGTATCAGCCGAAGCACTTCGTGACGCCAGCGACTGAGCGGCGCGCGCCGGATTGGACTGGAACGCCACTAGGCTAGGTCTGCTTCCGGTCGCGTTCGCAACGTGCTGGTGTGCATTGGGCGATGGGCCCAGACCCCTGTGCGCTTAGGTTTAGACCGGCGTGATGGCCTCTCTGTTGAGCCTAGGTAGGGCTGCGACGTGTTGATCTTCCGCGGCCGGGCATGACCCAGGAAAGTGTGTCCGGCCAAATGGGATCAAGCGTGCTGGGTAAGATGGTGCACCCCTGCAGGGAAGTTAATCTATTCGAATAGCCGTGATCTTCGGTAACAGGACGACTTGGACTTGTACCTTGACCTTATGATAACTAGAACCGGATACTTAATAAAACACACCCTTCCAAGTTCCACAGACAACCCGGTGATCGCTTTTCCACAGGGCGACGAGGGGAGGATCGCCGGGTAGGATTATGCTATGCGATGCGACTAGAGATGCTACTTGGAGATGTTACTTGGAGATGCTACTTGGAGATGCTACTTGGAGGACTTCAGTCTACTCTCTTCTACATGCTGCAAGACAGAGGCTGTCAGAAGCGTAGTCTTCGATAGGACTAGCTATCCCCCTCTTATTCTAGCATTCTGCAGTTCAGTCCACCGATATGGCCTCCTTACACATATACCCATGCATATGTAGTGTAGTTCCTTGCTTGCGAGTACTTTGGATGAGTACTCACGGTTGCTTTCTCCCCACTTTTTTCCCTTTCCTTTATTTCTAGTTGTCGCAACCAGATGCTGGAGTCTAGGAGCCAGACGCCATCGTCGACGACGACCCCTACTACACCGGAGGTGCCTACTACTACGTGCAGCCCGCTGACGATGGCCAGGAGTAGTTAGGAGGATCCCAGGCAGGAGGCCTGCGCCTCTTTCGATCTGTATCCCAGTTTGTGCTAGCCTTCTTAAGGCAACTTGTTTAACTTATGTCTGTACTCAGATATTGTTGCTTCCGCTGACTCGTCTATGATCGAGCACTTGTATTCGAGCCCTCGAGGCCCCTGGCTTGTATTATGATGCTTGTATGACTTATTTATGTTTTAGAGTTGTGTTGTGATATCTTTCCGTGAGTCCTTGATCTTGATCGTACACATTGCGTGCATGATTAGTGTACGATTGAATCGAGGGCGTCACATCATTGCCTGTGACCTCGATGTACCTTGGTTCGTAATGTATTATCCAGCACCTGTTGTATAAAAAATGTATTATCCAACACCAAATGTGAGTATTATTGATAATTATTTATATTATGTATATGCCATTCTTTAAATGAAGTATACTTACACTTCATTTTCCTCTTGCTTGCTTTGTAGTACCCAATTTGATAATGTAGCTAGCATGGCTGATGATCTTTTTAGCATATTACTACCTACAAGCACATGATTAATTGCCAATGGACGGTTGCTTACTTTAATTTTATCAATAGGTGAGTCTGTGAACTCTGCTTCTAGTGCTCTTGCATTTAAGTTCAAGATATCTTCTCTCTGAAACAAACGGAATGCAATAGCTGTTTCGGACATCCGACTAGCCACTGTTGCTGGTGAAAGTTGATTTGGTGGTGTTTGCACGTTTGGAAATTCTGCACATGTATTAGAACATGTTTTTTGTACTGCATTAGTTGGTGTTGTTGTTGCATCCATATTTCCTGAAAGAAATAATGTAAAGAATGAAAGAGCTTAAAATTTTGATATAAAGTGGAAACAACATATGTTATGACACCAAATGAATTATAGTTTATATAGTTGCACATATGTAACAAAAACAATTTATATGAACCATAGAAGTAGGTAACTTGAATATAATAAGTACAAGAAAAATAAAACATATATCAGTTCTGAATAATGCAGTATGACTTCCTATCTCTTACCAGTAATTCCAATTTGAAACATTTTGCTTCTAGATGAGTCCAGTTTTTTGGAAGTGCCTGAAACATTAATGAAAAAAACGGTTAGCATGTCTTAGTCAGTGCAGCACCTGGTTTTTTTACTTCAGAAGTACTTACAATCACTGTTAGAATCAGCTCCACTATATTCACTTCCAGAATGCTTTATACTATTTCTGGACTTGGGTGGACCTTCAGATTGAACTTCTGTCGCTGGGCTGTGGTCATGCAGCCTCTTCGCTGATTCAAGGTTATCATTTAAATGATTTCCAATAGATTGTCTATCTTTGTAGACAGATTTTCCCTTCCTGATTTCGCTAATTCAGGGTTATTAACATGACCGGCCAAATTACCAATTGGCTGTGTAATGGATTTAAACTCAGTCATATGTCTTACAATCCTAGCACTGTGCCATTTAAGATCAATTATTTGAGGAACAGTTAGCTGATCAAATAAATAGTGTTAGCAAATATATTTGTTGCCGTAGAAATATTCACATTTTTGCAATTGTTAGAAATTCATACCTTCTTCGGTGTTGTTCCTTGTACATAAGAATCAAGGTAAATATTTAGTGGGCGCTTAGCATGACTTGTATTGTGTACTGCTACAGGTTTGCTTGAAACTATGTTAGGTATAAATGGAGGTTTCTTCATGGGAAGAGTTGCAAATTTTGATGTACTTGCAGCCTGTTTACAAACAATATATTTTCTGTTCTTCAAGGACTTTAGCTGAGAATCATACAAAAACAATTTTGATTATTTAGACAAATTCAGACAAATATATGGGATACGTAACTACACAACATGTTTGTCATACTTTAATACATCTTTTCTATCTTTATTATATTGTAAAAAAAATATTTCAACAGAGAAGGAATTTACTTTCTATTTCATTTCATAATGAAATATCAATTTTATGCGATACAACATGTGTCTTGATTTCATTAATGTGAAACGTTTGTTTATTTTTCATATTTCATATAACATAATGCATGTTAGTGAAACATGTGTTTGTTTATACTTCTAGAATATTGAATATGCTAAGTATTAAATTCTTCCATATTAGTGAAACATATTTCATATTCCATATTTCACATTTAAAATAGAAAAGATATTAAGTTCAACAATAAGAGTCTTTTAAATCATTTATTTAGTTATACATCTTTTGGAAAGTTGAATATGCTAAGTATTTGATATGTCATTTATTTGGCATATTTAATATGCAACACTTTTATTACAAATTGAATAAGTTATCTACTAACAGTTTAAATTTGAAACATCATATTTCAGTTCAAAGAAAAGATTCATATTATATTTTCAATTATGTTGCAATCACTTCTATTGATATTAGTATTTCATCTTTTGCAAACTTGAATACTGAAATTCATATTACAGATATCTGACATATCCAATATCATAAGTATCATATTTCATTATTTGTATATATAGAATGTATGTATAAAAATTTTATATCAATATAGAAGGAATTAAGCTGAGAATGATAAATAAACAATTTTTTTAGCAAGACAAATTCCGAAAAATATATATGATACATTACTAATTATATTACAACCTCATTTGATCCGAATGAATGATCATCAGCCTTCTGCCTCACCAGTTCTATCATCTTTGACATCTTCTCACAGTCAAATGCAGAAATAGTAGGCACTACATAATCAGGTATGTTTAGAATTCCAAGATTGAGACTGTCCAAAACGAAAGCCTGTCATATATTTAATAAAGTACAACAATTAGTTTCCATGCATTAATAAATCATCAGACGCAGAAAATAATATAATATTTCAGAATCATGCTTCTTTCAATTACATTACTCACCTGCAAAAGTAGTGCGCAACTTGAAACATATTTCACACATTTTTTGGTCTTCAGTTCATACTGAGCTTTTTTGGCTGCATTCATAATTTCATCAATTGCTGCTGAGCAAAGTTGTATGATGGTATTTCATTTGGTTTTAGTAGTGAACCCCAGAAATCTTTAGCTCCGTGATTTGCACTGCTGCGAACTATTAAGAAATATCCCATTATGAAGCAAACAAAAGAAGTCTTGAATTGGTCAACCTGTGTTGCATCCATACCATTTGGGTACTCCCTTGTTATTATTGTTTCAGCCACCTTCAAACTGTTCATTTCTTCAGGGTCATATGTAACAGATCCCATTGCCAGACGCAAGAATTCAATTTTCTCGTCTACTGATTGGCAGTCCAATCCTCTCAATAAGTTGGGACCCTTTGGTATTCTTAGAATTATGTGGACATCTTCATCAGTTATTGTGAGGGAAACTCTATCATTGATTCTTATTGTTCTAGTATCAGGTTCAATGTTGCATAGCACCAGCACTGTGAACTTGCGATCTAACTTGTTTATTTGTGGAAGGTCCAACAAGCCTCCAAAATCCATATCTTCCATTATCTTCCTTTTACAATTGTCAAACTTGTTTATAATTGCGGCAAATTTTTTGCAAGAACTTCTAGGAGTTGCTGCATCACATTCTGAAGTGTCTGAATTTTTAGAATCATTGGACTTCCTATCTGAACTATGATCATATCCAGACATGTTCTACCAAATCCTACATACGGAGAGTAGGTACACGAGTTAATTTTTCTATTATAATAATTTATCTTTGACTTTGAAGAAACTTTGTTTTATTAATTTCTTCAACTTGCTGTACTCCTATATGAAATGTAAAAAAATGCTTATAACATAATTTATTGTCCATATCACATCTTTACCTATTGTTATACATGTTGAAGTAAAGTGTTTCTATATTTATATAACAATTTAATTCCAATGTGCAGCTAAATATATAATTTCACTAACTTTTGAAATGTATGCACACAACACATTTAGCAGTTAGTTACAAGAATTATATATACATATCATTATCTGTGTAGTTCTTAGTGTCTTCAATATATCCATGTATAATAATGTAATGTGATTTGTAATCACTATAATAGTGAAATTTGATTTTTAAGTGACACACAAAAAATATCAGACTTAATAATGCAAAACATGAAAACATATTCCAGCAAATGGTTCTAGTAGCTATAACCGAAACTATGCTAGTTAGCAAGAATTCAAGAAGTGTCCTTCCATGGTCCAACTACACATATTAGTATAGAAGAGATTGCATGCTAAGGGTAATTGGTGGTCGTAGTAAACAGGAATTGCTTGGATGAACTGGAATAAAATTTTATAGATTGAACATCCTGCCTAACCTCTGATTATTGAACAATCCACTCCTTTTTTAGATCAGTAGAAGAAGAGTTGACATACTAATCCCCCAGATGATGCAGTGGAGATTGGAAGAGAGCTAGAAGGAGAACATCAATGGCGATTGACCGAGAGCTATGCGTGCTGATGCGGTGGAGAGCTAGAAGCAGAACATCAATGGCGAATGTCTGAGAGCTGTCCTAGTTGAGTGCTTCTCTAGCTGTGATATTGAGTTATGGGTAGAGGTAGTGGGAGAGATGGCTTGCATAGTACCACACGTGCTGTGACAGAAGTCATCCCCTCGGTCTACGGGATGGATTTGACAAGACACAATGCTCTCTTAATTGTTTGTACTATTCTGCAGCAGACATGTAAATTTTACACGTTGGCCACCTAGTTAGACTAGATATGTAAAGTTCTGAAGATAGTATAATATGACATTAATAACAATCATGTGACAAAAACAAAGTAGACCAAACATTGAAACTACAAACTGTAAGGAGGTGTTATATGTTAAAAAAACATGTAGGAGTGAAATGAAAAAACACTCCCTGGATATTTTTTTCTTGTATGGTTTCAAAATTGGGAGGTCCATTTTGGTGGGAAAACTACCTCTCGCAGGAGTAGTATAAGAGCAACGCTTACACTTGTACAGGTCCTCCTACCTCTCAAACTATTAGGAGACAATGAGCATGGATGAGAAGAATGGTGTTTTCCTCTCTTCCTTCACTGATGGCAGCAATGATCCGAATCAGATGGAAGGAAAAATTAGTTCATCCAAGGTACTTTGTATAAGCAGTTACTTGTTATGTTCTCATATGTGTTATTCGAAGATTCTTATTTCAGTATCAATTGGTGTGCATGCCAATATCTTCTTCTAATGTCTCATTTATGACACGTTAATAGATACTAGTGTAAAGTCGGGAAATAAATATAAGTTTATATAATCTGGTAAAAAACATAAGTAGTACATGAAGTGAACCATGAGTAGTTCATGATGTGAAATACTGAAATGTAGAGATAGTACAGCTAGTACATAGATCTAAGGTGTTGAATAATATTACAATCAGTGAAATATGAATTTCAGTGATAGTAAACACTAATGAATATCAGTAGAAGTGAAATACAAAAAAGTATTACGTAATCTTTCTTCTTTGAATCTGCACTAATTGATAGAAGTCGCTCCTTCAGCATCTTGTTCTTAGAAAGGAAATGGTTGTCCTTGTAACTTTTCTCTTCATTGGCATCTTCTAGTTTCACCAATGTATTTTCTAAGTCCAGATGTAGGCTTGCCAGGTAGTTCTTCATGGGAGTTCCATGTTCTGGATCAACCCAATAGCTCCATGCACATTCTTGTCCCTGAATACAATAGCATTGTGGGAAAAGTAAGCATAAATATAGGAAGTTCACATTGCCGAGAGTGTGGGCTTAGTTGCTACTCCTTACATTTATAGGACAACCGAGGAAACGCCTACCGCCATGCTCGCTGCCCCATGCCACCCGGCATGCAGGACCGTATCCATGGATGCATCAACGGAGAGTTTGCTGGTCAATCCCGTTCCAGCTTCCACCAGGTTGTGTTATATACATAACATCTTCATATACGACCAAACCGACACCCTAAACACAACATGGAAGTAAGCATGAAGTTATAGGAAACAAATCCTAAGAAGTTCTATTCGAAAATATAAGAACTTACCTGGTTATCCGCAGCAATGTTCATTCCTGAGATGTCCAGAGGTGGTGCAAACGAAGGCTGCTGCTTAGAGATTGGATTGCTGCATGTGCGTGTGCCTCTGTACAATGGGTGGTCTGTATAATATAGGCAGGCAATGTTCCACTTACACAAGCATTGGTTTGTAATAAATGAGAAATAAATTCAAACATGTGGTTACACCGGTAGCATCCATTATTGCATCTGAACTAGTAGGTGAAAATTTGATGCATCTTATGTACTGTTGGTTCATATGACTGTCTGGATGCGAAATATGAAACAAAGGAGAACACACGTTTCATTAATACGAAATAAGAAATAAACTAAACATATTGAGTACTACTTACAATATTGTTAGTGATGTATTGTGATACATACATTGTACTAATATCCAAAATGTGCAACATGACATTTATTAAAAAAATATGTTATATGTAACTTGAAATATGAAATTAAATCGAACTGATTGCACCGTACTTCAAAATATCATATTCGGTCTTTTACGAACTGAAATATTTATGTTTCAAATTTGAGTAGTTAGGACATATGTTATTTCATTCTAAACATGTGAAAAATGAAAATTGTCCATAGAAGTGCAAATTTTAATATTATAAAATTTATATATGATATGCACACAATAGAATATTTCATTATTCATAAATTAAATTAAATAACAAATTTGAATAATATGACTAATAGATGAAATTGTGTTTTCACATGGTTCCTATTATGGAAATAATGCTATCTGAGATGTTTTAAGAATCGCAATTCACTTTCATAATATGAATTCCACAATTCAATAGCAAATGTGAAATAAGAGATTTGAAAACGGTGCATATTTTAAACATCATATATTATTTGAAAAATTTGAGAAATATGTTATTTTGAAATAGGTTGGAATCATTGTTATATATTTACATATATCATCTTTGACAGATGTGAATAGTGAAATATGATATTATGTTCACTGATATATGGTATTGCATCAAAAAGATAGCCGCATCATTGTGCTGTTCAATGATCTAATTGTTGTAAGGCGGGTTATGCCTTGTTTCAGGAAACTATTATTTGATTTGGTTCATTTAGGTTAGCAGACTGCTATTGTTTTGCGTGTGAAGTGGTATGGTCTATCTCACATCGCACGACAATTCATCATTTACGGTATAGGACATTCCACCAACTAGACTCTTAAAAATAACATAGCATGCGAAAATAATTTCAATTGCATTGGAGAGAGTAGTTGTATTTTGTGCCGCCAACAATGGATCTCGTTGATACTAATTGAGTTTGTACATTTGTAGGCCAGGTACATTGTCGATATCATACACATAAATAGTACGAAATGAATTCCATTTTGATTAAAGTAGGAGCTATAAATAAAACATTCAAGTTGGAAAACATAATTAATAACTGATATAACAATTAGCATCGTCGACATCTGAATCTAAGATTATATGATGGCAATCATGTTGTACTTTGGCACTTTTTAGGATGCGTTTGACGAAGCAATGGCATTTATTAGCATTTGAGGTTGATATTGGCAAAACTGAATACCGAAACAAAAGCTGTGGCATAAATGATAAAAATAATTCAATTCTTATTACTTTATAAAGATATGGGAAACAATTTCGGTATGTGAAGTATTATACTTGATTCGATAAATATTATTATACTAGTTAAATAAAAAAAGTAATTTATTTGTTCACATAATTTAAGCTGATCGAAAATAGACAAATAGATAACATTATATTCAATATGATGTAATAAGAAACACAGTAGATTGAACTGTGTTATGCCTTTAATATGTAAGTTCATATCATATTTGAAATAATACAATATGGACATTGCTTCATATAATAATTAAAATTAGATGTGTTCACTTTAATAGTAATGAAATATATGATGTTACTAATTTTAGACGTTATCACCGATGGATGTAGTCTATAGTAGATTATATTGTAAACTTGTACAAATGTGTGTAGGTTGTATATCGTCGTCATACTGCGTGTTTGTTATGCTTGCATAAGCCATTTAATTGTTCTCTTTGTCCATGTTGTTTATAAAGTTAAACTATTTTAGATCATAAAGTACGTTATTAAAATTCTTGTGCATCAAATTATTTAGGGGATACATGCTTGCTAGAAGCATGCACATTTTGATCACCATATTCATGTTATAATAAAATTCATATTTTGGTGCAATATTTAAAATATCGCAAAGCATTGCACTTCACAAACATACTAGATACATTCATACACAGAACATTACATATATTAAGTAGCCAATGAATTAAATTTCGATATATGTGGGAAGTAATAAATTAAAATAAAATTTAGTAAACATCAACATCCTCCTCATATTAATGTAAGCATCAACATCCTCCTCATAAACTATGTGGGAAGTAAGTAATGTAAGCATCAACATCCTCCTCATATTAAGAAAACCTTTTAAAGCTATCATATAGTTTGCGGGAAGAAGACGGTTGATAGAGCTCTGGTGCACCGCCATCTTCTTTAGCTAAGACAATGGTTCTCTGATTAGTTTGTGTGCTTTCATTGATATTCCTTAACCAAGACACATAAGTTATGATACCAAGTTAGGGAATGGGTTTTCTGATTAGTTTGTGTGACTAGTTTGTTATGATACCAAGCTAAGACAATGGTTCTCTGATTAGTTTGTGTGCTTTGACTGGCAGAAATGTTGTTGTTCGTACCGCCAACGTAGGATGTCGTTCATACAAATTGTTTTTGTACATTAGTACAAACTGGTACATTTTCGATGTCATCGTAATAGTGCGCTTTTGTGATAGTTATGGATATGTTACAATGGTTTTCTTGTTCCAGGCTCGTAAGAAAATAATAGCTATTTCATATCATACATTTTTAGTATAGGCATGCACATTTGTAATACTATATTCATGTTATAATGACATTCAAATTAGTGGTTCAAAAATTAAAAATTTGATCTATTACAAAACATTGCCCATGACGAACATTAGAAATACATTCATACTTATAGTGTTACACATAATAAGTACGAAATCAAATACATTTCAATTATTCTAGGAGCTAAATATATAACATTCAAGTTCGAAATCATAATGAATAATTAATAAGAGCATTAGCATATTTATTATCTTAATGTAAGATGCTATGCTTGAAATCAAGTTGTAATTTGGCACTTTTCGAGCATGCGCCTAACGAACGTATGTCATTTTGTAGTAGTTGATATTCATAGTGGCAAAACTAAGTACTGATACACAACCAGTGGCATAAATGATAAAAATTATTCATTTCTTACTAGTTTATAAAGAGATGGTAAACAATTTGGTATGTGAATTATTGACATAGTTTAACCTGATAGAAAAAAGACATATATCTATCATTATATTGCATATGATGTAATAGGAAATCCAGTTTATTGAAATATGCTTTGCCGTTAATATGTAAATAATATAATATGGACATCCTTCATATGCTATTCAAAATTATATTTTTTTCACTTTAATAGAACTGAATTATATGATTTTACTAATTATAGGCATTATCAATGATGGATGTTGTGTATACTACGAGAAATTGTAAACTTTTAGAAATGGGTTTATGGTGGATATCGTCGTCTTACTGCCCATTTTTGATAGTTGCATACGCCATGGAACTGTTCTGTTGATCCATGCTATTTATGAAATAGAAAATATTTAAGATCATGATGTACGTTATTCAATGTGTTCTGTGTCAATGTTTTAGGGGGAAAATGCTTGTTCTAAGCATGCACATTTTTATATCTATATCCAGGTGATAATATAACACATTTTTGCTGCTAACATTAATATATCGCAAAGCCTTGCACTTCAAAAACTTAAGAGATACATTGATAGACATAGCATTACATATATTAATTAGGAAAAGAATTATTTCGGAAAAAGTAGCAACTAATAATTAAAGATACAATTTGGAAAACAAAAGAAAAAAGTAATCTAAGCATTAGCATCGTCCTCATCTGAAGATAAGATTATAATGCTATCATATTCTTTGCTCGAAGAAGACGGTTGATACTGCGGCGGTGCGCTGCATTCTTCTTTATCTTCGACATTGGTTCTTTGATTAGTTTCTATGCTTTCATTGATATTCCTTAACCGAGACACATAAGGATCATCTGTATATGATACACTATGCTTGTTCTTAGTTGGCATACCATACATTTTTGCTTCTGCCTTGATGTGTTCGGATACCAAGTCCGTGGTCAAGAATCGGATGACCTCAGGGGATAGATGGCAGCACTCACTTGAATCGTCAAATGTGGAAGACGAGTTGGTCGTATTTGTTGGAGTAGCAGTACCACTTGTAGCAGCTTCAACTTGATGGTCAATAGATTTCCCATAAGCCATTAGGAACCAAGGTATCTTGGGTACATCCTTCTTCTTGGTTGGCTTAACCTTGTTCTTGTGCTTGCGCGGTGGCATTTCAACCAATATGGTAGTGGAATGACTGAATGGAATGTTGTTGTGATGACAGCTGGGAAATCTGGTTCTTATATAGAGGTTGATGAAGCACTGTTTCAAAAATTATTTTTCTAAATTAAACATAGGCAGGTACTGGCATTGGCTGGTAATGGATCAATGCATATCTCTATTGATGTGACAATACTAGATGGAGAAATAGCTTTCCAGTACATAGTAAGAAAGTAACGTGTAACAGCTTCCTAGCTGGAGAATCATAAGATTCTCTAACCAGTACTAGGCTGACAACTTTTTCAATTCAGTTAGTACACGTATCCTGTGAGAATGAAACGTCTGGTGGAATGCACATACCAGTAGTTCAAATTTTAGAAAACGCCCTCCTAGATGGTAATACTATGTTAAAAGTATAGTATATGTTATCATGAAATTTCTTCAAATTAATTTTAGACTTGATAAACTATCAGTACGATTGTCGTATTAATAACTGGACGCCCAAATGTATATCACTAATTATTATTATAATTTACAGAAGTTTGATATTGTTTTAGCCATGTGAAATGTGAAACAGAAAAGTTTTCAGCATTTCATTTTATAGTGTCATTGTATGTATATCATAAGTTCTTAAACTTCTCCATTGCTTCATATAATTTGATTGCTTTAGATAGATCAACCAAGGTGGTGAATAGGTGTAAATATTATGTAATAAATATTTAGACTGTAGGTAAGCATTATTGTTAGACAAATGAGAAATTAAATCTTCATACTTTGTAATTTATAATATATGAAATGTACATTTCAAAGTTAAAGAAAAATGAATATGATAAAATTTCAATTTACTGAAATATGAAATGGTCGCAATAGCAATCATACTTAGGACATGGTTAGAAGAGTAGTAGCAGTTCTCCATTGCGTCATATAATTTGATTGCTTTAGATACATCAACCCAGGTGCTGAAAAGTTGTAAATATTGTGTAATAGATAGTCACACTGTAGGTAAGCAATACAGTTAGACAAATGAGATATTAAATCTTCAAATATTTTAATTTCAAATTCAATGAATGTACATTTCAAATTTAATGAAATAAGATTATGACGAAATTTAAATGAACTGAAATATGAAATAGTATCCACTTATATTTTTTCATTCTTAATAGCAATCATACATAGGCCATGGTTTGAAGAGTAGTAGCATGAATCGCCCCCTCTGTTCAGAATTGTATTTATGTGGCTGCGCATGCAGGTACACTGTGACGCCCGGATAGTTACGCTACAGTAATCCTCCACTAATGATGCCACGTCACCTCGATTACTATTGTTAATCTCGCATTAGTTCGAAACCGATTTGAATTCAATTTAAAATCAGGCAAACAACAAAAGTTTTCAAAAATTAAAACTAAAATGTTCGGGTTGTGTCAAATAAATCGTAAGTAATTATGGTGGAGAAACCAAACTTTGATAAAATGTTTAAAGGCTCTAGAACAATTAAAACAGTAGTGAAAACAATTAAACAAATGCCTATTGAATTTATAGAATGCTAAAACTATTTTATTATGGGTTAATAATTAATCCCACAATAGTTTGTTGATAAGTACAAATTTAGGCACTAGGGGTAAATTTTATAAAACTAAAGATAAATGAAGCTACAAATAAAAAAATAAAAGAAAAGAAAATATAAAAACAAAAAACAAAACTAACAAAGAACAAAAAAAAGAAATAGAA
>NC_041392.1:70732115-70768022 GCF_002162155.2 Triticum dicoccoides
GACCCCATCGCCGCACCGTCGCAGCCACCTCGTCGACGCCGCCTAGAGGACCACCTCGCCGGACCTCGCTTCCCTGTCTCCCCCTCGTCTGCTTCCCCCACCTCTCGATCCCGATCTGGATCGGGAAGGGGAACGAACCCGGCGCCCCTCGCCGCCTCGGCCCCCGCCGCTCAACACCGACGTCGGTGTCGTCCCTCGCCGCAACTGCTTGTCTCATCGTCGCCCGGCCGTCCTCGTCCTCCTCCCCGAACGGCCTCAACGACCCCCACCGCCCAGATCGACCGCGCACGCCGCTGTCTGGACCTCGCCGGACGTCCTCGCCGGTCTGCCTCCTCCTCCTCGCCGGCCTGCACCTCGTCACCGCGTCGCTGACTTCTCCGTCTCCTCCCCGCGCCCCACTGCCCCGATCCCTGCATCTCGCTGTGAGCCTCCGCCTCCTCCTCTCCTCCTTCAGTCTCGCGCACACACTCACGACCGCGACATCGTCCGTGCGCTGGCCGCGCCCAGCGCCTCGCCCCGCTGAGGCCTCTCTGCCTCGCCCTCTCCCTTGCTCCCCGCGTCCTCGCCTCTGCTGCCGCGCCCTGGCGCCGTCCCGCCGTGGCCTCACTGCTGTCGCCTCCGGCGGCCGGCCTCACCGTGCCCTGCTATCGCCGGCGCCCCCCCTGGTGGCCCTGATGGGCGCGTGCCCGCACCCGCGCCCAAAACCGCTATGGCCCCCTGGGGCCTATGACATATGGGCCCCGCCCACAGAACATGTTTAAAAAAATAGAATTAAAAGAATTTAAAATAATATTAATAAAATTAATAATTAATTAATTAGTGAATTAATTAAGTTAATTAACCCTGTTTAATTAGTCTAATTAACTAGTTAGTTTAAATAAATAGTAATTAAGTTAGTTAAACCCTAAATCGACTAAACAGTCAATGACGAACGGGACCCACACGTCAGGTTGACCAGTCAACTCTGTTGACTGCTGATGTCAGCCTGACATCATGCTGATGTCATTAAATCATTTTCGAATTAATTAATTAATTAATTAAATTCCAGAAATTAATAAAATCTTTAGTAAATCATATCTTTTAATCCGTAACTCGGATTAAAATAATTTCAACATGAAAGTTGCTCAGAACGACGAGACGATTCCGAATACGCAACCCGTTCGTCCGCCACACCCCCCTAACCTATCGAACTCGCAACTTTCCCCCTCCGGCTCCTCTGCCCGAAAACACGGAACCCCGGGAATACTTTCCCGGATGTTTTCCCCCCTTCACCGGTATCACCTACTACCGCGTTAGGGCACACCGAACACCGCGTATTGCCTTGTTATATTTTGTGATGCTTTGTTTACTCTGTATTCATTATTTCTTCCCCCTCTTCTCTCCGGTAGACTACGAGACCGACGCTGCTACTGACCAGTTCGACTACGGAGTTGACGACCCCTCTCTCTCTTGCCAGAGCAACCAGGCAAGCCCCCCCTTTGATCACCAGATATCGCCTATTCTACTCTATACTGCTTACATTAGAGTAGTGTAGCATGTTACTGCTTTCCGTTAATCCTATTCTGATGCATAGCCTGTCATTGCTGCTACAGTCATTGATACCTTACCCGCAATCCTAAATGCTTAGTATAGGAGGCTAGTGTTCCATCAGTAGCCCTACACTCTTGTCCGTCTGCCTTGCTATACTACTGGGCTGTGATCACTTCAGGAGGTGATCACGGGCATATACTATATACTTTACACAGTTACATTACCTGTGATACTGTTCGGAGTTGGGGGCTGAAGGGGCAGGTGGCTCCATCCCGGTAGAGGTGGACCTGGGTTCCCGACGGTCCCCGACGGTTACTTTGTGGCGGAGCGACAGGGCAGGTTGAGACCACCTAGGAGAGAGGTGGGCCTGGCCCTGTTCGGCGTTCGCGGATACTTAACACGCTTAACGAGATCTTGGTATTTGATCTGAGTTGGCTACGAGCTTATACGCACTAACCATCTACGCGGGAGTAGTTATGGGTATCCCGACGTCGTGGTATCAGCCGAAGCACTTCAGACGTCAGCGACGGAGCGGCGCGCGCCAGATTGGAACGTAAGCCTGCTCCTGTATTAAGGGGGCTAGTTCTGCTTCCGGCCGCCCACGCAACGGGCAGGTGTGCTATGGGCGATGGGCCCAGACCCCTGTGCGCTTAGGTTTAGACCGGCGTGCTGGCCTCTCTGTTTTGCCTAGGTGGGGCTGCGACGTGTTGATCTTCCGCGGCCGGGCATGACCCAGGAAAGTGTGTCCGGCCAAATGGGATCAAGCGTGTTGGGTTATGTGGTGCACCCCTGCAGGGAAGTTAATCTATTCGAATAGCCGTGATCTTCGGTAACAGGACGACTTGGAGTTGTACATTGACCTTATGACAACTAGAACCGGATACTTAATAAAACACACCCTTCCAAGTGCCAGATACAACCGGTGGTCGCTCTCTCTCAGGGATACGAGGAGGGGATCGCCGGGTAGGATTATGCTACTTGGAGATGCTATTTGGAGATGCTACTTGGAGATGCTACTTGGAGGACTTCAATCTACTCTCTTCTACTTGATGCAAGACGGAGGCTGCCAGAAGCGTAGTCTTCGACAGGATTAGCTATCCCCCTCTTATTCTGGCATTCTGCAGTCCAGTCCACTGATATGGCCTCCTTACACATATACCCATGCATATGTAGTGTAGTTCCTTGCTTGCGAGTACTTTGGATGAGTACTCACGGTTGCTTTCTTCCCCCTTTTTCCCCTTTTCCTTTCTTTCTGGTTGTCGCAACCAGATGCTGGAGTCCAGGAGCCAGACGCCACCGTCGACGACGACCCCTACTACACCGGAGGTGCCCCTACTACGTGTAGCCCGCTGACGACGTCCAGGAGTAGTTAGGAGGATCCCAGGCAGGAGGCCTGCGCCTCTTTCGATCTGTATCCCAGTTTGTGCTAGCCTTCTTAAGGCAAACTTGTTTAACTTATGTCTGTACTCAGATATTGTTGCTTCCGCTGACTCGTCTATGATCGAGCACTTGTATTCGAGCCCTCGAGGCCCCTGGCTTGTATTATGATGCTTGTATGACTCATTTATGTTTTAGAGTTGTGTTGTGATATCTTTCCGTGAGTCCCTGATCTTGATCGTACACGTTTGCGTGCATGATTAGTGTACGATTGGATCGGGGGCGTCACAAGTTGGTATCAGAGCCGACTGCCTGTAGGAATCCCCTTTTCCAACTCCTTGGCCGAAGTCGAGTCTAGTCGTTGAAAAACTTTTACTAACATGGCTGTGTGGCCCAAGGGCCCACGTCGCCATCGGGAGGTATTAGGATCTTTTATTCCTCGACCTTTACTCTGGGATTCTGAACCCTCTTCTATTCGGGTTAAACGATTTTTACTAAAAACTAACTTTAGGTTCTCGAAAATACTTTCTCCTGGAGAGCCCCTTCAGTCCAGATGGTCACCGACTGCATCAGAAGATTTCGGAGATACTTTTTGATATTCTCTCGAGACTTTGTGCCCATCACTTTTGCTATTCCCGACCACCGATAAATCCTTATGGATAACTACTTACACTTGCCATTCTTACGATCATTCCCCATTGTTGTTGTTATTACAAGATACCCGAAGTTTTCTCTATTGTTCCGAGAATACTTCGTGCCTACTGCCTAGCAGTTCTTTGCCACATGAATACCCCTTCAAATAAATCCCCGCACTTGTCAAGTATCCGCTCATCCCCAGTTGTTCATGAGTTTCACAAAAGTCTTCAAAATACTATTCGATCTTCCGAAAATCCTCTGGAGCCTTTGGCTCTTGAAATTCTTGCTTGCTCGCATTATGGTTAATCCCATAAGTCTCGTAGTCTTAATGACATTCCTTGTCATTATCATTTTGAGTCTGTTGACTCAATATGTTTGCGAATGCACGCAATCATCATTGATCCTTATAAATTACTTCTCCAGCTAAGCTGCCATTCTTTTAACTGGAATTGGTTCTCGACCAATCCAATTGTCATTGATTGTACCCTAAGGCTATTCAACTTATCCATCCCTAATCAGAGCATTGCTTTTGATCCCTTGATTTGGAAATCATAATTCCTTTGCATTTGACAATTGAGTTAGTTAGTTGTTTCTATAATCTGATCTCCTTGCATTCTTCTTCCTCTAGTTGAGTACCGATACTCGTATCAGATCCTTTGTGGACCACCAAGTCCTTTGTTGGATTGTTATCCGATAGTGTCCTTCACATTTGATCACCTTGTGAGTTCTTCCCCTGATACATAATGCCTTTGTTAAGTTGTATCCTCTGCTTGGCCAACCATGCTCTGCTTTCGGGCTTGTGTTATTTACTCTTGAAACTTGTGGTATATGTTTCTAAGAAGCCCCTATGGGTTGAACATATGCCTTCTCTAAACCGTGTGAACCCGAAAGTTTTCACGAGTCATACTCTTCTGGTGCTTCACCAGATAAAATTTCAACACTGCAAATTCATCGAACGTGAGAAGTGAATGAAAGGTTATGCATTGGAGAAGTGGGAGTCGACCTTGAACTTGTGTTCATGCCCATGGACACGATGTAGATCTTATCATTAAAGCTTCTCTTAAATAAATTATTCCTTTGGTATAAGTTCACCTTATATCTAGGATCTGGCCTTTTGCAACCGTGGTTCCGACCATGATTGTTCTTCTTTGATCTCATTTCTCGGACAAGTTGAAACAATTGTCTTCTATGGATCAATACACCAGTCCAACCTTTACTTTGATCTTGTGTCGAGTATTACCCCCCTGGTATCTCGAGATTATCATGGAACTGCATAACTTTTTATGAGTTCTTCATCAAGTGCTACCTTCCCACTGATTCCAATTTTTCACGGGCTCTGAGTTATTGAACACTCAAAGACACCGATAACTGAACCGAGTCCGCTCTACGGTTCAACAACTCTTCAGTAAGCTTCTATAAGTACGAGTTTGTACCCGATCACGCCATTCCTAGCCTGTTTGGCTATATCATTGTCGTGACGATTCTAACGGTGCTACCTGGTCCTTATTCTCGGAGCACCAATTTTCGACGATGAACTAACCTTACGTCGATTTTCCTCGTCATACCCTTTCACCTTAAACAACAAGCTTGAGTTCGAGTTTGTGTCGTACCCATGGTTCCAATGACTTTTGGCTTCATCATTCCTTTAACTTGATGTCGTCGCTGATTGATTACTTCTTCATGAAATCTGTCGACAAATTCCTCATCAACCTTATGAGTTCTTCCAGGATATCAATTGAATTCATGATGAGAAATACCATCCTTGTCCCTTGATGATTTGAGTTATCAGCGGCAACATTCTTGCCTTCCCCCCGCCCCCAACACAAACTTGTTCACAATTTGTGTTGTACCTTGGTTTCCTTGCTATCCAGCAATTGTTCTTCTTTACCTTGGAGTATTACCGTCCTTTATGTCAAGAATGTTCTGAGATTTGTTCCACCTCTTGAGAACTCTTGACATAGAAATACTTCTCACCATCACCATTCTTTCTTGGTCCTTGTGTTAATTCCAACAAGTGAACGGTGTTGTTTGGATTCTTTCCTTCTAGCAACCCTATCTCTTTGAAGTTAATGGTCGAAAGTTCATTCTTAGGCTATTGATTATTGCATCACCATTCTGACATTGGTCGTGCAACCCAACCCATATTTCGGGTGCACCTTGCAACCAATGTTTAATGGTGTATGTTTTCCTCGAGCATACTTCCTTATATCATTTGACCTGGCTAATGTTATCTCCTTGTTCACATAGTTGTGGAAATCCATCCTTTTTGGAAATGTCAATGGGTTGTCGCTGAGTCAATCAGTCACCTCCTCACCTCTCCTTGATTTAATGATGAACTCTTGTTTCGGAACTCGCTTCCATAGTTCATTTCCTGAAAATCTTACAATGTCAACTCGTCAATTGTGTTGCACCTTTTCTTCTCAGGCATCCTGAGTTTGAGGTATCATGACACCAATTGGATATGAATCTCGGTCAGATATGATGGTTGGGACAACTTTCCGAGAGTTATGATGTTGATCCTTTGGTGACCCGGTAACCTGATGTCATGCCTAGCACCCCCCCCCGGCTGGAGGACCTATCATTATAGATTCCTTTTCAGCAAGGTTATCCGTTCATCCATGAGGAAATTGTAAGACTTAATCTACAAGTTATTCCTGATGGATCCTTCGTGTTTCCAAAGTCTGATCTTCACCTGAAGACCATGTCAATGCTATCTCGAAGCATGTCAATGGTACTCCGATTTTCAACAGGAAAATTTGAAGCACGATGCTAAATTTTATTTATCATTTATCCTAACACCGTTGTATGGGTAATGTCATGAAAATTCTCTCCCGTACCTAAAGAGTTTTCTACATTATATCCTGCCACGGATATCATGCTCTGCTTGTCCTTGGGAAGGATATATCCCTGAATTATGTGTTTAAACACGTTTTCCTCTCCATTGTTCTGTTTAATATGATAATCATATTTTACTTTCCATTGGTTGTTTGAACCTTTCTTGTGATCTATATGATCTAAGCAGCAATATTCTACTGCTTATGTAAACTCCTCGGTGTACAATTCTGTCAGCAAGAACCTGTTACTATTGTTGATGACATTTCGGTAGCCACCGATGGACGAGAACTTTGCCTAATGGTCCGCCTCGTTCAACGAGCAGGGAAATGGTTCTCTTCGTCCCTCGCCCTTGGTATCGATGTTGTTGCCGACATAACTAACAGACTACCCTCTGACCTGCCTTGCTATCGTGACCGTGCAAGATGTCAGCCCCCTTCCTACTTTTAACCCACATGGTGGTCCCATAACCCACAGGTCCACTGGATCGGAACCTGACTCTCCGGTACACCCATATCTCTGAATTTATTCCTCACGACTGGTTTCATATGAAGATCACCAACCACCTTCCTAGAGGTGATCTAATCTGGTATCAAACGCAATACTTATTCTCGTTGCTTTGAACCCCTTTCACGCCCTGTTTCAGGCATCGAACGATCGCCTAACCGTTTGAAACTTTGGTACAATCGTCTATTGCACTCAACAAATTCACTGAAATATAACTCGTGGGGTACCTTGTGTATTTCCCATTGAGTTCACCGTCAGATGCCCAGCTTTGTGCAAATGCATTCTTCCGGAGTTTTTCCCCTTGGTCGCGTTCGTAGGACGATGGAGATCCCGAAGAAAGGATGACGACTTGAAGTAGAGAAATGAAGAAATCAATGAAAGGGATCAACCTCTTCGAAAGATCAACCAAAGATGAGAAGATCCGTTAGACTTCGTAACCAGAACTTCCCCCCTTACACCCCTCTTAAATCTCGGGACGAGATTTCTCGTAGTGGAGGAGAATTGTGACGCCCGGATAGTTACGCTACAGTAATCCTCCACTAATGATGCCACGTCACCTCGATTACTGTGGTTAATCTCGCATTAGTTCGAAACCGATTTGAATTCAATTTAAAATCAGGCAAACAACAAAAGTTTTCAAAAATTAAAACTAAAATGTTCGGGTTGTGTCAAATAAATCGTAAGTAATTATGGTGGAGAAACCAAACTTTGATAAAATGTTTAAAGGCTCTAGAACAATTAAAACAGTAGTGAAAACAATTAAACAAATGCCTATTGAATTTATAGAATGCTAAAACTATTTTATTATGGGTTAATAATTAATCCCACAATAGTTTGTTGATAAGTACAAATTTAGGCACTAGGGGTAATTTTATAAAACTAAAGATAAATGAAACTACAAATAAAAAAATAAAAGAAAAGAAAATATAAAAACAGAAAACAAAACTAACAAAGAACAAAAAAAAGAAATAGAAGAGACACCCCCCCCCCCCGCTGGACCATGGCCCAGCAGGCCATCGGGCCAACTAGGCCGGCCCAGCTGGTGCCTACAGCACCCCCTGGGGCGACCGAACCCTAACGTCACCCCCCACTCCCCCCATCGTTCCCCACGACCCCCACTCACTCCTCCCTCCCTCCCGACTGGATTGGGGTCGAGTGACCCCGACCCCATCGCCGCACCGTCGCAGCCACCTCATCGATGCCGCCTAGAGGACCACCTCGCCGGACCTCGCTTCCCTGTCTCCCCCTCGTCTGCTTCCCCCACCTCTCGATCCCGATCTGGATCGAGAAGGGGAACGAACCCGGCGCCCCTCGCCGCCTCGGCCCCCGCCGCTCAACACCGACGTCGATGTCGTCCCTCGCCGCAACTGCTCGTCTCATCGTTGCCCGGCCGTCCTTGACCTCCTCCCCGAACGGCCTCAACGACCCCCGCCGCCCAGATCGACCGCGCACGCCGCCGCCTGGACCTCGCCGGTCTGCCTCCTCCTCCTCGCCGGCCTGCACCTCGTCACCACGTCGCTGACTTCTCCGTCTCCTCCCCACGCCCCACTGCCCCGATCCCTGCATCTCGCTGTGAGCCTCTGCCTCCTCCTCTCCTCCTTCAGTCTCGCGCACACACTCACGACCGCGACATTGTCCGTGCGCTGGCCGCGCCCAGCGCCTCGCCCCGCTGAGGCCTCTCTGCCTCGCCCTCTCCCTTGCTCCCCGCGTCCTCGCCTCTGCTGCCGCGCCCTGGCGCCGTCCCGTCGTGGCCTCACCGCTGTCGCCTCCGGCGGCCGGCCTCGCCGTGCCCTGCTATCGCCGGCGCCCCCCCTGGTGGCTCTGATGGGCGCGTGCCCGCACCCGCGCCCAAAACCGCTATGGCCCCCTGGGGCCTATGACATATGGGCCCCGCCCACAGAACATGTTTAAAAAAAATAGAATTAAAAGAATTTAAAATAATATTAATAAAATTAATAATTAATTAATTAGTGAATTAATTAAGTTAATTAACCCTGTTTAATTAGTCTAATTAACTAGTTAGTTTAAATAAATAGTAATTAAGTTAGTTAAACCCTAAATCGACTAAACAGTCAATGACGAACGGGACCCACACGTCAGGTTGACCAGTCAACTCTGTTGACTGCTGATGTCAGCCTGACATCATGCTGATGTCATTAAATCATTTTCGAATTAATTAATTAATTAATTAAATTCCAGAAATTAATAAAATCTTTAGTAAATCATATCTTTTAATCCGTAACTCGGATTAAAATAATTTCAACATGAAAGTTGCTCAGAACGACGAGACGATTCCGGATACGCAACCCGTTCGTCCGCCACACCCCCCTAACCTATCGAACTCGCAACTTTCCCCCTCCGGCTCCTCTGCCCGAAAACACGGAACCCCGGGAATACTTTCCCGGATGTTTTCCCCCCTTCACCGGTATCACCTACTACCGCGTTAGGGCACACCGAACACCGCGTATTGCCTTGTTATATTTTGTGATGCTTTGTTTGCTCTGTATTCATTATTTCTTCCCCCTCTTCTCTCCGGTAGACTACGAGACCAACGCTGCTACTGACCAGTTCGACTACGGAGTTGACGACCCCTCTCTCTCTTGCCAGAGCAACCAGGCAAGCCCCCCTTTGATCACCAGATATCGCCTATTCTACTCTATACTGCTTACATTAGAGTAGTGTAGCATGTTACTGCTTTCCGTTAATCCTATTCTGATGCATAGCCTGTCATTGCTGCTACAGTCATTGATACCTTACCTGCAATCCTAAATGCTTAGTATAGGAGGCTAGTGTTCCATCAGTAGCCCTACACTCTTGTCCGTCTGCCTTGCTATACTACTGGCTGTGATCACTTCGGGAGGTGATCACGGGCATATACTATATACTTTACACAGTTACATTACCTGTGATACTATTCGGAGTTGGGGGCTGAAGGGGCAGGTGGCTCCATCCCGGTAGAGGTGGACCTGGGTTCCCGATGGTCCCCGACGGTTACTTTGTGGCGGAGCGACAGGGCAGGTTGAGACCACCTAGGAGAGAGGTGGGCCTGGCCCTGTTCGGCGTTCGCGGATACTTAACACGCTTAACGAGATCTTGGTATTTGATCTGAGTTGGCTACGAGCTTATACGCACTAACCATCTACGCGGGAGTAGTTATGGGTATCCCGACGTCGTGGTATCAGCCGAAGCACTTCAGACGTCAGTGACGGAGCGGCGCGCGCCGTATTGGAACGTAAGCCTGCTCTTGTATTAAGGGGGCTAGTTCTGCTTCCGGCCGCCCACGCAACGTGCAGGTGTGCTATGGGCGATGGGCCCAGACCCCTGTGCGCTTAGGTTTAGACCGGCGTGCTGGCCTCTCTATTTTGCCTAGGTGGGGCTGCGACGTGTTGATCTTCCGCGGCCGGGCATGACCCAGGAAAGTGTGTCCGGCCAAATGGGATCAAGTGTGTTGGGTTATGTGGTGCACCCCTGCAGGGAAGTTAATCTATTCGAATAGCCGTGATCTTCGGTAACAGGACGACTTGGAGTTGTACCTTGACCTTATGACAACTAGAACCGGATACTTAATAAAACACACCCTTCCAAGTGCCAGATACAACCGGTGGTCGCTCTCTCTCAGGGATACGAGGAGGGGATCGCCGGGTAGGATTATGCTACTTGGAGATGCTATTTGGAGATGCTACTTGGAGATGCTACTTGGAGGACTTCAATCTACTCTCTTCTACTTGATGCAAGACGGAGGCTGCCAGAAGCGTAGTCTTCGACAGGATTAGCTATCCCCCTCTTATTCTGGCATTCTGCAGTCCAGTCCAATGATATGGCCTCCTTACACATATACCCATGCATATGTAGTGTAGTTCCTTGCTTGCGAGTACTTTGGATGAGTACTCACGGTTGCTTTCTTCCCCCTTTTTCCCCTTTTCCTTTCTTTCTGGTTGTCGCAACCAGATGCTGGAGTCCAGGAGCCAGACGCCACCGTCGACGACGACCCCTACTACACCGGAGGTGCCCCTACTACGTGCAGCCCACTGACGACGTCCAGGAGTAGTTAGGAGGATCCCAGGCAGGAGGCCTGCGCCTCTTTCGATCTGTATCCCAGTTTGTGCTAGCCTTCTTAAGGCAAACTTGTTTAACTTATGTCTGTACTCAGATATTGTTGCTTCCGCTGACTCGTCTATGATCGAGCACTTGTATTCGAGCCCTCGAGGCCCCTGGCTTGTATTATGATGCTTGTATGACTCATTTATGTTTTAGAGTTGTGTTGTGATATCTTTCCGTGAGTCCCTGATCTTGATCTTACACGTTTGCATGCATGATTAGTGTACGATTGGATCGGGGGCGTCACATACACAGACGGGTCATAAAGGATTCTTGTGCCATATGGACATAAAGTTATTTGATTCCTGCCACAAACGTCTTGACCGGTACGGTACTACTGGGAGCAGTGACATAGTGAAAAATATAATTTTACTTGCATGGCAAAAACAATTTTTACTGCATGCGTATGTGTAGTTACTAGTTAGCAATCCAGATGCTATATATATGTTGTGCGCATGACATTTGAACACACATTTCTCTAGCTCTTAACTACTGAAATACATCTATCAGTTAGCAATGGTTGTCATAGTCATAGTGGCCGTCCACCTGCCGCAGAAGAAACTCATTCAACCAGAGTTCTTGTGTGGTTGCGGTAGACCTGCAGCTTCTAGGAAGTGTTTAGGTGGAGAACACAATGGTCGAATGTTCTATAGGTGCGGGAACGGATGGGTTGAAAATAGTGACGGTTTGAACGAAAAACTCTGGTGGAAATGGGTTAGTAAATTTACATTTCCTTTCTTCGAAGTTTATATTTTTTGCAACATTGCACCATGTTCTAAAATTTGGATTTCTACCTTTCAGCACCTTGGTTGTGAAGTTTTTGTTTGGGAAGATGTCATTCAGAAGTTTGCGGAGATAGTGTTTGAGTACAATCAACTTGGTGAAGATGAGTTAGAGTCGGAGATAATTGGAACAATTGGAGGTCGGACTTCCAACTAGTTGCATGTGATCCTATGTTGTTATTACCTACTATGTATCAATGTGTTGGCTATCGATGTAATTTCATTTTAGTTATTTGTTCGATGCACTAGAAATGTTTCATTTGGCTTGTCGATTTACTGAGAAATTATGTTGTATGATGGAAAATTAGTTCTTTGATTTGTTTTATCAATTTGATGTTCTAATGATATAAGTTTGTCTTATATGCAATTGGAAGATGGAATAAAAACGTAAAGTATGAACTTGTTTCAATAATAACAATATTCTGATTCGAAAACCAATTTGATCTTTATAATCATTATGCAAACAACTTTATAATAAGACTAATGTTGAATATATTTTAGCTCGTTTCAATATTTTGAATTAGTTCAGTACATTATTGAAACGAGTGAAATGAGTGAAATTTGTGATTGAAACAATTGTAATCATATTTGGTTGTTAGTGAAACTAGTGAATCATTTTTTGAAGCTAGTGAAATATGTTATTGATAACGAGTGAATTAAGTAAAATGGGATGAAATAAATTTATGAATTCACCTAAATCTATTATTGAAACAACTTAAATTAGATGAATGAGTTAAATATGCTATTTAAAGAAGGGAAATTAGGAAATTAAGATATCAAAACTACTGAAACTACTAAAATGTATTTATGAAATATTGAAACATGATATTGTAAGTAGTGAAATGTGATACCGTTGTCACACTTACATCAAAGAGTGGCGTTTGATGGAAAAATACCGCTTAATGTAAGGGCACTTGTTACAACGTGACTGCGGAGACTCAGGTAACGCCATCCTAGCCTTAGTAAAATAATTTTTTATTATGTCATACATCTATCTCTGTGGAGTGGTGCACAGATACCTTTTCTATAGTGTGTCCTCTACCTCTCGCTTTCAACGCCATAGCTACAGCACAGAGTACCAGGCAGAAGGAAAACTAGAGTACTGAAGATAGTGGGATGAGTTTGAAGAAGGAACCCTGGGAAACTGCATGAGTCGACGGAACCATTAGGACCGAAGCTCGTCCACTCTGTTCGTCTTACTGCTGAGAAGCACATCAAATCTTCCCTTTCTGTCTCTGAAATCATCGGTACGTTCCTTTACCCAATTTATTTGATGTAGATTTTGCTAGAAGACATTAGATCTTTGGAAATGTTGCATTTGGCGTTTGTTCATCACTTTCCTGCCTTTATTGAGAATTCGATTCTTGTAAATCAAAAACATAACATACTACTTATGTACTAGTAAAAATATATTCATTGAATGCTAGATGTCGCGATTTACTTGAATGTTTTTTGCAACTATTACAAGAACAGCAGCGAATCTTTTAACTTGTTTATATTTGTTACAATGTATTTTCTAGTAAAATTATGCGTTAGATAGTGCTAATGTAGTTGGATTCATGGCCTATGTTTATGAATTTATTGTTTCTCTTGTTCATTCTTTCAGCATCTCACTATTATCAAGTTACATATATCAATTAGTAGGTGGAATTTGGAATTTCAGCTAGAATATAAACCAGCTACTTGTTGTAGGATGGACGATCAAAGCGATGAAGAAACGGGTGACATATCAGTATTACCTGATGACATTAAACAAATTATTTTATCACGTTTGCCAGCACACCCAAATAGTCTTGCCAGAGCAATAAGTGTGTGCAAAAATTGGAAGAGGTTGATTGCAAGCAATTCCTTTAGGAGACTGTTGATTGATAATCAGAAGAGTCCTCCTTTCCTAGGACTTTTCACAAGAATAGATGGAATATTTAGATTCCTTGCTGTTGGTCAACATCCTGATATGGTTAGAGCTGAAGTGTTTGAGCAACATTTGCAAAGTGAAACTGACGATCCTTTCTTAAACAATATGCAAATCGTTGATGTTCGTCATGGTAGGATTCTCGCAGTCTGGGATCCTATGAATGGAGAAACAACTTTCACACAAGAACCAGAGAATGAAACGAATAGCCAGGCTAGTATATTGTGTGCTGCGAATCATGATCACAAGGATGGATGCAAAAATTGTCCTATCAAAATCATTTGGATTAGCACAGGAAGAAATCCAACCAAGGTGTACACCTTTTGTTCTGCTACTGTTGAGTGGAAATGTGCTGTGTGTGTTCTTCCATCTTTGTCATATGTTGAATTCCGTCCTAGAACCATTGTTGGAAATGTCATGTATTGGGTAATGAGTGTAAACCATCTATTTAGTTTCAATATGATTGACAGCAGCATGAGCTACATAGAACAACCTCATGAAGTTGATACAATTCTTAGGAGGAATGTTCATGTAATGAAGATTAGAAATCATGAACTTGGAGTTGCTGCTGTTATTAATTTTGAGATGAGAATATGGAGGATGGAAGCTGATTTAGATGAAACAATATGCTGGATTCCTCATAAAGTGATTCAACTGCAGCCAATTATTTCCTTCCCAAGAACAACACATTTGTGCTGGAAGCCTAAAGCAATATTACTTCATGTTTTTGAAGATAGAGAAATGGTGATTGTTAGAACTGCAGATGGTGTCTATGAAGTGGACATTTGCAATGAAGCTGGTAGAAAGCTGTTTGGACCAGAAGTTACTATGTCAGTCTACCCATATGCAACTTTATATATCCCTGGTAGGTTTTTGTTTAGTAATTGAACCAGGATATTTAGTGCTACCAGTTATGAAACACTCACATTTATGTTTGAAATGTAGGCTTATCTGGGCATGTGAACTAACAAGGCAGAAGTGTTATTATTTTGGGAGATGAAGACGTATCATGGACACTTGAAACATCAAGTTGGTTCGTCATACCTTTTGGCGAAGCTTCCATGTCTAATATTTTAAGGATTGTAAGGATGTTAGTCCTACTTGGATGATATAAGTTAGATTGTAATATATTTGAATGTTTCGAACGTGCCTAATAACTAGAATATTTTAATTTGAAGTTACATATTACAGTGTTGAGATGTCCTTCCATGTCTTACATCCTGAATATTGTACTTATATTTGGTCATAGGTATTTATTATTTAAAAAATGAAATATGAAAAGTCATTCATATAAAATCTGACATGCAGTATATGAAATAAAATAATGAATACATATATTTCACATGTTAATTATATGAAAATAAAAAAACATGTGAAATTTGACAGTTTTTGAAACAATGTAATATGATTTGTTCTACATAACACTTAATTAGTTTCAAAAAATGCGACGCAATAAATACATAGCAAATATCAAATATCATATTTCAAATTGGAGTCACATTAGGATTATAATTATTTACTTGGTACTGTTTCTTTTGTGGATATAATGAAATATGAGACGTTGTAACTATGACAATTCACTTTTATAGTAATTGGTGAAATAATTGAATAAAAAATATGATTTATCAGATGTATAGAATGTAAGTGATGTATTCACGTTTGAAATTGCAATATCAATTTTCGGTCGAATAACTAGATAATATGGTATTTATATTGGTTTTCATATATGACGTTTTAAATTCGTTAATACAGCATTTCATATTACATTGTAATCAGAAATGAAATTTCATCAATATTATATGTGACTACTTGGGTATGAAAAGAATGTATGTATAAATTGATTTGAATAGACAAGGATTATATTTATATTTCATATGATAGAATTTGCGATATGAAGAACTGTAATATGTCATGAAAAACTATGACATTTCACAGAAAAGAAATGAAATATGACAAGTCGTCGGTGGTAGAACTGAAATATGTTCCGTCAGAGATATCATATTTGATATATTGTAACTATCACATTTCATTATGATAATATGAAATGGAACAAGTTATGGAATAATGTAATATGATTTGTTGTACATAATTCTTCTTAAGTACAATATATGCAATGGAATAAATACATAGCAAATATAAAATACCCTATTTCACATTCATATTTCCTCATGTGACTAAAATGTTAAAAATAACTATGTATTTGAAATGGAAATACTGTAGTGAAATATTATGGCATGTCGTATATGATGTTGTACATAGAAATTTTTCATTTTAAAATTTGGAATGGAATAAAAACATTGCAAGATTAAAATATTATATTGCACAAATGATCTTTTGGAATATAATTATGCATTTTTGTATGGTTCATATTGTGGATATAATGAAATGTTACGCGTTGTAACTATAACAATTCAATCTGTTCATGTGAAATGCAACAATTGTGGAGACAATATAATATGAGATAAGTTTTATAGTATGAAATGAAATAATTGAATATGAAATATCATATTTCAGTTGTATAGTATGCATTAAGTCATGTCCAAAAGTTTAATATTCATATTTCCTCATGTGACTACACGTTGTTAACAAGCTTAATTAAAAAAATTGACATTTCACATGTATACAATGACATATGATATGTCCTCGTTGGTAGTACTTCGACATGTAGTTTAATATATATGATATTGCACATGTATAGAATCACATATTGTTCCTATTTTGTGTGTAATGAAATATGAGATGTTGTAACAGTCAAATTTCTTTATCATAATAGGTTCACATTTCATTATGTACAATAGTGCAAATATTCAAATGTGATATGTTCTATATATGTCATTTCACTTTTAGATTATAAAATGTAATATTTACATAGCAAATATGGAAGAGCATATTTCACATTTGTGTCACATGAGTAATATAATTATTAATTTGTTAAGTTTCCTTTTGTGGATAGAATGAAATATTAGAAATTCTAATTATCACAATTCAATATCATTTTATAAAATTAAATATTTGTGGAATCAATGAAAATATGCGTTGTTATAAATATGACTTTTCACTTGTATAGTAAGAAATGAAATAATGAAATGTTACATGTTGTAACTATAACAATTCAATCTTTTTAAGTGAAATCCAACAATTGTGGGGAAAATATAATATGAGAAATGTTTTATAGTATGAAATGAAATAATGAACAAATACGACAATTGACATGTATACAATTACATATGATATGTCCTCGTTGGTAGTACTGAAACATGTAGTGTAATATATATCGTATTGCACATGTATAGATTCACATTATGTACAATATACATCACATGTTGTCTAAGATATATCATATTTCAGATGTATCAAATGACATATGGTTCCTATTTGTGTGAAAAATGAAATATGATTTTGAACAGTAGTGGTAGTAATGGAATGTGATATGTCATTGATATTGCATTTCACTTTCATAAAAATTGATTGGTTGTTTGAAAAGAGTGAAATGTGGATAGAATGAAATGTGATATGTTTTTAAAGCTTCACATTCGATGAAATATTTTTGATTGAAAAAACAGGTATATATCATATGTTGTCTAAGATATATCATATTTCCAATGTATAAAATGTCATATGGTTCCTATTTTGTGAAAGATGAAATATGAAACTGAACAGTAGTACTAATAATGAAATGTGATATGTCATTGATATTGCATTTCAATTTCATAAATATTGATTGGCTATTTGAAAAGAGTGAAATGTGATATGTTTTTAAAGCTTCACATTTGATTAAATATTTTTCAAGTGAAAAAACAGGTATATACGATATTTGCAATAATTTGTACTGATGTTCAAGTTTCATGTTTGACAGACCTGAACAAAAAAACATATTACATAAAACAAAATTTTCGTAAATAATATATATCATATTTAAATATTTCACCGGTAATAGAATGTATGATGGAAAAATGAAATGGAAGATTTTACTAAACTTATTGTATTTCACTATTTCACATCTATAGAATGACATATTGTTCCTAGTTTGTGTGTCATCAAATATGAGATGTTGTAACAAACAATTTTGAATATAATAATATGTTCAAATTTCATTATGTGCAATTGGGGAAAGAATGAAATGTGATATGTTCTATATATGTCATTTAACTTTCAGATTATAAAATGCAATATTTGCATAGCGAAAATAGGAAAACATATTTCACATTTGGGCCACATGAGTAATATATTTATTAATTTGTTAAGTTTCCTATTGTGGATACAATGAAATATTAGACATTGTAATTATCACACTTCAATATCATTATATGAAATTAAATAATTGTGGAATCAATGAAATATGAGCTGTTATAAGTATGACTTTTTACTTGTATAGTAAGAACTGAAATAATGAAATGTTACACGTTGTAACTAGAACAATTAAATATGTTTATGTGAAATTCAACAATTGTGGGGACAATATAATATTAGATCAGTTATATAGTATGAAATGAAATAATTGAATATCAAATATCATATTTCAGTTGTATAGTGTGCATTAAGTGATGTCCAAATGTTTCACATTCATATTTCCTCATGTGACTACAGGGTGCTAACATGCTTAATTAACAAATACGACATTTCACATGTATACAATGACATATGATATGTCCTCGTTGGTAGTACTAAAACATGTAGTTTAATATAATTCATATTGCACATGTACACATTCACATATTGTTCCTGGTTGGTAGCAATGAAATATGGTGTCTAATATATATCATGTTTCAGATGTATAAAATGACATATGGTTCCTATTGTTTTGGTAATGAAATTTCAAATTTGAACACTACTACAACTAATGAAATGTGATATGTTCTTGATATTGCATTTCACTTTGATAAATATTGATTGGCTATTTGGAAAGAGTGAAATGTGGATAGAATGAAATGTGATATGTTTTTAAAGCTTCACATTTTATGAAATATTTATCAATTGAAAAAACAGGTATATATGATATTTGCAATAATTTGTACTGAAGTTAATGTTTCATGTTTGAGAGACCAAAACATAATACATAAAACCAAAAATATGTACATAATATATATCATATTTCAATATTTCACCGGTAGTGTAATGTGTGATGGAAAATTGAAATGGAAGATATGTCTGAACTTATCGTATTTCACTATTGCACATGTATAGAATCACATATTGTTCCTATCTTGTGTGTAATGAAATATGAGATATTGTAACAATCAAATTTCATTATCATAATATGTTCACATTTCATTATTTACAAATGTGGAAAGAATGAAATGTGATATTTTCTATGTAAGTCATTTAACTTTCATAAAATGCAATATTTGCAGAGCAAATATGGAAAAACATATTTCATATTTGTCTCACATGAGTAATATAGTTATTAATTTGGTAAGTTTCCTATTGTGGATAGAATGAAATATTAGACATTGTAATTATCACAATTCAATATCATTATATGAAAATTAATAATTGTGTAATGAATGAAATATGTGCTGTTATAAATATGAATTTTCACGTCTATTTGGAAAGATTTAAATGTGGATAGAATGAAATGTGATATGGTCTTGAAAGCTTCACACTTGATGAAATATTTTTCAATTGAAAAAACAGGTATATGTTATATTTGCAATAATTTGTACTGATGTTAATGTTTCATGTTTGACAGACCTAAACAAAAAACATATAACATATATTAAATTTATTGTAAATAATATATATCATATTTCACTATTTCACAATATCATATATATATCATATATAACATATATATCATTGTAAATAATCTATAATGGAAAAATGAAATGGAAGATATGACTCAACTTATCCTATTTCAGTATTTCACATGTGTAGAATCACATATTGTTTCTATTTTGTGTGTAATGAAATATGAGATGGTTTAACAATGAAATATCAATATCATAATAAGTTGAAATTTCATTATGTACAATAGTGGAAAGAATGAAATGTGATATGTTCTATATATGTAATTTCATTTTCATAATATAAAATGCAAAATTTGCATAGAAAAAATAAACATATTTCACATTTGTGTCACATGAGTACTATATTCATTAATTTGGTAAGTTTCCTATTGTGGATAGAATGAAATATGTGCTGTTATAAATAGGACTTTTCAATTGTATAGTTAGAAATGAAATAATGAAATGTTACAGGTTGTAATTATAACAATTCAATCTGTTTATGTGAAATCCAACAATTATGGGGATAATATAATATTAGATTAGTTTTATAGTATGAAATGAAATAATGAACAAATACGACAATTGACATGTATACAATGACATATGATATGTCCTCGTTGGTAGTACTGAAACATGTAGTGTATTATATATCGTATTGCACATGTATAGATTCACATTATGTACAATATATATCATATGTTGTCTAAGATATATCATATTTCAGATGTATAAAATGACATATGGTTCCTATTTGTGTGAAAATGAAATATGATATTGAACAGTAGTGGTAGTAATAAAATGTGATATGTCATTGATATTGGATTTCAATATCATAAATATTGATTGGCTATTTGAAAAGAGTGAAATGTTGATAGAATGAAATGTGCTATGTGTTTAAAGCTTCACATGTGATGAAATATTTTTGATTGAAAAAACAGGTATATAAGATATTTGCACTAATTTGTACTGATGTTCATGTTTCATGTTTGACAGACCTGAACAAAAAAAATATTACATAAAACAAAAATTTAGTAAATAATATATATCCTATTTAAATAAATCACTGCTAATAGAATGAATGATGTAGAAATGAAATGCAAGATATGACTGAACTTATCGTATTTCACTATTTCACATGTATAGAATCACATATTGTTCCTATTTTGTGTGTAATGAAATATGAGATGTTGTAACTATCAATGTTTATGTGAAATCAAACAATTGTGGGGCCAATATAATATGAGATCAGTTTTATAGTATGAAATGAAATAATTAACAAATAGGACATTTCACATGTATACAATGACATATGATATGTCCTCGTTGGTAGTACTGAAACATGTAGTGTAATATATATCATATTGCACATGTATAGATTCACATTATGTACAATATACAAATGTAGAAAGAATGAAATGTGATATGTTATATATATGTCATTTAACTTTCAGATTATAAAATGCAATATTTGCATAGCGAAAATGGGAAAACATATTTCACATTTGTGTCACATGAGTAATATAATTACTAATTTGTTATGTTTCGTATTCTGGATAGAATGAAATATTATACATTATTTCACATGTATAGAATCACATATTGTTCCTATTTTGTGTGTAATGAAATATGAGATGTTGTAACTATCAATGTTTATGTGAAATCAAAGAATTGTGGGGCCAATATAATATGAGATCAGTTTTATAGTATGAAATGAAATAATTAACAAATAGGACATTTCACATGTATACAATGACATATGATATGTCCTCGTTGGTAGTACTGAAAGATGTAGTGTAATATATATCATATTGCACATGTATAGATTCACATTATGTACAATATACAATTGTGGAAAGAATGAAATGTGATATGTTATATATATGTCATTTAACTTTCAGATTATAAAATTAATATTTGCATACCGAAAATGGGAAAACATATTTCACATTTGTGTCACATGAGTAATATAATTATTAATTTGTTATGTTTTGTATTATGGATAGAATGAAATATTATACATTGTATTTATCACACTTCAATATCATTATATGAAATTAAATAATTGTGGAGTCAATGAAATATGAGCTGTTAAAATTATGACTTTTTACTTGTATAGTGAGAACTGAAATACTGAAATGTTACACGTTCTAACTATAACAATTCAATATGTTTATGTGAAATCCAACTATTGTGGTGACAATATAATATGAGATCAGTTATATCGTATGAAATGAAAAAATTGAATATCAAATATCATATTTCAGTTGTATAGTATGCATTTAGTGATGTCCAAATGTTTCACATTCATATTTCCTCATGTGACTACACGGTGCTAACATGCTTAATTAACAAATACGACATTTGACATGTATACAATGACATATGATATGTCCTCGTTGGTATTACTGATATGTTCTTGATATTGCATTTCAGTTCGATAAATATTGATTGGCTATTTGGAAAGAGTGAAATATGGATAGAAAGAAATGTGATATGTTTTTAAAGCTTCACATTTGATGAAATATTTATCAATTGAAAAAACAGGTATATATGATATTTGCAATAATTTGTAATGAAGTTAATGTTTCATGTTTGAGAGACCAAAACATAATACATAAAACCAAAAATCTGTAAATAATATATATCATATTTCACTATTTCATTCATAGTGTAATGTGTGACGGAAAATTGAAATGGAAGATATGACTGAACTTATTGTATTTCACTATTTTACATGTATAGAATCACATATTGTTCCTATCTTGTGTGTAATGAAATATGAGATGTTGTAACTATCAAATTTCATTATCATAATATGTTCACATTTCATTATGTACAAATGTGGAAAGAATGAAATGTGATATTTTCTATGTAAGTCATTTAACTTTCATAAAATGCAATATTTGCAGAGCAAATATGGAAAAACATATTTCACATTTGTCTCACATGAGTAATATAATTATTAATTTGGTAAGTTTCCTATTGTGGATAGAATGAAATATTAGACATTGTAATTATCACAATTCAATATCATTATAAATTTAATAATTATGTAATGAATGAAATATGCGCTGTTATAAATATGAATTTTCACGTCTATTTGGAAAGATTTAAATGTGGATAGAATGAAATGTGATATGGTCTTGAAAGCTTCAAACTTGATGAAATATTTTTCAATTGAAAAAACTGGTATATGTTATATTTGCAATAATTTGTACTGATGTTAATGTTTCATATTTGATAGACCTAAACAAAATAACATATGACATAAATAAAATTTATTGTAAATAATATATATCATATTTCACTATTTCACCGGTAAAAGAATCTATGATGGAAAAACGAAATGGAAGATATGACTGAACTTATCCTATTTCAGTATTTCACATGTATAGAATCACATATTGTTTCTATTTTGTCTGTAATGAAATATGAGATGGTTTAACAATCAAATATCAGTATCATAATAAGTTGACATTTCATTATGTACAATAGTGGAAAGAATGAAATGTGATATGTTCTATATATGTCATTTCATTTTCAAAATATAAAATCCAATATTTGCATAGAAAAAATAAACATATTTCACATTTGTGTCACATGAGTACAATATTCATTAATTTGGTAAGTTTCCTATTGTGGATAGAATGAAATATTAGACATTGTTATTATCACACTTCAGTATCATTATATGAAATTATATAATTGTGCAATGAATGAAATCTGCGCTGTTATAAATAGGACTTTTCAATTGTATAGTTATAAATGAAATAATGACATGTTACACGTTGTAATTATAACAATTCAATCTGTTTATGTGAAATCCAACAATTGTTGGGACAATATAATATTAGATCAATTTTATAGTATGAAATGAAATAATGAACAAATATGACAATTGACATGTATACAATGACATATGATATATCCTCGTTAGTAGTACTGAAACATGTAGTGTATTATATATCGTATTGCACATGTATAGATTCACATTATGTACAATATATATCATATGTTGTCTAAGATATATCATATTTCAGGTGTATAAAATGACATATGGTTCCTATTTGTGTGAAAAATGAAATATGATATTGAACAGTAGTGATAGTAGTGAAATTTGATATGTAATTTATATTGGATTTCACTATCATAAATATTGATTGGCTATTTGAAAAGAGTGAAATGTGGATAGAATGAAATGTGATATGTTTTTAAAGCTTCACATGTGATGAAATATTTTTTATTGAAAAAACAGGTATATAAGATATTTGCACTAATTTGTAGTGGTGTTCATGTTTCATGTTTGACAGACCTGAACAAAAAAACATATTACATAAAACAAAAATTTAGTAAATAATATATATCATATTTAAATAATTCACTGCTAATAGAATGTATGATGTAGAAATGAAATGCAAGATATGACTGAACTTATCGTATTTCACTATTTCACATGTATAGAATCACATATTGTTCCTATTTTGTGTGTAATGAAATATGAGATGTTGTAACTATTAATGTTTATGTGAAATCCACCAATTGTGGGGACAATATAATATGAGATCAGTTTTATAGTATGAAATGAAATAATTGACAAACAGGACATTTCACATGTATACAATGACATATGATATGTCCTAGTTGGTAGTATTAAAACATGTAGTGTAATATATATCATATTGCACATGTATAGATTCACATTATGTACAATATACAATTGTGGAAAGAATGAAATGTGATATGTTCTATATATGTCATTTAACTTTCAGATTATTAAATGCAATATTTGCATAGCAAAAACGGGAAAACATATTTCACATATGTCATTTAATAATTGTGTCAAAATGTTTCACATTCATATTACCTCATGTGACTACACGGTGCTAACATGGTTAATTAACAAATACGACATTTGACATGTATACAATGACATATGATATGTCCTTGTTGGTATTACTGAAACATGTAGTTTAATATAATTCATATTGCACATGTATAGATTCATATGTTGTTGTTGGTTGGTAGCAGTGAAATATGTTGTCTAAGATATATCATATTTCAGATGTATAAAATGACATATTGTTCGTATTGTGTGTATAATGGAATATAAATTTTGCACAGTAGTGGAAAGAATGAAATGTGATATGTTATTGATATTGCATTTCACTTTCGTAAATATTGATTGACTATTTGGAAATATTGAAATGTGGATATAATGAAATGTGATATGTTATTTAACGATTCACATGTGATGAAATAATTTTCAAATGAAAAAACAGTTATACATGTTTTTTGAAATAATTTGTACTGATATTAATGTTTCATGTTTGATAGAACTTAACCAAAAACATATTACATAAAACAAAAAAAATGTAAAATTGAAATGGAATATATGACTGAACTTATTGTATTTTAGTACCCATCTTGTTGTGTTAGATAGGTTGCAATTTTTACCGTGGTACGATGTGTTAACGTTTAGTGAATGTAAAATAATATGTCTGTATGTTCTGCACTATTTACATTTCGTAATTAGTAGTTTGCAGTATTGTAATTAAAAAATATAGGTATATGTGAAATTAAAGCGACCTGATGAAGTGGAAAATTGCATTTTTACACAACAGCGAAGAGTTACATTTCGAAACGTAGTAGTGTGGCGTTGTCTAAAATTTGTATATTATGATATGTCAAATCAAAGGATGCGTGGTAATGTGAAAAGCAGGAACTGACCTCACAAGGATGCGTGGTACTGACGCATGTGAGTAAATGAGAAAGCTGACCCACTTGTTAGAATCCAATGACTAGTGGGGGATATAAGAGTGCGGAACGAACACACTTATTTCACAGAGCAAAATGTTGCAACCGGGTAATTCATCTGGATCTACAAGCTCTAGGTCTTCTAGAAGGGTGTACAAGTCAGTTAGAGATGGTAGAAGCTTGGATCCACCAGAGCTGAGGTGTGCTTGCAAGGTTGAGGCGTGGAAGATGATGTCTCGCACCACACGGAATCCAGATCAAGAGTACCTTTCATGTGGAAGCACTGTAAGTTGATTGTTCATCTTTACTGATTTTTGGATCTTGGCAGAAATCTAATTATCATCTCGCACCTAATATATTTAAGAGCAGCCAGGAAGATGTAGCATTTGGATTTGGAGAGATATATTAATGGAGTACATTGAGGAAATGATGGATTATTGTGGAGCGCCAATTAAGGAGATGCTTGATGATGCAAACAGAAAGCTTGTTGATCAAGCTAGATTAATTAATTCCCTGAGGTTGAAGATTGAACAAGATTCTAGTGATAGAGAACAGCAGCTGGGAGAGGTCATAGGTTGTATAACAAAGCTTGAAGGATCAGTGAGAATGTTTAAGATGTTCATATGGGGAACAATCTTTTTGGTATCAACTTGGTTAGCAATTGGAGGATCTCCTTCAAGTTTGGTGACTATACTGTTAGCTGTAACTTTAATTTATCTGGATGTAGGTTAACTTTGAAAACCTATCCGTGTGAACCAATATGTAATGTTATTCCATAATGATGTATGAAAATCTAGTTAAGCTTGCTTTTGTCATGTCATTACGCAAATGGGCAACCTAGTTGAAATCAAATTTGGAAAGAGATGTGTGGAATGAAATTTGGAAAGAGATGTCTGTAATGAAATCTGTAGAGCATAGTAAAAAGAATTGAAATATGTAGAGGTAGCTCGTTTGTATTGGTATATAATTTGTATTAATTGAAATCAAATTTGGAAAGAGATTATTGTATTGGTATATCGTTTCTATTACTTGAAACCAAATTTTGAAAGAAAAGTATGGAATGAAATATGTAACAAGAAAGTTACAAAATAAGTTTAATTTTCAGTGAAACGAGTAACATACATAATTGGTATGCCAATACAAGTATGTGATGTCTCATTTCACATAGCAGATAAACACAGAATAAGTATCTTAGTGTGACATTTGAAAGATACGTCAGGACAAAAGTTAGTTGTGAGCACCCAAAGTAATTTCTTCTTATGATATGGATAAATGTTTGTACTTAATAGTATTTGATTGATAGCTATGATACTGAATTTAAGTACGATAAATAATATGATCTATAGCAGAAATATAAACACTTTGAAAGACAGCAAGAAGTTTAGCTGTGAGCCCAAAATTTGCTGTGAGCAAGAAGAACAAGCATACAAGTTATTTTATTCATATGATGTGGAACAATCTTTGGACTTAAGAGTACGTTTTAGAAATATATTATACAGAATTTAAGAATGATAGAGACCGTGAGTGCAATATATACTGTTAGTAGCGGAAATATGAGATACATAAAGTGATTGGAAGACAGCAAGAAGTTGTGCTGTCATTTCCTTACATACTGGCAATACAACCATTGGTTATAAAGCAGGGAATAACCTTAATAGTTTTAAAGTACCATACAAAACGACGATTGCACGGAATGAACATTGTTCATTTCAGATGAAACTACTACATCATATGAAATAACTTGCAGTACGTAGCGAATGCTACATAGGCAACAACGCGGTGGAGGAATCAGTCTGTTGTTGTCTTCACGGCGGATGCTATCTTCTTAATCTCAGGCCTCCTTGGATTGAGATCATTGAACCGGTGGTAAACAAGGATATAGCATATTTCCTTCCTGAAGACATCCATTGCCCACTGTAAGGAAGCAAGGAAGAGTTAATAGTTGATGAACTTGTACATAGGAAGTTGTGATGTTATAAAAGATTGTGAGAACATTGTTGTGTGTTCAATAGTAAACCTTGTAATTTCCAATGAGCTCTTTGCCATTGTGACACAGAAGGACTTTAAGAACCCAGAAACCACAGTCATCACTGCCATAATAATTATTATTAGTATTTCATTATATTACTGAAGTATATAACAAAAGATGTAGCATACATACTTGTTTGTTTGTTTTCCAGCAGAACAATACTTCATTGGGAAATCAGTAAATGCGAAAGCACTCTTGTGGAGACAATCGTTCAATGATTTTTGGAGATTGCTGGCCTCCAATTTGTTGAGAAAGGTCGTGAATGCAAATTATTTATGTGAGAAATTTCAGGTAATGTATTGAACATTTGTCAGAATTAGGAAATATGAAATAGAACTAGTAACAGAATGACCTACCATGTTCTCCAACATAACCCTGTGCGGGTGTTCACCTTCTTTGACTTCTAAGTTAGAGTCATAAATTTCAATTGTGTTTTGCGTGAGGTTAATGACAGCCAGAATCCAATGGTTGTCCGATAGTGTAGGCAGAAATAGCTTGAAAAAAAAGTACAAATTTGTTTATTACTAACATGTACTTACATAAGAAAGTAAAAATGTAGATGGTGAAAGATTACCTGCTCAACATTTTGAAGTGGCAACTTACGAAGCTTCTTGCAGAGATATGCATGGTTGCATTTATTTCCTTTTTTAGCAGTTCGGTCTAAATAAGAATGCGGAGTTGTTAGATAACAAGAATGGAATGAAAATTATGCGTAAAAAAAGTAAAGAGGGCTTACTATAATAGTCTGGTCCAATATAATCTTGGTCTTTGATCCCCAATCATACATAAGTGCGACGGACAGTAACCACATCATATTTTTGCACATCTTTCCTTTTGGCATTAGGCATTGTACTAACTCTCTTTCTGTTACAGAAGCTGGACCTATCCTTATCTTGGTACCACCTGTGTCATTATCGTTGCGTCGTCGTGTCTTACGTAAACCTCGAAACTTGCTACCAGCGACAAGAGTATTGTACAGGTCGTTCAACTTCTTCACCGGATATTGCTTCTTCTTTATGAGCTTAGATATGCCTTCGACGATCTCCTCTTTCTTCCGATAATGCTGTTTTCTCATCTTCATAGAAGGATTTATGCTACCAGCATAATCAAAACATTCTCCATCTGGTGGCTCAACAAGCTTAGAGATGTGGTCACAATCAATTGTTTTAGGAGATGAAGGTTCATCGGCTATGTGAACTATCTCTATATTTCTGAAGTTGTGTCCTGATATTTGAATATTTACAAGTCAGATAATTATTACTATACTAAGTCATGTAAATTATAAATACATTATTTAAGTGAGAACAATTGTTGGTTGTATTAACTTACTAGGAGTTAAATAAGAAGTATGAGAGTCTGAATCTTGCTTGCCCACTTTAGATATATCATCATCTTCGGTGCGCTCAGAACTTACTTCTGCAACTGAATCATCGGAAGGATGTTCTTGGGATTCATCTTGTTTTTTTTGCAGTTATATCCATTTGGGCAACGTTTGCAACATCTTCTTGTGTAGACTGACAAGATGATGATTCTATGTCTCCTGCAGTGCACTGAGTCTGTATTTCTGCTAATGCAAGAGTTTGTTCTAAGTTTTCACTGAGCACTTCATTGATAGCAAGACTTAGTGATTCGTTGTTATCATTTGCAGGTGCTGGATTCAGTGTCATACATAGAATCATTTCCACACATTTGTCTAGTATTTTTTTATCAGAATCTTGCAGTGCTGAGGATTCCTTTGGTGAGGTTTGACCAATTTGCAATGTGATATCTGAGGGTATAGTGCTTGGTTTTGGCATATCATCAGGTAACTTTGAAGGGTCTATCTGCAAAACATCCAAACTGGCGGAGCTGTGGTCTGGCAGAACTGAAGTTTCCAAAACAATAGCCTGATTATCTTCAATTCTTGAGACTTCCTGCAACGTAGATGCGGCATTATGTTGGGTAGTATGAATAGTAGCACCCGCTGGTACATTCATCCTATCATATTCCCTGGTCATCTGACTCACTGACATAATTGATACATCACCTACTATTTGTATGGATAAAGGTGGGGAAGAAATATTTGGAACATCTTTTGAAGTGGAATCAGTATCAGCAATTTCAATATCTTTCGTCGATAGAATATCAATTTTGCTGACATCAAGATTTCCCAAATGATCATTAGATTGTTTCTGAATGCCATCTTCAAGTGTCGACTTGTCTGTATGTTGTAGTTGAACAACATCTGATGCAGGATTGTGTGGGAAACTATGATTCTTGGTAGCTTTCTGTGCATCAGAAACATCTATTTGAGATGAAGATTTTGTTGTTTTTGGATCAATGAAGGCAATATCTTGAATTCCATCAGCAGTTGGTGCCGTAGTAACGGTATTACCTACTTCATGCAAAACATCTTTCCATGAATCCTGTTGTGCATGTTGAACAACAAATGCATTACTCTCTGGCTGATCGCCTTGGTTGCCATGTCCAAGCACATTATGAGCACTAGTAACAGGTAGAAGAAAAGCACTATCCGCTTGACCATCAGTACCAACAAACTTCATTATTGATGAATCTTCACTTGGCATGTTGCTTCTCTCAGTTTGAACAGAATGTGACTAGACTTGGTCTGCAGCAATGTTCGGAATGACAATTGCAGTTGTTGGAATGATGACTGCAGAGACTAATTCTGGGGGATGTGTAGAAGCAGAATTATTTGACGACGGTACCACATTGGCAACAGAAGTCTCTTGTCATTCTAAGGCGGTTGTTGCAGAACATGCTATAGCATCAGACTTGAGATTTTGAAAAGTGCAAATTCTTTCCACCAATGGATCTTTACAAGCAGCAGGTTCAGCCTCAACAATCTGATCCGTGGTAGTCAATTCTTTAGAAGAAGAAGGCTCGTACTGAGTAATCTGAGCAAGAATTGGCGAAGCGGGATGGAAGTTGTCAGCTTCGACACATTCAATGTTCAAAAAATTGGTTCCTGGTTCTGATTCATAAGTACCAATTTCTAGAGTTTCATTCATGAAGGTTGGAGATGCCGGTGTTCCAGCTGTCAACTGCTGGATGACATCAACATGAGCGCTAGTTTCGTGAACCAGTTGAGCAGACTGGGAAGAATTGAGAACAGCTTCATCTAGATTGGAGTGACATGGACTTTGTGTTCCTACAGTTCGTTTCGTCAAAGTTGCATCATCATTGCGCAGAGAACTTCCTGGATGTGCATCATCAATCATTGGTAACATAGCCTTCTGAATCTCTTCCTGGACCAAGGCTGCCATTTCCTTGGTTTTCTTAATTTGAAGCTGTTGCAGTTTGTTTTGAAGCTTTCATTCAGACAAAGTTATCAACCTTTGTCGATCGGCTGTGTACTGGTCTTCAAGAATCTTTATCCGTTTGATCAAATTCTGCAAGTTGGACATAGACTAATTCATGAATATATCAATGAAAAATAATGAACTAGTGTAACACAGATTTAAGAAATCACCTCATCTGTAGCTTGATGTGACGGGTGTCGTGGTTCTAACTCTGACAGTGATGTAGGGGGTATGTATGGAGAGGCTAGATCTTAGCTATGGAGGAGTTGTAAGCACATGAGGATTACGAGTTCAGGCCCTTCTCGGAGGAAGTAACAGCCTTATGTCTTGGTGCCCAGAGGCGGTCAATTGAATTATGTGTGTATGGATGACAGGGGTGCGAACCCTTGATACTGAGCGGGGGGGGTGGCTTATATAGAGTTCGCCAGGCCCCTCCAGCCCTCGGTAATGCAGGGTTTAAAGTACATTAAGACTGGGCGTTACTAGTAACGCCCCTAATAAAGTGCTATGATGACCATAAAAGCTACTTAATGACCGATCGTTTGCATGCGGAGTGACTTTAGATCTCCTGGCAGTCGAGTGGTTGGCTTCGTGGTCGAGTGATAGCTCCATGGTCGAGTGTCTTGAATCTGTCGAGTGGGATACCTCCAAGTCAATTGAAAGGTGACTTCTTCTAGGGATGTCCTTGGGTAGGGTACTTAGGACAGGTCCATGCCCCTACCCTAGGTACATAGCTTCATCATTAGCCCCCGAATGGATCGAGGTTTGAGTGGGGAAGGAGTTGGGGATCTTTCCAACTGGTTCTCTGTGCTATATGAACGCCCTGTTTTGGATCAATTGTCACGGATGACGTCGTCAACTTCTTTCTGTCGCCTTGATCCATTCTAGGCCTCTTGTCGAGTGAATTTCTTTACTTGTGAAGTTCCGAGTGATGGTGTGAAAGGGATCTTCTGTTTGATGAGTTGTTCTGCAGCCCGCGGATTTTGCGAGATTTGAATTTCGGGAAGCGCGCGGGACGGGGTGGCCGCAGTAATCGGATGGGATAAGACGGAAGCTCCTCGATCCCCGCGCCACCTTTTTCGCCACGTACCGCGCTCGCGCCTGTTGCGGGATTTGACGGGATTGCCTGGGCCTACCAGTCAGCCACTCGGAAGCGACCTCTTATAAGCTGCCGGCTCGGGACCCCCGAACAGTGCGCCTTCACTTTTCCTTCTCCCTTCACAAGATCCTCCGCCACCTCCGCTCTCACCTTGGTGCCGTAGGTCTGTTCGAGCTTCGCCGGCGATGATGGTGAAGGAGAAGACGTTGGCTCTGGAGCACGCGAAGAAGGCAGCGGTGCAGGGGAAGGGGAAGAAGTACGCTCGGGGCGGATCTTCCTCGAGGACTGCTCTGCCCAAGGATTGGATCCAGGGCGACTAGATGCCGTCGGCGATTCGGCAGGATGATCTTGATGATCTGGTCGAGGGGGGATTCATTCCCCACGAATCTGCGCGTCTTCCGGGAAAAGAAGTCAAACCCTAGCCTCTTGATGGTGAGTGCGTCCTCCTCACCACCCATATCGATCGCGGATTCTCTCTGCCTCCTCATCCTTTTTCCGGAGTTTCTTGAACTTCTTCGGAGCGCAACTCCATCACTTTACTCCCAATTCCATTGTGTATCTTGCTGCTTTCGTTTCCTTGTGTGAAAACTTCTTGAGTTGCCGCCCCCATTGGAGACTCTTCAAGCACATCTTCACTTGTCGCTCCCAGCCGGTCAAGAAGGCTAAGTCGAGTGACGAACGGACGCGGGTGATCCAGCTGTGCGGGGGCCTGGCGATCCAGATGAGGGGAAAAAGTTCTTTTCCGTCTATCACTTTTCTCGAGTCAGTCCGTGGTTGGCAGTCGACCTGGTTTTACTGTAAAGACCAGGCGACCCCAGGACAGTCGACTGGGCTTCCCCCTTTCTCTCTAAACCGAGCACAAAAACCTGCCTCTCTAAAAGTGACACCAGAGGAAAAGGCACAAGTCAAGGTGCTGGTCGGTCGAGTGGTTCAGCTTGTCCGCGAGGGTGTGACTGGCATGGACTTGTTGGAAGTCTTCCTTTGGAGGCGCATCCAACCGCTTCAGGCTCGTGACCACCCGATGTGGCTGTACTCGGGTCTCGAAGACACCACTCGGATTCACCCAGAGGAGGTCACTGACGAGATGCTGGAAGGGTGGCTGTCGAGCATCACAGGGAACAAAGACAACCCCGAGGAGCCAGGAGGATTCCTCCACTCGACCACACATACGAAGTGTACAAGGTCTGACCTTGCGTTTCCGACTGAGATCTTGCTTTCTTTATTTGTTCTCTTTGAATCGGTCGATTGACTTTTGTCTTGTTTGCTGTCCTCTAGGCCACTACTGAGATGTACTCGACGCTCAATGGAGCACAGGAGCAGGCCAAGGAAGGAGAGGCGAGCGGAGGCGAAAGTGGAGACGAGCAAGGAGAGTGGGAATCTGACGGCGGAGGAGAGGGGGATGACGACGACGACTCCAGTGAAGAGGAGGAGGACGAAGTCGAGCCTCCCCGCTCGGAAAGGCGATCCAAGATTACACACGACCCTGCGTGGGAACGTGGTAAGGCGACTGTCCCTGTTGGGCAGTCGTCGAAGCACCCTCGGACCTCTTCTCCAGCGCTGACAGAAAAACCTCCCAAGCATCCACGAGCAACGCCGTCCAAGCCGCCCAAGGCTCTGCCCAAGATGAAGATGACTGTTCCCACCATTTCTGGGTAATAGTAGAACTTGTTTTCCTTTGTTGAACCCGATGGACTCTTGGTCGACTCATTGAATAAGCTGATTGACTTTCGAAATTTGCAGCGCTGCTACCTCTGAGATCTCGCCAAGGACGACGACCAAGAGATGGAAGATTTTGTTACCTCCAACCCTGGTACGATTACGGATGCCCTGCTTTTAGTCGACTGACGATTTCTTATAGCTCTGGTCGATTGGATTTTTCTTGTAGCTCCTCCTCATGTCATTGACCTCCCTGATGATGACGACGAAGTGCCGCTGAGGGCGAGAAGGAACAGGAGAGCGCCGGCTGGCAAGACCCCACAAACTACTCCGGTGTCTGAGGCCGTAGTTCGTGAGGGTGGTGATACCACTCGGGCTTCCGTGACCTTCGCTGTGCCTCTGACGAGTATCCGGCCTTCGACGTCGACTGCAGATCCGCCTTCGCTTTTCGCCACACACCACGTCCCTGAGGACCAAGTGGGTGCCGCTAAAGAGGCTATACGCCAGGCGGGCATCATGATGGAGCAAGTGAAGGTGGTTCGGGAAGCCAGCCAAGCAGCTTATGACGCAAGTTTAGCTCTTCAGAGCAACGTCCAGGTCAGTCGATCACCGCTTGTTCTGTTGGGATATGCTATCTGAAGAATCTCTTGTCCAAAGATCTTTATACATGTACACCCACTGGGTGTGTCGATTAATCTTTTTGGTCGAGTGGGGGCACGCTAAGTGCACCCACTGGGTGTAGTCCCCGAGACTACGGTGGACTGCTGGCAATCGACTATAGTCTTTATATTGTGTTGCTTTAGTTGAACTTCTTCACTCTGTCTGGTCAGGCCATGTCGAATGGAACTGTACACGGTCGACCGCGGGCAGTCGATTTCTTTTTGAGCCAGTGGGGGCACGCTGAGTGCACCCACTGGGTGTAGTCCCCTAGACTGCTGTCGAATGTTTTTGATTCAGCTGTAGTCTTAGAAACTCCACCATTGTCTCTTGGTTACTCGGAAGCAACTTATCTTGGACGTCTGTCGACTGATTTTTTGCAAAAATCCTACGAACTTGTGGCTCGCTATACTGAGTTGGAGAACAAACAGATCCAGGTCAACCTTGACTTGAAGCTTGCTCAAGAGAACTTGCAGAAGGCGCGAGAAGAAGCAAAAGGTATGGCTGGTGAGGTTTTCCATTCTTGACGAGTGACTTTTCTTTCTTGTCCATTCTTGATGTTGATCTCACTCGACGTTCCGTAGATAAACTGGAGGAAGCTCTGAAGAAGAAGGATCAAGATCTTGCCGAAGCGCGGAAGGAGGCCTTGAACAAAACGAAGCTTGCTGAAGAAAAACTGGCTTCAGTTGGTACTCTTGAAAAGGAGAACTCCAGACTGAAAACCGCTCTCGACGCGGCTAATCAAGAGGTCAGCCGTCTGAAGAATGACAAGATAGCTCTGAATGACAAGGCAAGCGAACTGGCAGGGAAGAGGAACGATCTGGAGGCTTATCTCGGTGGACTCGCCAAGAAGCTGTTCGTCATGTTCGAGGGTAATTACTCCGGTCCGACTAACTTGTAGACACCAAGCTCGTGTAGAGCCACTAACTTATCCTTGAATTGTGTTTACAGAATTCTGCCAGAACTTCGAAGAGGAGACCAGTCGAGTGGAGAGGGGCTTGGACCCCATCAATTCTCCAGTGAAGGACGAGGCTGCTATGAACGTGCTCCGATTGGAATCTCGTGTTGTCGGCGTTGTTGACTATCTTGCTCGGCTGAAGGTTGCGATGTCGCGGATCGACATGTCGCTCTGCCTAGGGCGATGCTTCAGAATGACCTCGAGTCCCTGATGACTCGACTGAATGAAGTCCCAGGTCGAGTGGCGGAATGGAAGAAATCTTCTGCTAGATGTTGCGCTGGCGTCGCTCTGTCTCTGGTCCGCGTCCATTGCAAGGAGGCGCGAGAGGAAAAGTTGGCCGCCATTCAAGTTGCCAATACCAGGAAGCACAACTTTCAAGACTTCATGGAGACTTTCATCGCTGCTGCCACTCGTATTGCAGATGGGATCGACTTGGACGAGTTCGTCGCCCCTTCCAGTCCTCCGCTTGAGGAATAAAAACTTGTATGCTTCACTTTAAATTTGCCTCGGAATGCCGAGTGGATTTGTAACCGTTAAACTCTGTCGAGCCAGAGGCTCGAGTACTTTGATCTGCGGTCCAGGACCTTTGGATCTTATTTGAACTTGATTTATCATTGAATATCTTCATGAATTATCTGTCGAGTGGATCTTGTTCTTCACTCGAAATAACTTTGTATTTATGGTGCAGCTCCGAAGGAGAAGGTAGCAGTCAATTTGCACCTCGTTGTTCTTGCGGATTGGAATGTGTTCCGTACTTAGGCGAGCACTGGGCTGCAGCTAAGCCCCCGAGTGGGAGGTCTGCTCTCCACTCGGTAGGATTTTTCAAACTTAGGCGAGCACTGGGCTGCAGCTAAGCCTCCGAGTGGGAGGTTTGCTCTCCACTCGGTAGGATTTTTTTCAAACTTAGGCGAGCACTGGGCTGCAGCTAAGCCTCCGAGTGGGAGGTTTGCTCTCCACTCGGTAGGATTTTTTTCAAACTTAGGCGAGCACTGGGCTGCAGCTAAGCCCCTTGAGTGGGAGGTTTGCTCTCCACTCGATAGGATTTTTTCAAA
>NC_041392.1:70768037-70768402 GCF_002162155.2 Triticum dicoccoides
GGAGAAGGTAGCAGTCGATTCACACCTCGTCGTCCTTGCGGATTGGGATGTGTTCCGTACTTAGGCGAGCACTGGGCTGCAGCTAAGCCCCCGAGTGGGAGGTTTGCTCTCCACTCGGTAGGATTTTTTCAAACTTAGGCGAGCACTGGGCTGCAGCTAAGCCCCCGAGTGGGAGGTTTGCTCTCCACTCGATAGGATTTTTTCAAACTTAGGCGAGCACTGGGCTGCAGCTAAGCCCCCGAGTGGGAGGTTTGCTCTCCACTCGGTAGGATTTTTTCAAACTTAAGCGAGTACTGGGCTGCAGCTAAGCCCCCGAGTGGGAGGTTTTCTCTCCACTCGGTAGGATTTTTTCAAACTTAGGCGAG
>NC_041392.1:70768810-70801124 GCF_002162155.2 Triticum dicoccoides
GCTAAGCCCCCGAGTGGGAGGTCTGGTCTCCACTCGGTAGGATTTTTTCAAACTTAAGAGAGCACTGGGCTGCAGCTAAGCCCCCGAGTGGGAGGTCTGCTCTCCACTCGGTGGGATTTTTAAACACTTAGGCGAGCACTGGGCTGCAGCTAAGCCCCCGAGTGGGAGTCTGGCTCACCACTCGGTAGGATTTTTAAACACTTAGGCGAGCACCGGGCTGCAGCTAAGCCCCCGAGTGGGAGGTCTGCTCTCCACTCGGTAGGATTTTTTAAACACTTAGGCGAGCACTGGGCTGCAGCTAAGCCCCCGAGTGGGAGTCTGGCTCACCACTCGGTAGGATTTTTAAACACTTAGGCGAGCACTGGGCTGCAGCTAAGCCCCCGAGTGGGAGTCTGGCTCACCACTCGGTAGGATTTTTTTTGTACAAACTTAGGCGAAACGGATTCGCAGCTAAGCCGCCCACTGGGGGATTACACACGCAAACAAAAGCGACAACAATTATAGAAAAAATTGTAACACTCTTGTCTTTGATAAATAAACTACAAAAGTTGTTCTTATTACATCTCATCCGAGTGAGAATTCAAGTGTAAAAGGGGCGGAGCAGTTTCGCATTCCAAGCTCGTGGCTCATCGATCTGGCGATCGACATTGTAAAGGTGATACGCTCCATTGTGGAGGACTCTGGTGATGATGAAGGGGCCTTCCCAAGTAGGAGCGAGCTTGTGAGGTTTCTGTTGATCCACTCGGAGGACCAAATCTCCTTCTAGGAAGGCTCGACTCTTCACATTTCTGGCGTGGAATCGACGCAAGTCTTGCTGATAAATGGTCGATCGGATCATAGCCATTTCTCTTTCTTCTTCCAGGAGGTTGACTGCGTCCTGCTGGGCTTGTTCTGCTTCATCTTCGGTATAAAGCTCGACTCGAGGTGCATTGTGAAGTAGATCACTCGGCAAGACTGCTTCCGCTCCGTAAACCAGAAAGAACGGAGTTCTTCCAGTCGACCGATTCGGGGTGGTCCTCAATCCCCACAAAACTGACGGAAGCTCGTCGACCCAAGCGCCTGCTGCGTGCTTGAGATCACGCATCAGCCGAGGTTTTAGTCCTTTGAGAATCAGACCATTTGCCCTTTCTTCTTGTCCATTCGACTGGGGATGGGCGACCGATGCGTAGTCGACTCGTGTGCCTTGAGAGGCGCAAAAAGCTCTGAACTTGTCTGAATCAAAGTTTGACCCATTGTTAGTGATGATGCTGTGTGGGACTCCATATCTAAATGTTAACTCCCTCACGAAACTAATAGCAGTGCAAGCATCAAGATTCTTGATAGGCTTAGCTTCAATCCATTTGGTAAACTTGTCGACTGCCACAAGCACATGTGTGAAACCGCTCCTGCCTGTTCTCAATGGGCCAACCATGTCCAGTCCCCAAACAGCGAAGGGCCAGACGAGTGGAATGGTCTTCAGGGCCGATGCAGGCTTGTGTGACATGTTGGAGTAGAACTGGCACCCTTCACATTTGTCGACTATCTCTTTTGCCATCTCGTTTGCTCTTGGCCAGTAAAATCCCGCTCGGTATGCTTTAGCCACAATGGTTCGAGAGGACGCATGGTGACCACAGGTCCCCGAGTGGATATCATCAAGGATTATCTGACCTTCTTCTGGTGTTATGCACTTCTGACCGACTCCAGTCGCGCTTTCTCTATACAACTGTCCCTTTATGACTGTGAAGGCCTTGGATCGACGGACGATCTGTCGAGCCTCTTCCTTGTCCTCCGGGAGTTCCTTTCTTAGGATATACGTGATGTATGGTATCGTCCAGTCGGGGGTGATTGCCAAAACTTCCATAATTAGGTCGACCACAGCTGGAATTTCGACTTCAGTCGGATCTGTGGCACTCTTTGGCTGTGGGGCTTCATCTGTAAAAGGATCTTCTTGGACTGATGGCGAGTGGATGTGTTCCAGGAACACATTGCTGGGGATGGCTTCTCTCTTGGAGCCTATCTTTGCCAAATCATCAGCCGCTTGATTTTTCAGTCAGGGGATGTGATGAAGCTCTAAGCCCTTGAATTTCTTCTCTAACTTTCTCACTACATTGCAATAACCAGTCATAGCTGGACTTCTGACGTCCCACTCCTTCATCACCTGATTAACCACCAAATCTGAGTCGCCATAGACCATGAGGCGACGGACGCCGAGTGAAATGGCCATGCGCAACCCATACAAAAGTGCTTCATATTCTGCTTCATTATTGGAGGAATCGAAGTGAATCTGGAGAACATATCTGAGCTTATCTCCTCGGGGGGAAACCAATACTACCCCAGCACCGGAACCATTCAGCATCTTAGATCCATCGAAGAACATGGTCCAGTGCTCCGAGTGAACTTGAGTCGGAAGTTGCTGTTCGATCCACTCGGCGACGAAATCTGCAATTGCTTGGGATTTGATAGCTTTCTTTGCCTCAAACTTGATATCTAGGGGAAGAAGTTCAATCGCCCATTTGGCCACTCGACCAGTTGCATCTCTGTTGTGCAAAATCTCTGATAGTGGAGCGTCGCTGACGACTGTAATGGAATGATCAGAGAAGTAATGTGCAACCTTCTTCGTGGTCATATAAATCCCATATACAAGCTTCTGGTAATGAGGATATCTTTGCTTTGAAGGAGTCAAAACTTCAGAAACATAATATACTGGGCGCTGAACTTTGAAGGCCTTTCCTTCTTCTTCCCGCTCGACCGTCAGTACTGTACTGACAACTTGTCATGTGGCTGCAATGTACAGCAGCAAAGGCTCCTTGCTGATTGGGGCAGCAAGCACCGGCTGGGTGGAGAGCAGAGCTTTGAGCTCTGCAAACGTTGCATCAGCTTCTGGAGTCCACTCGAACTTGTCGGACTTCTTCATCAATCGGTAAAGAGGCAATGCCTTTTCGCCGAGGCGAGAGATGAATCGACTTAAAGCGGCCAAGCATCCTGTAAGCTTTTGGACGTCATGCACACGCACAGGACGTTTCATCCGGAGTATAGTACCAATTTTTTTTTAGGATTGGCGTCGATTCCCCGTTCGAAAACGAGAAAACCGAGTAACTTCCCACCTGGAACTCCGAATGTGCACTTTGATGGATTGAGCTTGATATCATACCTCCTGAGGTTGGCAAAGGTTTCAGCAAGGTCAGTCAGCAGGTCGGAACCTTTCCATGACTTCACCATAATATCATCCATGTATGCCTCCACATTCCGACTGATTTGAGTGAGCAAACACTTCTGAATCATCCTCATGAACGTGGCTCCGGCATTCTTGAGGCCGAATGGCATGGTGACATAACAGAAGCACCCGAATGGAGTGATGAAAGTTGTTTTGATCTCGTCGGGCCCATACAGACGGATCTGATGGTACCCGGAATAGGCGTCTAGAAAAGACAAACGTTCACATCCCGCGGTCGAGTCGACTATCTGGTCGATGCGGGGGAGAGGAAAATGATCTTTCGGGTAGGCCCAATTGATATGTTTAAAGTCAATGCACATGCGAAGTGACTTGTCCTTCTTGGGGACCATGACAACATTGGCGAGCCACTCGGAGTGGTAAATTTCTCGGATGAACTCTGCTGCTAAGAGCTGAGCCACCTCCTCGCCAATGGCCTTCCTCTTCTGAATGGCAGACCGTCAAAGATGTTCTTTCACAGGCTTAAATTTTGGGTCGACTCGTAGACGGTGCTCTGCCAGCCCCCTGGGAACTCCAGGCATGTCAGAAGGCTTCCATGCGAAGATGTCCCAGTTCTCACGGAGGAACTGGATGAGCGCTTCTTCCTATTTGGAGTCGAGCGTTGTTGAGATGTGAGTCGGAGCAGCATTTGGATCGGTCGGGTGGTTTCACCGGACGACTGAAAAGCTGACTCTGAAGCAGGCTTCTTGGCTCGTAGCAACTCACTCGGATCTGCAGTCTTCTGATACTCTTGCAGCTCAACCACTGCCATCTGAGCGTCAGCAATCTTTGAGCCTTTCTGAAAACACTCTTCTGCTTTCTTCCAATTGCCTGTAACAGTGATCACACCTTTGGGACCAGGCATCTTCAATTTGAGATACACATAACACGGTCGAGCCATGAAGCGTGCATAAGCTGGCCTGCCCAAAATAGCATGATAAGCACTTTGGAAATCCACAACCTCAAATGTCAACTTTTCCTTGCGGTAATTCTTGGAATCACCGAAAACCACATCAAGAGCAATTTGGCCGAGTGACTCGGCTTTCTTCCCAGGAATGACTCCATGGAAGCTCATGTTACTGGTACTGAGCATGGACATCGGAATGCCCATCCCTTTCAATGTTTCTGCATACAGTATGTTCAAACCACTGCCGCCATCCATCAGGACTTTGGTCAGTCGAGTGCCTTCGACAACTGGGTCGACCACCAAAGCTTTCCTCCCAGGGGTGGCAATGTGCGTAGGGTGATCAGACTGGTCGAATGTGATGGCAGTTTGAGACCACTTCAGATAACTGGGTGTTGCCGGAGCAACCATATTCACCTCACGGTTAATAACCTTCGGTCGACTTTTGCTTTCAACATCAGCAAAAATCATCAGGGTGGAATTGACCTGGGGGTACCCATCGTCACTATCTTCTTTGTCCTCAACTTTGTCCGACTCCTTTTCCTTATCTTTGGACTGCTTGCCCTAAAACTGCTGGATCAGGAGCCGACACTGTCGAGTGGTATGCTTTGGGTAAATGAGTTTACCCTCTTCATCTTTCTTGGTGTGGATGTGACACGGCAGATCCAAAACATCATTTCCATCTTGGTCCTTAACTTTCTTGGGGTTCCAAGGCCCCTTGGGTTTTCCCTTAAATTTTCCCTGGGTTACGGCCAGGGCCTCCCCAGGAGCGTCTGGCTCGGCCTTCTGCTTCTGTTTCTGACTGGAATTTCCTCTGGTTTCCTGGGTGACTGCCTTATGCTTGCCACTCCGGAGTCGATCCTTATGCTTGCCCAGTGCTCGCTCGTCGAGTATCCGCTGGAGATTCTCCAGTCGAGTGCGCTCGGCCAAGTTAGCCAAGCGCGCGTCCTCCAACGCTCGGGCCTCGGGGGTTTCTCCAACTATAGGAGTGTGGAGTGCATCCATGTTCCAGCGGCGAAGCTCCTCTCGTTGTACTAACGTGAGAGGCTCGGGGAGATACTCTTCGTGGGGATGCGACGGGTCGCCCCCACCCGCGCCTCCGTCGGTGCGGGGAAAGCCGGGAGGACTGCATGGCCCATCGATCACCGGAACCTCCGCCGCTGGGTCACTGCTGTCGCATTCGGATGCAGTCTCTGCGGAGCCAGTTGACAGGTCGAACAGGCCGTAGAGGGATTCGTCGGGCTCGATTGCCGCGACTTGTGGGGTGGCCGACTGGCGGGCCACCGCATGCCTCACCCACCTCTGAAGCCTCGACCGATCGGAGCGCTTGCGCTGGCGAGAGACAAGGCGGGGGGATGCCACAGGAGCCGGCCGATACTGGGTCGACGGCTGCCGTAGGAGGACACCACGGACGCATGCGCGAAAGTGCGTCGCCCCACGGACGGGGAGCGCGTCGATGTCGAGTGGAGCCTCCTGAAGCCAAGCGGAGTCGTCGGCGATGAACGTGAGTGCGCCGAGATGGATCTCGCGGCCCTCCACCAAAGCTCCGCCTGAAACCATGATCGAGGGGATCGGAAAAATCGCAACTTCTCCAACTAGGCGCTAAGACTCCTAGCCCCACGGTGGACGCCAACTGTCGTGGTTCTAATTCTGACAGTGATGTAGGGGGGTATGTATGGAGAGGCTAGATCTTAGCTATGGAGGAGTTGTAAGCACACGAGGATTACGAGTTCAGGCCCTTCTCGGAGGAAGTAATAGCCTTACGTCTCGGTGCCCGGAGGCGGTCGATTGAATTATGTGTGTATGGATGACAGGGGTGCGAACCCTTAATACTGAGGAGGGGGTGGCTTATATAGAGTTCGTCAGGCCCCTTCAGCCCTCAGTAATGCAGGGTTTAAAGTACATTAAGACTGGGCGTTACTGGTAACACCCCTAATAAAGTGCTATGATGATAATAAAAGTTACTTAATGACCGACCGTTTGCGTGCGGAGTGACTTTAGATCTCCTGGCAGTCGAGTGGTTGGCTTCGTGGTCGAGTGATAGCTCCATGGTCGAGTGTCTTGAATCTGTCGAGTGGGATACCTCCAAGTCGATTGAAAGGTGACTTCTTCTAGGGATGTCCTTGGGTAGGGTACTTAGGACAGGTCCATGCCCCTACCCTAGGTACATAGCTTCATCAACGGGCGCTTTTTAGAAACTTGTACTACTTGTGGAGGAAGTTTATGTTTCTCCTGGCAAGGTACAGTACTTATATTAGCTATTACTGGTGGGGTGGAATGTGTAGATTTTTCGTGATCATCAAGATCATCATTATGGTCTTCTGCAGTAGGGAACATTGCTAACTTTTCATCGTCTTGCAATAGAATACATGAAGATTCAGTTAAAAAGTTAAAGGAAATAGGTAAAATGAAGAGTATTAATAACTACATGACTTGTATACCAGTAAGCTCTCAAACAACTTGCAATGGTCTTGTGTCTTCTTTTTTCCAGTATGATCTATTTGTTCCAGTACTGCTGAACCCACATATTTAATCCTTGGGTAACCCTGAGGTATTTTGACTAAATGTGATTGAAATAGATCCACATATATGAGCTGCAATAATTAGACAGAATAGAAATAGGGTTTATTAGTACCACAGTGATGTGAATGTGTAGTGGAAGCATAGTATGTGCAATTTTTTAAAGGTTTAGCTTACATGTGGAATATGTACGCATCCACCGACATTCAGGTTGGGCACTTTGTTTTCCCTTGATTCACAGATTGCCTCGATAAGGTACTCAGCAGCAAAACGACACCAATTCATACGAGGGATGTCGCTCAAGTCCTTCAAAGCTCCTAGCAGGTAACTTCTATTAATTTGGTAACCAGTCGTCGGAGCTAAGTAGGCGCAAAGAATGACTTGCATGAAACACAAGCAAAACTTGTCCTTATCTTTCTCCTCTTTGTACGTTAACATCCTGTCTGTCGCTTCCTTGAGTGATTCTCCTCTTCCGGCCGTAGCAGACTTGAATTCAGTTTTACCTCTGAAAGGTTTGTCACGAACCCTATCTGGACGGGGCATTGGAACTGCTTTGTCAAGAGCAGGTAACTTCAACAGGTTTTCAACCGCTTGTACTATAGAAACCTTCCTGTTTCTGAATACTAGACACTTGCTGTCGCAGTCTACTCTTTTCATCAGCCATATAGTTAGCTTTCTGGGTAACTTGCACTCAATCATGTGAATGAGTGATCCAAATCCCAATTCTTCTATCCATTTTAGCTGTTCTGGACATAGTTTTTTTATAATGGCGTGTATCTTGTTTGGATCACATTTCCAGTTGATTGTCTACATGCATGTTCGGGGGAAGCAGAAGGTTAGTGCTGCCATCAATAATTACATTTTAAAGCGATGCAAACATCTAGTGTACTAAGTAAATACCTGCTTAACTTCGGGGGAAGCTGCTCTCTTAAGTTTCTTCGGAGATCTTCTACGGCTATTCCTGGTTGATTTTAATTGAGAGGAAACATCAGTATCACTCATGTCGATGCTACAGCTTTCATCAGAGTTCCTTGTCTCAAAGCTTGGAGATTTCCGGCAACGGCGTGCAGAATTAGTCATCTGTGAAATTAAAAATTCGAAATTCAGAACCAGCATAGATAGAAATAATAAAGTGGTCAAGAGGAAATTCAGTTATCAGTAACTTTAACATTTTAGATTATTTGGAGCTGAATGTACTTACAACCTGTGGACTTATGAAACCCCTAAGTTACATACGGATGTAGCAGTTTAGTATGGATTTTAGTCAAATTTGAACACTATATGTAACATTTCAGTACCCACTGTGTACCCTTAACACAAATTATGTGCCATCTTATTTTAAAAAATGTCTGCAGTCTGTACTTAAAAAATGTATTTCAATAAAAATTGAAATCATGTAGAATAGCCATATGACAAGCACGTTAAGATATAGTTTCTTTAACCTATTTCAATACAAATTGGAATCATGTAGAATAACAATTGAAATCCTGTAGAATAGCCATTTCACTAACAATTTTAAGGTTCTTATTTCAATAAAAATTGAAATGATGCAGCCATTTAACTTGCACGTTCAGATATAGTTTCTGTACCTTATTTCAATACAGATTGAAATAATGTACAATAGCCATTTAACTAACAATTTGCACGATCTTATTTCAATAAAAATTGAAATCATGCACACAGAGTGTACCCTTCAAACGAATTAAGGGAAATAGAAATCATATTTCAATCACAGTTTCTGTAACTAATAACTATCTCACTTTGAACATCTCATTACTAATGAGCTACCGCTTTTTCTAGTTTACACATGGGGATCTAGGATTAGAGAACCAAAGCATTTATCAACTACGGAATATAGGTTTAGAGGTCGCGGATTTCTACATATCTAACCAAAATAAGCTAAATGTAGAATATGTAAATGAAGATGAGCAGCAGGAATTATATGTAAATGAAGATGGATATCTAACCTTTACGAACTAACGAGGGCGGCGGAAGTAGGTCAGTCGGAGGGGAAGAAAAGCGACTGCTGAGCCGCCAAAATACGCGGACCGGCGGCCGAGTCGACGGGGAAGAAATCAACAGTTCAGCCGCGAAGAACGAGGCCAGGCGGCGGAGGAGATGGCGGCGGATGAATCATAGCAACCGATGGAAGAAGAAGATAAGTTTGCGGGGGGTGGGTGAGGACTAGGGGGGTAAAGAAAAGGAGTTAATAATAAGTGGGGCCAACCATTGATAGGACGCAATGATCAATATAGCGGCCCGGGCAGATGAATACACTCATATACAAACGTGTGGGCCATCAAAAGGCACGAATCGCAAACAATGCGAACGGTGGATGCCGCTCCGGTACGTACCCCGTCCGGTAAAAAGAGGTTTGCGGCTTGTTCTAGCCATAGCCCCGACCCAGTCTCCGCAGCCGCCGCTTGGGTCGCCTGGGATGCCAAGGCCCTCCACCTCTACCACGACCACCCCTGCCGCCGGCGACCGGAGACCGGCGGCGCCACCACACAGCCGTCACGCGTTGTAGCCGCAAGGCAGTAGAGCCCCGAGCCCGACGCCAGCGACGTGCCCGCGAGCTAGTCATCACCACCGACTGTCACAACCGTAGCCACCGGCCACCCCTCGAGGCGCTGCCATGTCCCTTAGCTTCGCTGCACCCCCTCTTCATCCTTGTCTAGGCGATTCACGCAGGATGCCTCCAATCGAACCATCTGAGACCATCTTCTTCGCCTCCGACTGATCATCTTCTGTCGTAGATCTCCGTCTGCACCTCGACACTGCCCTCACCGTCTGCTCCCTCGGTCTCGCAACGTCCTAGCGAAGCTCCAAGCGAACTCACAGGAAGCACCACTTCCCCGAGCCTACCTCGCCACACACCCATGCCTCGGTGCCCGCCATTGAGGACGAGGTCGACTCCTTGTCTTCCTGACACGGCTGTCATCTTGGGAATGAGTTCCCGATCCTCCTCGACCCTTCCCCTTGCTCTCCCGCTACCGCCGCCGAACCACACGAAACCCGGTCAGGGTGGAGGCGTCCCAGGTATTGGTGGTGGCGGCGACTCTAGCGGGGCGGGGGCGGGGCTCAAGCTGGATTGCGGTTGGGGCGAGAGGCGGGGATGCAGCACGCCAGTCGCCGGCGGCAGCCGGAGTTAGGTGCGGCGGGGCGGCGGAAACGGCGGCGGTAGCGGCGGCGACTCTGTCGCGAGATGAGAATTGAGAAGAGGGTCGGGGTCGAGTGGAGACAGAACCACATTGGAGATCGATCAATTGTTTTTTCACATCCTGCTGAGTTGGCTTGCTCAGTCAGCTTTGACTTGGTCAAAACCGGTTGACCCGCTCAAAACTGAGTCAAGGGTTGTTTTTTCAAACTATGTGATAAGTTGAGGGTGCAATTCAACCGGTTTCAAAGATGAGGATTGTAAATCAAACCGACTGGTTAGTTCAAGGTTTAAATGTGGACTTTTCTCATCTGCAAACTACTGTTTTGTTCTTAGAAGTTGTACTTGATCTAACGTGGATGTTTTTTTAACGTGGATGTTTTTGTGTAACTGTTCCTTTTTGCGCAGCATTTCCTTTATCAGATCCTTCGTGGCTATCGACACCAGATTTTGGCACGGCAGAAAACAGAATTAAGATGGCTTTAAATGAAGAAGTGAGCTATATTTCGTTCGCACATATGTTGCAGATGAAGCTCGAGAAATAATTTGACATGAAGGATAGGGTCATATGAAACATTAGCATGCAAAATGCAGTTCCTAAAAGCTGCTAGTGCAGATCTGTTAAATGATGAGGTGATGCAAGTTTATCTAGAATAGACTGCCCTTGAAGATATGGAAGCAGGTAATTACCAAAGCCAGTAAATTCGCATGGAATTAACACAATTCTAGATATTATAAAGTCACAGTAATATTACTAGTTTCTCCCTGAGCAATCGCTTGTATGTTTCACCAGAATCTTTACTACTGGATGGTTTATTGGCTTTGGCACGAACTAGTGATATAGCACAATGTGTTTGAGTCTACCTTACAAAATCATTAATAGGTCGCAAAAATCCCACAAATAAGAAAACAAGAGTTTTGCCGCGGACGACCGGCCGTTTTCTCGCATTTTCCTTTTTTCACTCAAGGGAGAAACTTTGCTTCTTATCTTTTTTTTAAAAAAGTTTGACAAATCAAGTAATATTTCTGTTCTAAACGGCCCTTGTCGGTCGCATGGGTGAGCTCATGTTTTGTATTTCTTCTTTCATAAAAAAATGACTTTTTTAGAAACGCAAACACCATATACTCAAATCCTGCAGAGTTTGAAGATTGATGAAATCCTGGCTATAGATTGAAATATCGTTTCCTATTAAAAGAATATTTTATTTTTTAGGAGGAGAGAATAATTCATATTTGTGACATACCAAAGCCTCAAACATAGTGTTTGATCTCTGATGCTCTGGGGTACCACTGCCATCCTAATTGTCCGATCACTGGTTGGTTCTCTAGAAAATCGACAACTCTTCGTGGGGTACAACTCAAAAAGAACTCTCATGTATGTCACATATCGTTTTTTGTTAATCGAATTTTATTTTCTCCTAAACTTAATTAGCACTGTCTGACATAAAATTTACGTTTTACTGATAAGAAAATGGAAAGGAAAGGAGTTAGATTTTTGGGACATTTTTGGTTTTCTCACTTATAAAAAAGAAAATGAAAGGGAAGTATGTGTACCGTTGAATTGCAAACGTTTCATTTAAAAAGACCATACAGCGTCTTGCTTCACTTTTGTTTTGAAGTCTTTCCATGGGAGACAAGTAATCGGTCATCCAAAAGAAGGAGATTGCCGACTCCACTCCACTCCAGGACTTATGCAACATGCGATTCGGTTTGCACTGATGTAGAAACCTCACTAAGCACGAGATGGGTTAATAGCGTTCCATAGCTCATCGGTCTGGTCGCCGACCAAAAAAGAGAGAGGATATGTCCCGTATGTGTCCAAAAATCATGACTGAAGGCATCAATGAAAAGAAAATACAGAAGACAGAAGTACTGGGAGAACCATCTGAATGTCTTCGTTTCGTATCGAGACCTTGATCTGCCAAACATAAAGACTACTAGATCCACTACAGTGTTGAAAGGATCATCACACCGATGAAAATGGAGCCATGAACCCTCATTCGACTCGTCTCTGCCTCATCTATAATGACAATGCCAAATTGGACGCAAAGCTTTTAGTAATCTAGGTTCAATGCCAAAACAACCGCCAAGATGCGAGAAACTGATAGGCAAACAGAATGGTACAAAAATCCGAGACCATATCATTATTGGAAATATGCCCTAGAGGCAATAATAAAAAGATTATTATTATATTTCCTTGTTCATGATAATTGTCTATTGTTCATGCTATAATTGTGTTATCCGGAAATCGTAATACATGTGTGAATACATAGACCACAACATGTCCCTAATGAGCCTCTCCGTCATTAGGAGAATGATGTGATGGACAAGACCCAATCCTAAGCATAGCACAAGATCGTGTAGTTCGTTTGCTAAAGCTTTTTCAATGTTAAGTATCATTTCCTTAGACCATGAGATCGTGTAACTCCCGGATGCCGTAGGAGTGCTTTGGGTGTGCCAAACGTCACAACGTAACTGGGTGACTATAAAGGTGCACTACGGGTATCTCCGAAAGTGTCTGTTGGGTTGACACGAATAGAGACTGGGATTTGTCACTCCGTATGACGGAGAGGTATCTCTGGGCCCACTCGGTAATGCATCATCATAATGAGCTCAATGTGACCAAATGGTTGATCACAGAATCATGCATTACGGTACGAGTAAAGTGACTTGCCGGTAACGAGATTGAACGAGGTATTGGGATACCGACGATCGAATCTCGGGCAAGTAACGTACCGATTGACAAAGGGAATTGTATACGGGATTACTTGAATCCTCGACATCGTGGTTCATCCGATGAGATCATCGAGGAGCATGTGGGAGCCAACATGGATGGGTATCCAGATCCCGCTGTTAGCTATTGACCGGAGAGTCGTCTCGGTCATGTCTGCGTGTCTCCCGAACCCGTAGGGTCTACACACTTAAGGTTCGGTGACGCTAGGGTTATTAGGAAGACTTATATGTGATTACCGAATGTTGTTCGGAGTCCCGGATGAGATCCCGGATGTCACGAGGAGTTCCGGAATAGTCCGGAGGTAAAGATTTATATATGGGAAGTTGTCATACGGTCACCGGAAAGGTTCGGGGGCATATCGGTATTGTACCGGGGCCACCGGAGGGGTTCGGGGGTCCACCGGGAGGGGCCACCTCTTCCGGAGGGCCTTATGGGCTGTAGGAGGAAGGGAAGCAGCCCCAAGTGGGCTGGGGCGCCACTCCCCCTAGGGCTCATGCGCCTAGGGTTGGGGGAAACCCTAAAGGGGCGCCCCCCTTGCTTGGGGGGCAAGCCCCCTCCCCTTGGCCGCCGCCCCCCTCTAGATCTCATCTAGAGGGGCCGGCCCCCTTCCCCCTTCCCCTATAAATAGAGGGGCGAGGGGAGGGCTGCTCACCACATCCAAGGCGCAGCCCCTCCCCTCCCCAACACCTCTCCTCCTCCGTCAAGAGTTTAGTGAAGCCCTGCCGGAGTACTGCTGCTTCACCACCACCACGCCGTCGTGCTGTTGTTGGAGCTTTCTTCCTCAACCTCTCCTTCCCCTTGCTGGATCAAGAAGGAGGATACGTCTTCCCCAACCGTACGTGTGTTGAACGCGGAGGTGCCGTCCGTTCGGCACTTGGTCATCGGTGATTTGGATCACGGCGAGTACGACTCCATCATCCCCGTTCTCTTGAACGCTTCTGCTCGCGATCTACAAGGGTATGTAGATGCACTCCTATCCCTCTCGTTGCTAGAGAACTCCATAGATTGATCTTGGTGATGCGTAGAAAAATTTTGATTTCTGCTACGTTCCCCAACAGTGGCATCATGAGCTAGGTCTATGCGTAGTTACTATGCACGAGTAGAACACAAAGCAGTTGTGGGCGTCGATATTGTGAATTATCTTGCCGTTACTAGTCTTATCTTGATTCGGCGGCATTGTGGGATGAAGCGGCCCGGACCGACCTTACACGTACGCTTACGTGAGACAGGTTCCACCGACTGACATGCACTAGTTGCATAAGGTGGCTAGCGGGTGTCTGTCTCTCCCACTTTAGTTGGATCGGATTCGATGAAAAGGGTCCTTATGAAGGGTAAATAGAAATTGGCATATCACGTTGTGGTTTTGACGTAGATAAGAAACATTCTTGCTAGAACCCTAATGCAGCTACGTAAAAACATGCAACAACAATTAGAGGACGTCTAACTTGTTTTTGCAGCATGTGCCGTGTGATGTGATATGGCCAAAAGATGTGATGAATGATATATGTGATGTATGAGATTGATCATGTTCTTGTAATAGGAATCACGACATGCATGTCGATGAGTATGACAACCGGCAGGAGCCATAGGAGTTGTCTTAATTTATTTATGACCTGCGTGTCAACATAAATGTCATGTAATTACTTTACTTTATTGCTAAGCCGTTAGCCATAGTAGTAGAAGTAATAGTTGACATGACAACTTCGTGAAGACACGATGATGGAGATCATGGTGTCATGCCGGTGACGAAGATGATCATGGCGCCCCGAAGATGGAGATCAAAGGAGCAATATGATATTGGCCATATCATGTCACTATTTGATTGCATGTGATGTTTATCATGTTTATGCTTCTTATTTGCATAGAACGACGGTAGTAAATAAGATGATCCCTCACAATAATTTCAAGAAAGTGTTCCCCCTAACTGTGCGCCGTTGTGAAAGTTCATTGTCTCGAAGCACCACGTGATGATCGGGTGTGATAGATTCTAACGTTCACATACAACGGGTGTAAACTAGATTTACACATGCAAAACACTTAGGTTGACTTGACGAGCCTAGCATGTACAGACATGGCCTCGGAACACAAGAGACCGAAAGGTCGAACATGAGTCGTATGGAAGATACGATCAACATGGAGATGTTCACCGATGATGACTAGTCCGTCTCACGTGATGATCGGACACGGGCTAGTTGAGTCGGATCATGTATCACTTAGATGACGAGAGGGATGTCTAATCTAAGTGGGAGTTCATTAAATAATTTGATTAGATGAACTTAATTATCATGAACTTAGTCTAAATAATCTTTGCAATATGTCTTGTAGATCAAATGGCCCATGCTCATGTCAACCTCAACTTCAACGCGTTCCTAGAGAAAACCAAGCTGAAAGATGATGGCAGCAACTATACGGACTGGGTCCGAAATCTGAGGATCATCCTCATAGCTGCCAGGAAACAATATGTCCTAGAAGCACCGCTAGGTGAAGCACCCATCCCAGAGAACCAAGACGTTATGAACGCTTGGCAGCAGCGTGCTGATGATTACTCCCTCGTTCAGTGCAGCATGCTTTACAGCTTAGAACCGGGGCTCCAAAAGCGTTTTGAGCAACACGGAGCATATGAGATGTTCGAAGAGCTGAAAATAGTTTTCAAGCTCATGCCCGGGTCGAGAGATATGATGTCTCCGACAAGTTCTACAGTTGTAAGATGGAGAAAAATAGTTCTGTCAATGAGCACATACTCAAAATGTCTGGGTTGCACAACCGCTTGACTCAGCTGGGAGTTAATCTCCCGGATGACGCGGTCGTTGATAGAATACTTCAGTCGCTCCCACCAAGCTACAAGAGCTTTGTGATGAACTTCAATATGCAGGGGATGGAAAAGACCATTCCTAAGGTATATTCAATGCTGAAATCAGTGGAGCTGGAGATCAAAAAGGAACATCAAGTGTTGATGGTGAATAAAACCATTAAGTTCAAGAAAGGCAAGGGTAAGAAGAAGAAGGACGGCAAGGGAGTTGCCGCGCCCGGAAATCCAGTTGCCGGGAAGAAGCCAAAGAATGGACCCAAGTCTGAAACTGAGTGCTTTTATTGCAAGGGAAAGGGACACTAGAAGCGGAACTGCCCCAAATACTTAGCGAACAAGAAGGCCGGCAACACTAAAGGTATATGTGATATACATGTAATTGATGTGTACATTACCAGTACTCGTGGTAGCTCATGGGTATTTGATACCGGTGCGGTTGCTCATATTTGTAACTCAAAACAGGAGCTGCGGAATAAACGGAGACTGGCGAAGGACGAGGTGACGATGCGCGTCGGGAATGGTTCCAAGGTCGATGTGATCGTCGTCGGCACGCTACCTCTACATTTACCTACAGAATTAGTTTTAAACCTCAATAATTGTTATTTAGTGCCAGCTTTGAGCATGAACATTGTATCTGGATCTCGTTTAATGCGAGATGACTACTCATTTAAATCCGAGAATAATGGTTGTTCTATTTATATGAGAGATATGTTTTATGGTCATGCCCCGCTGGTGAATGGTTTATTCTTAATGAATCTCGAACGTAATGTTACACATATTCATAGTGTGAATACCAAAAGATATAAGGTTGATAATGATAGTCCCATATACTTATGGCATTGCCGCCTTGGTCACATATGTGTCAAACACATGAAGAAGCTCCATACAGATGGACTTTTGGAGTCTCTTGATTTCGAATCATTTGACACGTGCGAACCATGCCTCATGGGGAAGATGACCAAGACTCCGTTCTCCGAAACAATGGAGCGAGCAACCAACTTATTGGAAATCATACATACTGATGTGTACGGTCCAATGAGTGTTGAGGCTCGCGGTGGCTATCGTTATGTTCTCACTCTCACTGATGACTTGAGTAGATATGGGTATGTCTACTTAATGAAACACAAGTCTGAGACCTTTGAAAAGTTCAAGAAATTTCAGAGTGAGGTTGAGAATCAACGTGACAGAAAAATCAAGTTCTTGCGATCAGATCGTGGGGGAGAATATTTAAGTCACGAATTTGGTACGCACTTGAGGAAATGTGGAATCGTTTCACAACTCACGCCGCCTGGAACACCTCAGCGTAACGGTGTGTCCGAACGTCGTAATCGCACTCTGTTAGATATGGTGCGATCTATGATGTCACTCACTGATTTACCGCTATCATTTTGGGGATACGCTCTAGAGACAGCTACACTCACTTTAAATAGGGCACCATCTAAATCTTTTGAGACGACACCATATGAATTATGGTTTGGGAAGAAACCTAAGTTGTCGTTTCTAAAAGTTTGGGGATGCGATGCTTATGTCAAGAAACTTCAACCTGAAAAGCTCGAACCCAAGTCGGAAAAATGTGTCTTCATAGGATACCCTAAGGAAACCATTGGGTACACCTTCTACCTCAGATCCGAAGGCAAGATCTTTGTTGCCAAGAACGGTTCCTTTCTAGAGAAAGAGTTTCTCTCGAAAGAAGTAAGTGGGAGGAAAGTGGAACTTGATGAAGTATTACCTCTTAAACCAGAGAGTAGCGCAGCTCAAGAAAATGTTTCTGTGGTGCCTCCACTGATTATAGAGGAGGTTAATGATAATGATCATGAAACTTCAGATCAAGTTGCTATTGAACTTCGTAGGTCCACAAGGACACGTTCCGCACCAGAGTGGTACGGCAACCCTGTCCTAGAAATCATGTTGTTAGACAACGGTGAACCTTCAAACTATGAAGAAGCAATGGCGGGCCCAGATTCCAACAAATGGCTTGAAGCCATGCAATCCGAGATAGGATCCATGTATGAAAACAAAGTATGGACTTTGACAGACTTGCCCGATGATCAGTGAGCGATAGAGAATAAATGGATCTTTAAGAAGAAGACGGACGCGGATGGTAATGTCACCATCTATAAGGCTTGACTTGTCGCTAAGGGTTATCGACAAGTTCAAGGGGTTAACTACGATGAGACCTTCTCACCCGTAGCGAAGCTGAAGTCCGTCCGAATCTTGTTAGCAATTGCCGCATACTATGATTATGAGATATGGCAAATGGACGTCAAAACGACATTCCTCAACGGCTTTCTTAAGGAAGAATTGTATATGATGCAGCCGGAAGGTTTTGTCGATCCTCAGAATGCTAACAAGGTATGCAAGCTCCAGCGCTCCATTTATGGGTTGGTGCAAGCATCTCGGAGTTGGAACATTCGCTTTGATGAAATGATCAAAGCGTTTGAGTTTGTGCAGACTTATGGAGAAGCCTGCGTTTACAAGAAAGTGAGTGGGAGCTCTGTAGCATTTCTCATATTATATGTGGATGACATACTTTTGATGGGAAATGATATAGAACTTTTGGACAACATTAAGGCCTATTTGAATAAGTGTTTTTCAATGAAGGACCTTGGAGAAGCTGCTTATATATTAGGCATCAAGATCTATAGAGATAGATCAAGACGCCTCATAGATCTATAGAGATAGAAGTTCAATATGGATCTGTCCAAGAAGGGGTTCTTGCTTGTATTGCAAGGTGTGAAATTGAGCTCAGCTCAATGTCCGACCACGGCAGAAGATAGAGAAAAGATGAGTGTCGTCCCCTATGCCTCAGCCATAGGGTCTATCATGTACGCCATGCTGTGTACCAGACCTGATGTAAACCTTGTCGTAAGTTTGGTAGGAAGGTACCAAAGCAATCCTGGCATGGAACACTGGACAGTGGTCAAGAATATCCTGAAGTACCTGAAAAGGACTAAGGACATGTTTCTCGTATATGGAGGTGACGAAGAGCTCGTCGTAAAGGGTTACGTCGATGCTAGCTTCGACACAGATCTGGATGACTCCAAGTCACAAACCGGATACGTGTTTATTTTGAATGGTGGGGCAGTAAGCTGGTGCAGTTGCAAGCAAAGCATCATGGCGGGATCTACATGTGAAGTGGAGTACATGGCAGCCTCGGAGGCAGCGCATGAAGCAATATGGATGAAGGAGTTCATCACCGACCTAGGAGTCATACCCAATGCGTCGGGGCCAATCGCTCTCTTCTGTGATAACACTGGAGCTATTGCACTTGCCAAGGAGCCCAGGTTTCACAAGAAGACCAGGCACATCAAATGTCGCTTCAACTACATTCATGAAAATGTTCAAGATGGAGACATAGATATTTGTAAAGTGCACACGGATCTGAATGTCGCAGATCTGTTGACTAAACCTCTTCCGCGAGCAAAACATGATCAACACCAGAACTCTATGGGTGTTTGATTCATCACAATGTAACTAGATTATTGACTCTAGTGCAAGTGGGAGACTGTTGAGAATATGCCCTAGAGGCAATAATAAAAGGATTATTATTATATTTCCTTGTTCATGATAATTGTCTATTGTTCATGCTATAATTGTGTTATCCGGAAATCGTAATACATGTGTGAATACATAGACCACAACATGTCCCTAGTGAGCCTCTAGTTGACTAGCTCGTTGATCAACAGATAGTCATGGTTTCCTGACTATGGGCATTAAATGTCATTGATAACGAGATCACATCATTAGGAGAATGATGTGATGGACAAGACCCAATCCTAAGCATAGCACAAGATCGTGTAGTTCGTTTGCTAAAGCTTTTTCAATGTTAATTATCATTTCCTTAGACCATGAGATCGTGTAACTCCCGGATGCCGTAGGAGTGCTTTGGGTGTGCCAAACATCACAACGTAACTGGGTGACTATAAAGGTGCACTACGGGTATCTCTGAAAGTGTCTGTTGGGTTGACATGAATCGAGACTGGGATTTGTCACTCCGTATGACAGAGAGGTATCTCTGGGCCCACTCGGTAATGCATCATCATAATGAGCTCAATGTGACCAAGTGGTTGATCACGGGATCATGCATTACGGTACGAGTAAAGTGACTTGCCGGTAACGAGATTGAACGAGGTATTGGGATACCGACGATCGAATCTCGGGCAAGTAACGCACCGATTGACAAAGGGAATTGTATACGGGATTACTTGAATCCTCGACATCGTGGTTCATCCGATGAGATCATCGAGGAGCATGTGGGAGCCAACATGGGTATCCAGATCCCGCTGTTGGCTATTGACCGGAGAGTCGTCTCGGTCATGTCTGCGTGTCTCCCGAACCCGTAGGGTCTACACACTTAAGGTTCGGTGACGCTAGGGTTATTAGGAAGACTTATATGTGATTACCGAATGTTGTTCGGAGTCCCGGATGAGATCCCGGACGTCACGAGAAGTTTCAGAATAGTCCGGAGGTAAAGATTTATATATGGGAAGTTGTCATACGGTCATCGGAAAGGTTCGGGGGCATATCGGTATTGTACCGGGGCCACCGGAGGGGTTCTGGGGGTCCACCGGGAGGGGCCACCTCTCCCGGAGGGCGTTATGGGCTGCAAGAGGAAGGGAACCAGCCCCAAGTGGGCTGGGGCACCACTCCCCCCTAGGGCCCATGCGCCTAGGGTTGGGGGAAACCCTAAAGGGGGCGCCCCCCTTGCTTTGGGGGCAAGCCCCCTCCCCTTGGCCGCCGCCCCCCTCTAGATCTCATCTAGAGGGGCAGGCCCCCTTCCCCCTTCCCCTATAAATAGAGGGGCGAGGGGAGGGCTGCTCACCACATCCAAGGCGCAGCCCCTCCCCTCCCCAACACCTCTCCTCCTCCGTCAAGAGTTTGGCGAAGCCCTGCCGGAGTATTGCTGCTTCACCACCACCACGCCGTCGTGCTGCTGTTGGAGCTTTCTTCCTCAACCTCTCCTTCCCCTTGCTGGATCAAGAAGGAGGAGACGTCTTCCCCAACCGTACGTGTGTTGAACGCGGAGATGCTGTCCGTTCGGCACTTGATCATCGGTGATTTGGATCACGGCGAGTACGACTCCATCATCCCCATTCTCTTGAACGCTTTCGCTCGCGATCTACAAGGGTATGTAGATGCACTCATATCCCTCTCGTTGCTAGAGAACTCCATAGATTGATCTTGGTGATGCGTAGAAAATTTTTGATTTCTGCTACGTTCCCCAACAATCATATTCTAGTCGTTTGATGACCGGAGTGTTGCGCCGAAAGGTAAGGTGGACAGACCAAAGAAGAGAAACAAGAAAAGCATCACCAATTGAAGGGCCTCGTGAGCGGAAACACTACTAAAAAAACTCGTTTGGCACATCTTACTCTCTGACTATATCTGGGTTGGGTTGGTTCAGCGTAACACCTAGTTGGGTGAACATGTGAATTTGACAAAGTCCTGTCATAATCTCAACTAAATTTATGTTGCTTTCTAAATTCGGACAATCAAGACTAACAAAAACATTTTAGTCAACGTATAAGCAAGTATTTCTCTATCGATATTCACAGTGTTAGATAAAGATTTTCTTATGTCTTTATACTTATATGAATCTTAGTTATTTCTCGGTTTTCCCAAATTTAATTTAGCAAAGCCGAATAGATATATGTTTCCGTTTTGTCCTTTCATTGTTTCACCAGGCCATTCAAAAGTATGATCCTTTACTCACGAAAAAGGACCCAAATATGTTATAAAGGCCCATGAGAAGTACAGAGCGCCCAAACATAATAAAATTAGATCAAGGCCCCACATCATTGAACAGCCACTGCCACCGTCAGAACGATCCTTTGTCGCCGCTTCCCTACCGAAGCCAGCTTGAAATGGTTGATGAAAACCGGGAACTTCGTGTACATGCCCCTAAGGAGTAGCATCCCAGAATATTAGTCGTCGCCATTGAACTGTTGGATAAATCTGAATAGCCTGCCACATAATCTTGTCAGTGCGAGCACACGAGGAGAAACCGTAACCTCTCACTGCCCCAAGAACACAACGGGAATCTACATCAGAGCTTCACAGACCCTGTCCCGATGAACAAACTCGAAAAGGATTGGAGCCCCCAAAACCAACTTGAAGATTAAGTTCCGCCAATCGCCAAAATAAGAGAGAGAGAGAGAGAGAGAGAGAGAGAGAGAAGGTGTCCTATACTATTGGCCGAAGCCAAGGTATTAGGATCCCCCTTCTTTCCATCGCCACCTGGGCGGCAGATAGAGGACATGTGGATGCACGGGCTCGCCGGCAAAACATAAAGGGGATGAGTGCACTCCCCTAGCCACCGCAGTTGTGAGGGGGAAAAGGAAACCCTAACTAAGGTATAGCTTGTTGAGATCGTTTCAAAAGTCCAAGCTAATGGGCTAGGCCTTTGAACTTAACTCGTGTTAGCTGGAGGAAACACGTGTTAGCTCATCGTTGGGACAGATGTCATCCACTCATTGGACAGGAGGCGCATATGATAGGTCGACACGTGACACGGCCCAACAGTGGCCCATTCCGGTGGAAAAGGCCGGCCCAGTAAAAATTAGCAGGCCGGCCCATATAAGGCCTACTTGTGTCAGGTCCATTTAAGCCCACGACCCATACGAGATGTGCCAATTCTGCCCGTCAACGGCCCGTTAACGATTTGATACCATTGCAGCCCATCGTTAGTTCGAACCCGTTAACAGTCCGCTATATATTTGGACTCAATATCGGTCCGAAAGCTATCTAGCCCGCGTCGATACTATCCTCAAGCAGAATAGCAGGGTGGCAACCAATCAGCCATTGGTTTGGTTTGGATTAACACTAGAGGTAGCACCGTTGCCTTTGTAATCGGCAACGGGATGGTGGAGAAGAGTAACGTGCGCGCGACGGTGCGAGCACACGGTTTCCCCACAACCACCAGCGTTCCCGAACAAAATTAGTTCCATCCAGTCAGGGTGACGGGTGACCATCCAGAACCGGCCGTGTGCTCTTCGTTTGTTCTAGCAACGACGAAAAGGGAAGAATAGGCCTCCACTCTACGTGGCCATTGGTTCGCCGCTGGAAGCTGCCATCCAGCTCGTTCATGCATGGCCTCCACCCCACTCATCCTCGTCCTGCTATGCAGTATGCACCCGCAAAGAAAAGGAGAAAGGACCCGGCCAGCACTGTGCCGCGACGCCAAGACCTGACGCCGCACCTGCATCCGACCGATCCACATTCATCTACTCCGGAGTCGGGATGGGCACGCACCCACCACCACCATGCATGTTCCACTAGTTCTCCCGGACAAGCCATCCCAATATATTGGTGTGCTGTCCATCCCAATGAAAAATATAGCGCGCTATAACAAAATAGCGCCGACCTCAAAATATGCAATTAGTGTGCTATATCGTGCTATAGTGTGCTATTAACGAGTCATTGTACATCGATATATTTAGTGAGGCAACTTTCAATACCCTAGAGCATGCTATTAGCGATGCTATAATGCGCTATTTTTTTCAGTGGTCCGTCCACGAAAGCTAGCTAGCTAGTCCATGTCGATGTCGATCCTATCCACAACGTGCGTGAGTGTTTCTGGCGCGTATGATATGATCGAAAGTGTGCACGCAGTAGCAGGTGACAACTCGGATTGGGAATTTAGTTAGATAGGTACGCACGTAGTACGTGGCTGGCTGTTCCTGCTCTAGTCAAGTCAGCTAGATGGATTATGGACAGTGCATGCCACACGCAAAGGCGCAAAGCATATATTCATGTCCATCTCCAGTTCTCGGTCGGGGCCGGGACCCCCTCCACCTCCGTGCTGTCGCATGGGAAAGTCAGGTGGATAGATGGATAAATGGTTGATGCGACCCGGTTCATCATATGCCAAGCATGTACAATTCCTAGGTAGCCCGTGCATGGGCCGGCGGTTATGCGTTTGTCCTGGTTTATTTATTTTTTCCGTTCGATCGTGGAATCGTGAGTTGCAGATCGAAATAGCACTCCTGTTTCAGTTGATACTCCTTTCTATGCTAGTAGCTACTAGCTACACCTTTGGGATGTTGCATTGGCTTAGCTTGGCCCCTGCCCCAGCCCTTCTCCTTTGCCGACCTTCGGTGAAAGCAAAGGCTCCCTGAAGTTGAAAGGTGCGCGGCGCAAGCGACTGCTCGAACGCGCGTGAACCATCCCGGCGGCCAGCCGCACGCCGTCGCTCTCCGCGATTCCCTGGCCGGCCTATTCCTTTCCCTGTGTGTGGATAACGAAGCGTGCCGTGATTGGAGCGAGCGAGCTAAAGGGGCGATCACCTGCTCGCATCGATCGATCGATCCCGTGGCCTCGTCCCGGCCGCGACGGCGACGCACGCTGGTTGATGCGGATCGATCCTCGTGGCGCGTCGCGGTGGATGGCGTTGGCGCCGTGGAAAAGATCGCCCCGCCGGGTATCGACGCTCCAGAAGGCAGAAGGCCACATCACATGGAGCGAGAGAGGGCGACGCACGGGGCCGGGAGCCCGGCCGGTCACCATCTTATCGGCACGGACGACGGATCACGTGGAGGTGGGTGGGGCTCACGCGCCACGTCCGTCCCCGGCAGAGTCCTGGCTACCGTCGTTGTCGTCGTGGATGAGGTGGTCCGATGCATCGGCCGTGCTTGAGCTAGCTAGCTAATGGATCGATCCACAGATCAGCAGCGTGGAATCTAGCTACTTCTGTAGATGAAAATGGGATAAAAACGGCACCATCCGTAGAGTGCAAATTCTGTGGCAGAATAGCCAAGGACAGTGCATACACCACAGTCCACAGCTGGGGCCGGGCTGCATCCATGCGCCTGTATCGATCCGTCGGTGGACACAGGGGTACCAGCACAAGCACGTACGTAGTACGGTGGCGTCACCGGCTATCGCGACGCGCACGAAGACTAAGAGCATCTCCAACGGGCGCCAGTTTATATTTTTTGGGCATCAAACAGCTCCAGCAGAAGCTGTAAACTAGTGCACGTGCAAAAAATTGTTGGGCACGCGCTAAAAAACGCTATCACATGCTGCAAATTTGGGGCGCCGGATTACACGCGCTTCACAATTTGCACTGCATATTTTTTTTTGGCCCGCTTTTGGGCATTTGATAAATCAATGTTGGGTCGCGCTAAAAGTGCTACAGTGACGCGCTAAAACTTTTGAGCGCCTGTTGAAGATGCTCTAAGTCAACGCAAGTCCTCCACCATGCATGCATGCATGCATTGAGTGTATGTTGTACGTCTAGCAATGAATGGTGAGGAGACAATGTTGTTCTCTTAACCATCCAATCGCAAGTTGATTCAAGAACCTTTCTGTAAAGTATCACATTCTCAATACTAGAAGAATGTCATTTTCCACTAAGTGACCAAACACGACATGTTTAGCCTCCCTTATCCATATGATAATAGAAGTCAGATCCTAGCCACTGTAAGCTGTGCTCCACTGTCGGGAAGGACAGTTGACAATCGAGTGTCGTAGAATCCACATTAGTCATCTGGATATTACATTTTTACGTCAAAAAGGCTGATCTAATCACTAATCACGTTGGCGATTGACTATTGAAAGGACCCAGCTCTTCCAAAGAAGCATAAAAGTAATGAGCAAGATTAGCCCCAATATATTCCAACATGCCTGCGTGTTCCAAATCATGTTCCATGCACTTCTACTTTTTTTTTCTAGAAACACAACATAAAGTATAAGCACACTCATACACACACACATACAGTCATTCCTATAAATTCATGTATTCCTATGAGAATCTTGGAGACATCATATCTTAAAATTGACAAAATCAACACAAGCGCCTCGAAGCTGACATGAACATGACCTAACCATTTGAGCGACACTCTGTTCGCCACGTTCCATGTACTTAATTAACATAGAAATTGGGTAGGAATACCCGAGCTCTAAGCGTATAATCGGTATTTTTTTTCCTTCATGGAATCAACAATATGACGCGGGTAAAAGAAAATTCTAAAGGAAAGGCAAGCTAGTCAATCCTGGACCTTGGACCAAAATGAAATGTGAACGGTCCAAACTATTTTGGAAGCGTCCCAAAAGCGATCCAATCCAACCAACTATATAGTTCAAATCAGGCTGAGGATAACACTTCCAGAAAACCAATGAAGCCAGCCAAAGCTAGCAGCAGCACTAGCACTAGCACCTAGCAAAGCAAACGCTTTTCCCTTTCTACACTTTCCGAGCACGATGCATGCATACACAGCTTGCACATGCATGCTTGACTTCGCTACCCGTCTCCTACGACCACCAATCCTCCGGCCGCCTCGTATCTCATCCTCTGCTCTTTTGCGCTTTTGCTCGCAGGAACCGCATCGTCCAAAACCCACTGATGATAATCCCACACACAGGCTCGATCAAGCATCCATCCATCGGCGATCTGACCTTGGAATCACTTCTCACGAGGCAGGCACTTGCAGTTGGCAGTTGCATAATATGTTTCGACCGATGGAGAATTGGGAATCTGCGGCTGCTTTTGAGGTTTGGTTCATAAACCGCACGACCAAAGGGAGGCGCAACCGTGCAATCACTAGAGCACTGTAACGTGCGGCTGCCAGCAACACGATGATGACTGGGCGTGCTGCATGCAGAGAGCGAGCCAGGCCAGGCCAGGGGGCGATCACCTGCTCACATCTATCGATCGGTCCCGCCCGCGGCCATGTCCTTGGACGCGACGGCGACGGCGGTCCATGGTGTAACGCAAAGTCTTTATGCGAGCGGAAGAAGCGCGACACGGTTTGGATCGTCGTTGCGGTGGATAACGTTGGCGCCATGGAAAAGGAGCCTGCTCCCCCCTAACCTAATTTTAGAGGGGTATTTTTGTCCCCGTGAATTTGTTTTTTTTCTAGCCCGCCGCAGCCCAGATCCAAGCCCTGTCTAGTCCTGTATGACCCAGACCGTATACGTATATTACCCTGGTTCGAAAAAAAAACATCACACAACCCCACATCCACGTAAGACCTGCCGAATCCAATCATTCATGCGAGCAGCTCCATCAATCTCGCGAGCATTGACGCAGCGCCATAAGTCACGTAGTAGATCTCCACCGATGGCTATCTCATCGCCGGCGATCTCGTTGGACAGCGGGCGCGACAACGTCGTGAGAGCGATCGCGCACATGTACCGCATCCCGCGTCCCCCCTCTAGTCTCGCTCGCGACAACATCGAACGAACTGCCGCCGCGCCAGTGGCAGTGGTTAACCTAACGGAGCGGGTAACCTAGCTACCCGGCGGCGCATGCGATCGTGGATCTTGTTCCGGTAGTACTGCTCCTCGTGATCTGGGTTCACATAGCGTCGGTTGCCGTCGGCTGTGCGCACCATGGGGATCGTTATTTGATGTGGCGGCTAACCTAGGTATCTGGCGGCAGAGGTAATCACAGATCTAGCTAGGTTTTGAGATCGTGCAGTTCCTCGCGATTGAAAGTGATCACGACGGGTGCCGTGGCCATCTTCCTTACTAAGTTTGGCAGATCTGAACGGCCTCGGTTGCGGTTGTTTACATAACATCCGTGATCGTGTGCTATGTGTTTTATATTTCATCATTGATAATGTTTGCACATGTGATGATACATATTATTGGTTGTAGGAAATGGCGGACGAGGAGTTAACTGATATCATGGTAGACATGGAGTTTGGAGAACTGATGAAATACTGGATAGAAGATTGGTCAGATGATGAAAATTTAGATCGTGAAGATCGGTCAGAGAACGGGAACGAATGGGACGATCTTAATGTGAGTGGCATTGTCATGTTGTAATTTTTTGGTGGCATCCGACAATATTAAATCTTTGTGTTGAAAATTTATAGATCGATGAGCTTGATGATGATAAGAAAAACAACTCGGAGCTCTCAAATGGAGATTACATTAGCCAGGTACGTAAGTGAAAATTTTTGTTGGATGCAAATTGAATTTCTTTTGGAATATTATATGATAAGTAATTATGTATTTGTGTTGTATTTTTCAGTTCATTTCCGAATGTCATAATGCGTACGACTATTACGGTGAATCCGACGCGGAGACAGACCTTAACGACGAATCATTAGATGCACCCGGTTCTGGGGAGTCCGAGTCGTCAGTCATCATGAGTGAGGTATGTGTGTAATCAATGTTCTATGGAAGTAAGTAATGTTAAACCATAGAAATCTGTTTTCATGGCTGTGGTTTGATTGTGTAGGTGACACAAGATGATGGGACAAAGAATGTCCAAGATACTGCCAGTGCAGATGATAAGAGGGATATGTTCATGCAGATAATGGAAATGACCTTTACGTCTCACGATGTTGCGTATGATTTCTACAACGGCTATGCTAGAGATAATGGTTTCAGCATTAGAAAGAATAAGGTCAGGTATAGCAAAACAGAGTCACGTCATATGCGTTATAGGCGGTTTGTTTGTTCAAGACAAGGGAAACGTGACAGCAAGTTGCTAACCAAGGAAGGACACAGCCATAGGCTCAGAGCTGAGACACGCTGCTTTTGCGAAGCGCACCTGACCGTCAAGCTTGACCAAAAGCGTGGGTTTTGGTATGTTGAAAGTTTTGAGGACAAGCATAGCCATATGTTGGCAGGACCGGACGAGGTACCTTTTCTTTGGTCCCACAGAAAAATCAAAGAGTACCAGAAGCATGAGATAATGTCCACGGGAGCTGCAGGGATTAGAATTCACGACATGATGGATTGCTTCATCAGCAAACATGTATGGTACGGCGGTGTTGGTTTTACCAGACGTGAAATATACAACCTTTGCGCCAAGGAGAAGAGGAAGCTTCTTTCAAAAGGTGATGCTGCCACAGCCATAGGCATCATGGCCAGTAGGAAACAGAGGGATCCTAGCTTCTTTTTCGAGTACAGGCTAGATAAGGAAGGACATTTGAATAGGATGTTCTAGTGCGACTCCCAGTCTCGTCATGACTATGAGGACTTCGGCGACGTGCTTGTATTTGACAGCGTGTACAAGATGAACCGCTATGGTATGACATTCATACCTTTTGTTAGTCTTAACAATCACCGGAAGACCATTGTTTTTGGTTGTGCCATAGTTTCGGACGAGACCGAAGAGACATACGTGTGGCTTCTACAGACTTTTTTGAGGTCCATGTGTCAAAAGATGCCTAAGAGTGTTATCACAGACGCCGACGCTGCGATGATCAAGGCAATTCGTGAAGTCTTGCCAGACATGTGGCACCGTATATGTACGTGGCACATAGAGAAAAATATGAAGATTCACCTCAGTCACAAGTCCTTGAAGGAGTTCCGAACTCTTCTGTACTACAGCACGTCCATGGCAACGTTTGAGAAGAGATGGCACGCATTTTCCAAAAGATGGCAGTCGGAAAAAACTGTAACATGGTTGAGGCGGATGTATAAGAAGAGGAGACTGTGGGCCGCGGCATATCTAACAGAGGGGTTTTGGCTTGGCATGAAAAGCAACCAGCGGAGTGAAAGCCTGAACTCATGCCTTCACCTCCACCTAGACGGTGAAATGACCCTGGTGGATATGATTTTGCACTATGAGAACGCTATTGTGCGTATCCGTGAAAACGAGGCGCGAGATGACTGCACGGCCTCACAGAGTTTACCGGTGCTAGTTACTAGCTCGAGGGAACTTGAGATAGCTGCTTCTCACGTCTTCACTCCAGCAAACTTCTATATGTTGCAAGATGATCTTAGAAAAATTGACGGCATGAAGATTGTAGAAATTAAGCTGGGAGACGGATCACAGCGGTACATCGTGGCCTGGAAGAATAACCGGAAGTGCCGTTTTTTGGGTGGAGTATACCAGTAAATTCCGCAGAAACTATAAGGTGCAGCTGCAGAAGAATGATTCGAAAGGGTCTACCTTGCAAGCACATATTCCATGTACTGAAGCACTTGAAAATATCTGAAATACCAAAGTGTTTAGTTCTTATTCGGTTCACGAAAGAAGCAAGGTTGGGACTGCCCGCGAGGCGCACAAGCGATCTGTTGGGATTTGGTTGGACTGGGGCCGGGGAAAGAATGAAATATAGCCAGGTCAGTGTGTTAGCGTTTGAAGCTATGCATGCGGCATGCCAACACCCTGCTTTGTGGGATTAGTTACAGGAGAGTTTGAAGGCTGTGATAGCTAAGAGTCATGAGTATGATCTGCTACAGGAAAATTTGTTGAAGCAAACAAATGACATCAGTAAGTGTGGAGTTGAATATGTGGACGATGGTGAAGGCAACATGATTGAGGTTAAAGATCCTATGAAAGTGTCAAGCAAAGGTGCAACAAAGGTAGATGAGAGCCGCCCTGTCTCGAAAAATGGTAGACCACTCTCTTTTGATGAGTTGAAAACCCCGGTGCGGCGCTTGCAAATTGGTAGGACACACTAGACGTAGCAAGAAATGCAAACTAAAACAGAAGTAAGTGTTTGTATGCATTGTGGATTATTGAATTTTGTATCATTCATTAACTTAGCTTGTCTTCTATCATGTGCAGAAATGTGGAGAAGGAACAAGAGTAGAACACTTGCTTCAATTATTTACTGTGTTAATCGGCCGGCTCATACTTTGGCTAAGGTAGCTGTAGGCACTTGTGTTTCTTCGGTTTGGCCCTGATTGTATCCTTAGTGTATTAGCAGACGAGATCCCAGTCTTTGTTTAAATAAAGTAAGATGTTTCCCTCTAATCAAAAATCAAAAAAATTCTTTACTGTGTAATGACCGGGGCGGGAGGTAGAAAGAATATTGTACATTTCCCCTGCCCACGTCCTAAATGCCATTAAATAAGTAACTGTACCACTCTCCTCCCCACCACACACTCACCCACCTCCCACGGGCGCCGGTTCGAACTCCCCTCTTATCCCCACCTACAGTAGATCGAGAATACCCTCACCGGCGACCGCTGCAGCCGCCTCCATGGAGAGAAGCCTCGGCTGGCAGAGAGCGATGATGGACCTCGCCGGCGATAACGAGGGGTGGCGCACGCAGTTGACGGAGGTGTGCGGCTGGTTCCCCAGCACGGAGATGTTGGTCAACCACGCGCGTGGCCTCGTCAAAGTCCTCACCGACGCCGAGAGGAAGCGCGCCTTCCCCTACGGCCGCGGCATCCCGCCGGCTGTCCTACTCGTGTGGGCAATGCGAGAGGCCACGCTGAGTGACTCCCCTGTTCAGCGCGCAAGGTGGTGGATGTACCGCTCCACCACCATGACGCTGCGGCCAGATTCAGCACGCGTCGCGTCGAGGGCGGACCACGTCGACGTCGAGCTCGCTCTCCCTGCGCCCGTCAGCCCAGACTACCAGGTCCGCCACGTGTCAAAGCCAGTGCCGCCGTTGGGCTCTGACGTCGTGGAGGACGACGATGAGGAGGTATTGGTAATCCCTGATGACCATGAGGAGGGCGAGGAGGACGCTGTGCAGATGGTAGCGCCGGTCGCCGTCGAGGATGGCAAGACAATGCCCATCGACGTCGAGCTCCTTCCCCACCTCCCTGACATAGTGAAGGTGGAAGAAGAGGAGGTGGCTCAGGATCAGGTGGCGCAACTGTCGAACAGAACGGCAGTCAAGAAGAAGGCTTCTCCGTGTGTGGTGCGCCGCTCACGCCGCCTCAAATTTCTGGAGAAGTGAAGATGGGCACAGTTGCTGAAGGAGGAGGAAGCTGCTGGTTATCTTAAGTTAGGTATGCTGTTATATGTTTCAGCATATAAGTTAACATTATTTTGGGTTTGATGTTGGTTAGGTATGCTTTTATATGTAAGCATATAAGTTATGCAATCGGTACGGTTTGATCGGGTTTTTTGTGGCTGAAGAACTGAATATCTACTGCTCACCCTAAGTGCCAAGTTCAGTTAAATTTCCGAATATTGAATATGTATTGTTGCTTTGCTTCAGTGTTGCATGGAAGCTGCTAGATGTTGCTCCTATGTTGCAACAAGACAATGAACTGGGTTGCTGCATAAATCAGTAGTGTTGCTAGGTGATGTGCCCATGTGCATCACATACCAAATATAGAACATGCCAAAAGTGCATTGTCTGTCAAATATAGGACATGCCAAAAGTGAATTGTCTGCCAAATATATAACATGCCAAAAGTGCATTGTCTACCAATCATGATGGCCCCATGTTATTTATGCTGCAATCTCTGTTACACTTTGCCCATAAACTGAATAGCAAATAATTCAGCATCATTTCATCATGTCAATTACAATGATGTCAATAACTTTATGAACAATCTACTTGCTAACTATGACAGCAATCATAATGGCAAGCATGCCAAGATACAGAAGACCTCCAAATCCTAAAATCCTATCCCTATAGAGCAATATCTCCTTGTGCATCTTAACCATTGCGCTCTTTTCTTTCTCATTCCTTTTAATTTCAGCTTCATATTCTGTAATCTTAGTCTCCAGTTTCTTGTTCTTCATGGCAAGATACTTAATGACTGACTTTGCTTTGCTATCCCACTCCCCATCAACCCATTCAGCATACTCAGAAATGATATCATCCTAAATAAATCATGAGCAATTCAAGTCATTTTATAACTGAACTTGTCACTGCAAGCGTTAAACACTGAACTTTTTTGCAGCTTGACTGCAGTAGCAGTACTAGTTTGAAGATCATGCTCAGTAGACTAACCTCAAACACACATCCCCCGAGTGCGCTGCCAAAATTGTCTCCAAATGACCTCAACTTTGGCACACATAATCTATTGCACAAACAAAGGTGGGTTTCCAAGGTTTTATATTTTTTTAAATTTTTTATTAATTTATAATGCCCTCTAGACTGACTGGTCAAAACATCGGTCTATACCTCAGGGGGGCATTGTAAAATATTATTTTTCCAAATTTTCTTTCATAGGCATGATGGGAGCATGTGGGTCACCATGTTCAAGAAAGTTTGTGTGATTTGGAGGTGGTGGGAAAAATCACATCTGTTCAAAAACTGGCTTAAGTTAACCAAATGGCCCCTCCGGAATGCGGTCATTTTTTCGACCACCTCCAAATGACCTCAACTTTGGCACACATGATCTAT